>NC_140920.1:2520558-3001581 GCF_045865225.1 Trachurus japonicus | reverse complement strand
ACACACTGCAAGAACTCAAAATCTTACCAAGAATATTTGTCTTATTTCTAGTCAAAACTAATCTCATTCTACTTAAAATAAGACTCATCACATTAAAAAGTAGCTTGTTTTTAGACACTTTTTACTTCTTTCAAGCATATTTTCACTCGAAATAAGTAGAAAAATCTGACAGTGGAGCAAGTTTTTCTTCCTTATTACAACCACAAAAAACTTGCTTTCACTGGCAGATTTTTCTACTTATTTCAAGTGAAAATTTGTTTGAAACAAGTGAAAATTATCTAAAAACGAGCTCATTTTTAGGTGACGGGTCTTATTTTAAGTGGAAAGAGATTAGTTTTGACTAGAAATGAGACATTTTGACAAGAAATAAGACAAATATTCTTGGAAAGATTTTGAGTTTTTGCCGTGCAGGGGAGGAAACCCAGATATTTGCCCTTGGTTGGGGTCGTTACCAAGGCCTTTGATACAACGTGGTTGGTCGGTGCTTCTGGGTGCTGTGATGACTGTTGTCAGAGTTGTTGAGGTCACACGTAAAGGACAAGAGAAACTCTTTTAATGACTTTTGTTTGCATAGAGGAGACAGGTGGTTTGAAGGAGACTACAGTATGTATGTGTGTCAAAGTAGAAAAACCTGAGGAGGCTGCAGACATAATGGATCCTCCTCCTGCAGCTCTGTCCTTTCATATCTTATATCAGGAGAATAAACAACCATCCACATAACCAAGTAATAATGATAATAATAAACATTCTTTTTTATCTATATTCAAAAAATGTTCAAGGAAAGAGAGTGGAGATAGGCCTACTGTATGAGCTAAGAGGGAAACTTAACTTAAAACAACCAAGAATAAATACTACATTAAAAAGCATGTGGAGTAAAACTGTGGAATATCTTGACAGAGGATCTCAAACAAAGCAAAAACTTAACTAACACGATTTAAAAATAGATGAAAACATAGTATGATAGAAAGCTATAAACAGGATTGATTCATTGGGTGTTGATTGCAACTGTAATGCTGTTAAATTATTTATTTCTTTTATTTTTCTGGCTACACTTGTTAATTATTGGATACTTGTTTCTTTCTATGACTCTGAAACCATGAAGAGCTCTGATGGATTTAATGGAATATTGAATTAAAGGGTAGTAGGCATTTATAAGCTATATACTGTAGCTTCAGCCTGCAGCTTTTCTATCTATTTATGAACTAGTTGAACTAATGATGGTTTTATGGAAGGTTGACTGACTGTGAATGATGCTCAACTGTGAACAATTTTGTGTAAAAGATCGAGTAAACTACTACTACTACTACTACTATTTCTATAGCAGCTTTTAAACCCAGGGTTACAAGGTGCTTCACAAAATACAAAATACAGTATCATTGAGATAATAAAGCAATTAAGAAAAAAAATGTGGTATCAAAGGCCTTTGTTATCGACCCCACCAAGGTCCAAGTAGCTGTGTTTCCTCACTCGTCTGTCAGAACTGAAGAAGCCTCTTGGATGAGAGATGAATCATCTTCAGGGATCGACCAGTTTAACTAGAGTCAACTTTCTTTGTTGGTCTGAGGGCTCAGCTAGGAAACAACGGTACAATGGGGTGAGATGATCAGTGACTGTTTGGGAGTCATTTGTTTTTCTAATTAATTTCACAAAGATCATTTTCAGCAAAAAATAGTAGCAGGCTTTGATGAGGATGACGTACAGTAGTCTCTGCAGACTTCTCAGTAGCACTCTGTTTCTAACCATGCACCATGCTGAATGGATACAGTAGAAGCACAAGGGAGCTTGAAAAAGAGAGGAATTTAAACTGAGAAAACCTGCAACCAGAGTCGTACAGTAAAGTCAGTTTTTGATCCTGTGACTCACTCCTTCATCTTTATGTCTGCAGCCAAATAAAACCTTTGTTTTTTATTTGACATGATCACGTGTTTGAAAAACGTGTGAAGCAGAGTGAAGAATAAATGGTTGTTATAGATAAATGGTGCCTCTCCTCAAACATGGCGA
This sequence comes from Trachurus japonicus, assembly GCF_045865225.1. Taxonomy (NCBI): domain Eukaryota; kingdom Metazoa; phylum Chordata; class Actinopteri; order Carangiformes; family Carangidae; genus Trachurus; species Trachurus japonicus. The sequence goes on along the minus strand of NC_140920.1, from coordinate 2,999,580 downwards.
GTCACTAAAGATCCCAAACCACCACAAGTTTAAGTGTTTAAAAATTTGAGCCCATACAGCCCAAAAATATGAGACCATGTGGATTTCACAAGCCTTTTTATATCAGTGTATGACAGGCTGGTTAAAAAGAAACCTGTTACAACTTTATTCGACAGCTGTATCAACACTCTGGGACAAATAAAACATGAAAAACATATAGATTTTATATTATATAATTCATTAAATTATGACCACTGGGCCTGTAGTTCACACAAGATCTATTCGATTCGATCTATGCGATTTGCCCACTTGATAAATTGTTCCATCTATACATTTTTTAGTACTAAGTGGTCTAATTGGAAATAGAACATGGCATCATTTTAATCAGGATCGCACATTATCGTCACCTACTTTGACTCAAACTAGTCTAGAGTGAAAATAAATCACTATCACAATCATTTACTCTACTTGGGAATGTGGGAGAAACAGATATTCAGGGTTTTTTTGGTTTGATTTCACTGTGAAAAACTTCTTGACGTTCCACTTTGTGCACGCAGTTTGTTTTGTCTGCATGAACGTGACAGATGTACCTGTTTGCCCCATGCTTTCTCTCCCTTCACAGTCATTCAATGACAAACGTAAAAAGAATTTCATCTTTACACGAAAGTTCCCGTTCTACAAGAACAAAGAGGGTGAGCAGGATGGCAGTGATTCGGACCGTAAGTACAGAGAGCTGCACGGACAGACACACATCATGATAACGCACACGCAGAGTCAAGCAGTGTATAGTATAGTAGGTCACGTGTTTGTCTGGGCCTCGACAGACGATTCACAGGTGTATATTTGAGGGTGTAGAGTCGTCTTGTTCTTCACCGCGGCCTCTCCTGCTTCCTCTTCCTCATCATTCCCTGTCGTCCTTTTGTTTTCCGTTGGATCTCGGTCGGAGACACTGAGGCTCAGGTGCTGGTCAGTCAGCAGGATGGAAGCCGAGACAAAACGACGCTGTCCACCGTGTGTGTGTGATGATGTGATATTGTACAACCCAGTTTTCCATCAGGGGTTCATTTAGGTTCGATCTCAACTCAAAATCTTACCAAGAATATTTGTCTTATTCTAGTCAAAATGTCATTTCTAGTCAAAACAAATCTCATTATGCTTAAAATAAGACTCATCTCATGAAAAGTAGCTTGTTTTTAGACACTTTTTACTTCTTTCAAGCTGATTTTTATATATATATATATATATATATATATATATATGTATATATATATATACATATATATACGCATTAATACAATAGGATCAGATCACAGACATTTGAAATTAATCAGTACACTTAAATTTAGCCATCTTAAATAGGAGTGGCTGTGTGACACAAACCAATCACTTTCCCACACGTCTGAGTGTGAGGAATTCAAATATTGAATATCAACAATATCAAAATACAAACAATAGAAACAGCATCAATATACAATGAATACAAGCAATAAATACGAAGCTGTCGTGACTGGATACATTAGGTCCTAATGGGAGGTAATGGCTAATGATCACATTCAGAAACAATAAATACGACAGATACAATGGGAAAATAGAAGACAGAGGGACTTGCAATAAAAAGTGTGCAAGTAGGATACAGTAAAAATCTGAAACAGTCTGAAACAAATACAAAAAATCATGCAGAATCTACCTGCATATGTTACTATGCAGATTTTACAAGCACAAAAAACTTTCACTGGCAGATTTTTCTACTTATTTGAAGTGAAAATGTGTTTGAAACAAGTGAAAATGATCTAAAAACAAGTTAATTTTTAGGTGACGAGTCTTATTTTAAGTGGAAAAGAGATTATGCAGAGACATTTTGACAAGAAATAGGACAAATATTCTTGGAAAGATGTAGAGTTTTTACAGTGTGTGTGTGTGTGTGGCGCCCCCTGCTGGCTGCTCAGCGTCTGGACAGAGTCGGTACTGCTCCCTACTTTGACTGCCTCTTCTGCTTACGCTGCGGCTGTCCTCCTCCTTCCTGTCTTTCTTCTATTCTTCTACTCTTCTGGCTCTCTGTGGATGGCCACTAGGACATCCTGGGGATAGGTGATGATGGGTATGGGACAAAGACGTTCAGTAAGTTGCTCCAACAATGATTGATTGCTCGCTCGTCTTTATTTCCTGTCTGAATGTGTCTCTCTTTGCCTGCGGTGTTCATGTTCTTGTTCTTGTTCTTGTTGTTGTTGTTGCATGCTGCATTCCTCGGGTTTGTCTTGCTTTTCGGTTTGCAGAGTGTTGTTAACCTCTGTCTCACTGACATTTACACCAAAACTCTAAAAGTTTGGATCACAGAGGATGTTAGGGTTTATTAATTTATAAGACAAGAATGGGATGTAAAAAGAAACAGATTCAAGGTTTCTTCTCCTCCAGCTTCACGTAGTCCGATGTCAGTCTGTTTTTGTTTCTGTTACCGTCAGTTGTCTGTGTTTCTACTTGTTACTGATAGTGAGACCTTTAGGGTTTTATTATGACTCCAGTCTGTCCTACGCAGGGGGCAAAATCCCAGTTTTTTGAAAAACGGACACGGAGCGTTGTAAAAGGTTTGACAGCAGAAATGATATCTAGGAACTTGAAGGATTAAAACCTGGGTGGACAACCCGGTCAACTAGCTGCTGGAAAGCTACAGGGGCCAAAACCCCTTTCTGGGGTCATTTTGCTGGTGAAATGATGTAAATGCAAATAAATAGTCATACAACTAAAACATTTGGCAGAGAGTATCTTGACACATAGGGGGAGGCATGAAAAAAAGATTCTGGGGTTTGTTGCAACTCGATTTTAAGATGTCACCCTCAACATCCCAAAAAAGACCCAAAAAAAGTACTGTTCGCCTGACAAATTCTCATGAAAATTCTTATTTTTCAGCACTTTATGGAGAATATCCATGCTTAACATGTATATAGAAAATTCCCTTAATTCATAAGCTTCCATTTGAACCCAAGATAGCCTTTCTACTAGCTACTGGAAAGCTACAGGCTGTCTCCAAACAATGCAACACCTATTGTGAAAAACTCCATGTTAACTGGCCTGATCAGAAAACATTCTATTTCTGGTCTCCTCTAAGTGAACAGATAGATAGAGAAGACCGTTGGCCACAGCAAGTGGGGCTTTTGAGATAGAAAGGCTATCTTGGACTCAAATGGAAGCTTATGAATTAAGGAAATGTTCTATATACATGTTAGGCATAGATATTCTCCATAAAGTGCTGAAAAATAAGAATTTTCATGAGAATTTGTCAGGCGAACAGTACTTTTTTTGGTCTTTGTTGGGATGTTGAGGGTGATATCTTAAAATTGAGTTGCAACAAACCCCAGAATCTTTTTTTCATGCCTCCCCCTATGCGTCAAGATACTCTCTGCCAAATGTTATAGTTGTATGACTATTTATGCCATTGTAGTACCTAAATATTTGCATTTACATCATTTCGCCAGGCAGAATGACCCCAGAAAGGGGTTTTGGCCCCTGTAGCTTTCCAGCAGCTAGTTGACCGGGTTGTCCTCCCAGGTTTTAATCCTTCAAGTTCCTACACATCTGGTGTCAAACCTTTTACAACGCTCCGTGTCTGTTTGTTTGCTTTGCCCCCTGGGTATCCTGTCCCTGTCCTGTCTCGGCAGATGTCGATTGTGTTTAATGCATGTTTTGCATGACACTGGCATATAAACACTTAATTAAAGCGTATTTTGTCTTTGCTTGTTGTGAGCATGTCAGGTAGAAGCAGACTGCAGACGGAGCATCACAGTTAACGTCTGTATTTGTTTCGGAAGTGATGTTGTAACGTGTTGGTCGTTGTTTCAGTTTATCTGAGATACAGGAAAATATACAAACACATATAAATATATATGAGCCTCAATAAGTTAGAATAGGAAAAACAAAATGAATTTATCACCAAGTCAATACTGTGTTTTTGTGACACTGTTGCAGTGATAAAATCTGCCCACAGACAAAGTAATAAAACACACAAACACAGACTCCCGGGGTGAAAACACTCCCATTGTCATGGCTCTTAATTAAATAGATAATTATCTTAAATGTGAAACTTTCAGTTTATAGTTTGGCATTGGCGGTTTCGTTCACGTATCCTGAGCTTCATACCTGCACTTCGATGACGTCATCAGGGTCGTATTAGTCGACTTTAATGTGAAACAGCTCAACAGACCGATTTTAACCTGTTCTGTGACATACGCTGCCATGCATGGAGCTTATGAACCAATGTGGCATGTTTTACAAGTTGTTGATGTCAGTTTATGACTAAAATAGTAAAAAAAAAAAAAAAAACACAATAACGATCTTCACTCTGTTTCCCACCAGGGAGTCAAGAGGAGCTGATTCTCTCTTATGAACCTGTGATGCGGCAAGAAAGTAAGTGATGTCATCAAAGTGCGCCAACAGAGTTTAGAAATTTCCTAAATGTTTCATACTGCAGGGTATCGACTCGAGTAAAGCTCACACTTGTGTCTTGAGCTTTTGTGATTACTAATTGTTGTCAGTGTACAGTATATTTGGCAAATCACAGGAGATGCATTTTATTTTGGCGGTGTGGCTCTGAAAGCTGCAGTCACTACAAAAAGAACAATTATGAGAATGTTAGTTAGTTTGTTAGTTAGTTTAAGTTTATTTCGGACATGTTAAAAAGAAATAAAACATAATACAGTAATGGACAGACATAACAAATAAATACTTTGCAAAGACAACACATAAAATAATTGAAAATAAAGATAATTTGACTTTTTTTTCCTTTTTCATATCCAAAAAGGAGTGGGAAGAAGTAAAACTTATTTACTCCCACCCCTTATTCATAAATTATCTATCAAGCTTTCTTGTCATTATAATCTATACAATAAGTTCATTTGTGAGTTTATCTAGCTGGATTTATTCTAATATATTATCACTAATCTTTATCTCTCTAATATATAAGCATATACATATGTAGATTTATTCTAACATATTATCACTAATCTTTATCTCTCTAATATATAGTCATATGCATATAAAGACATATACAAACACACATACAAAGACAAAGTGAAGGTAACACCAACAGAGCAACAAATAAAACTAAGTGGATAAATACCCAAATAAATAATAATAAGCACCTTGTGGTTGTCAAACGCCCTCATTCCTGTACATATTGAAAATAATAAAATAAATGAATTTGTGTGATCCCTATATCCTGCTCTATGAATGTAAAAAACTACAGTATACTGTTTATGTATAGTCCATATTTGTTTTTAAATGTCATTTATAATGTTATAATTTCAATATATCAATGACTTGTCATGATACATGCATAAGTGCAACAAAGATTGACAGTGCAGAGAAATAAACACTGATGCGTTTACAATGGAAAATTATTAAATTATTACCCAAGCTGTCGTTGTTGCCAGACAAATGCAGTGTCTCTCTTTTATTAACCTATTGCCTGTCTTTTTTTTACCTTTCCAGTTGCTTACGCCAGACCCGTCATAATCCTGGGACCGATGAAGGACAGAATCAACGATGATCTGATATCAGAGTTCCCCGAGAAGTTTGGCTCTTGTGTTCCTCGTAAGTACGGACGTTCACGGAGGAATTTATTGTGAAATGTTCACAAACTGAAACACTCAGAAGCTGCAGGTGGGATTCTGTTACGTCATAATTGTAGCGTGATGTCATCTAATACCTGCATAATGTACAGAGATGGTGACATGACTGGTCCACTCATCCCACCGCTCTCCTCTGACTCTGCTCCCTTCTTCATTGTGAATAGGGTAAAAATTTTAACTAACAGATATCACCATGAAAATTCCCAAGTTCATCACTTACATTAAGACAAATATTTTTTGTATTACAAGTTTTGTCAAATTTGATGTTTAAATATGTAAATGAGGCAATATCTAATGAAATATGCGCTTTTTTGCATACATTTCCAGAACCAAAATCTGAACAATGGATAAAGCTACTTTCAAAATAATTGTTTTATTTTGTTGACACATTAGAGTCAGAAGTTTTTACAGAGGAGGATTTTGGATATCTCTTTTTATCACTCTGTAAATGAGAAAATCTGTCACCAGCCCTAAAAAAAATCTAATTTCGCCCTGTAAAGATAAATTACATGGGTCAGACAACAGGCACAGCTCAGTATGTCACAGTAGCTTGTTAACTTTTGGTGAATTTAGTAGAAATCTACTGACGAAAGAGAAAAATGAAGTGAAATAACCACCTTAATGTGGATTTTCTACCATTTATTTTGACTTTTCTGAAAGAATGCATGTTAAGGAGGAAAAATAGCCCAAAATCTCATCTCTCAAATTGATCAGTGCATGAAAAAACAGTGTTTTTGCCTGTAGTGTCTCGCCTTCACTGGAGGTCACTCATTCAGTCTATGGAAGATTTAAGAAATAAAGTTAAATATATGTATTTATGCCTATATTTATTTTTATTTACTTTTTTTTTAGTTACAAATTACAAGTTTCAAATGTGCTCTGAGATATTAGGCCTCACACATTTTTCACATCTGTAACTGGGATGGCAGATGCTGTCGATCCCGATGATGTAAATATGTAATTCGACACATGATTTCACACCTGAGAGTTTTTTATTGTCCAGAGTGTGTGACAAAAAAAAAGTCCCATCAATATTATACAAATGTAAAAGTTTTTGTTCAGTGGCTAAGAACAGGTTTGTAGTATCTCAACCCCCATATCAGATATGTACAGTATTATGTAAATCCACAAACTGCCAAACTGTCGTTAAACTGACAAAACTTCAGTGTTTGAGGGTGGATGTGTTATGGATATGGATGGAAACACAGGTGCATAGTCCATAAAATTAACATTATATACAGTAAATGTGAATAAAGTCATGGGATATTGATATTATACTCTGATTTTATTCATCTTTTTTTCAAATTGTGTCTGTCAATCAGATTTAAACTTGTTATTGTCATGCACATTGAATAGCAGTGATGAGATTTGTGAATTCAGCAGCTGAGTTAGTTGGTAAAAGCACAAACGATTATATTTTATTTGACTTTCTATAGTCACACAACCTCCAACTTTCCACATGTCACTGTGACAGTAGAAGCTTTTATCTCTTGATGGGCACCAGTCTTATTTTTTTGGTTCCCTGTATATATATAATGTCATACTTTTATAAAAAGAGGAACCGTCATCAGTACTTTTTTTTTCCTGGTTTGTATTTTTGTGTGTCCAAACTCAGTACCTATATGATGTAACTCCTCTTTAATCCTGTCCCCTCACTCCTCTGTCCATCGTGTTTCATGTTCCTATTTGCTGCTTCTTAAGTTTTTATTTTTGCATGTTTTGATTTACCCGTCTCTTTTATTTCAATTTACCCTTCAACCCATTTAAAGCTGCTGTCAGTTCAGGGCCCCAAGGTGAGTGAGTGGATGAGCTGAGTTCATTCTTTCAGCTTTTTGTTTCCCATAAAACCCTTGGGTCAGGTGCAGTTAGGCTGATCCTAGACCTGCTGGACATCTAGTTCATGTGTGTGCGTGTGTGTCTGTGTGTGTATACATATAGTATATATATATATAGTTATGTAAGTTGTTGTTCATTTCCTACCTCAGTATTTATCAACCACATTCTCTAGCTGCAAGATATCCAGTGAAATTTGTTTCAGGACGACAAAATGTTTTGTTACAGGAGTTTTTGAAGCACTAACTTTTTTTTTTTTTTTTTTATCAATTTGCCAAAGTTTGAAAATCGTCACTGTTACAGTTTGTAGAAGTGGTTAACATATGTTCAGAAAAAACCCTGTGACAACATTTTTCTGTGCAAATTTCACACCAAGCGCATTAAACATGTGACTGGATATCTTTGAAAGCAAACAGTTACTTTACTTTACTTTACTACTTGTTTTGTGGTTATTGCTTTGTTTTTTAACCCAACATACGGTAATTCACTATTTTACAATGAAAAAAAAAGTCTGGATTGGTTGCATTTTCCTTAGAGCTGACTGAAATGACCAGCAGCACCCTCTAAAGCAGTTTTCTAGACATTAGTGAGATTTTTAGGAGGTACTAAAGTACTGTACATAAATAGGAGTATCTGCACTGCAAAAACTCCAAATCTTAACAAGAATATTTGTCTTATTTCTAGTCAAAACAAATTTAATTCTACTTAAAATAAGACTCATCACATTAAAAAGCAGCTTGTTTTTAGACACTTTTTACTTCTTTCAAGCAGATTTTCACTTGAAATAAGTAGAAAAATCTGATAGTGAAGCAAGTTTCTTATAACAAGCACAAAAAACCTGCTTTCACTGGCAGGTTTTTCTACTTATTTCAATTGAAAATTAGTTTGAAACAAGTGAAAATTATCTAAAAAGAAGTTAATTTTTAGGTGATGAGTCTTATTTTAAGTGGAAAGAGATTAGTTTTGACTGGAAATGAGACATTTTGACGAGAAATAAGACAAATATTCTTGGACAGATTTAGAGTTTTTGCAGTGTATTGTGGCACTTATGGATATGTGAAGTGAAGTCACTGAAAACTTTTTCCTCTTTGCATTGAAGACACCACTCGGCAGAGGAGAGACTACGAGGTGGACGGCAGAGACTACCACTTTGTGATGTCCAGAGAGCAGATGGAGAAGGACATCCAAGAGCACAAGTTCATCGAGGCGGGACAGTATAACGATAATCTTTACGGAACGAGTGTCCAGTCTGTGAAATACGTGGCTGAGAGGGTGAGCCGGCATATTTAGATGTTGCTGTTGCTGTTTTAGGACATTGCTCTAAATGATTATGTTGTAATGACATTACATTGTACATCTTGAATGAGATTGGTTTCTCTGTGACAGGGTAAACACTGTATTCTGGACGTGTCTGGAAACGCCATCAAACGACTACAAGTAGCACAACTCTATCCCATCGCCATCTTCATAAAACCTAAGTCTATTGATTCATTAATGTGAGTATTCATTTCATTTTATATTATAAAGCATCCATCCAACTCAGGGCTGTTGCTAGGAATTCTGGGCCCCCTTAAAGAATACTAAAGTGGGCCCCTCCCCCTGACTTTTCCAGTTTTTTTTTCGTAGACTACGTATGTATTATCATTTTTTATTTAGCCTTCTTTGTTTTGATGCTAATGCAGCATTACACTGCAAAAACTCAAGTATCTGACCAAGAATATTTGTCTTATTTCTAGTCAATATGTAATTTCTAGTCAAAACAAATCTCATTATACTTAAAATAAGACACATCATATTAAAAGTAGCTTGTTTTTAGACACTTTTTACTTCTTTCAAGCAGATTTTCACTTGGAATAAGTAGAAAAAATCTGATAGTGGAGCAAGTTTTTCTTCCTTATTACAAGCACAAAAAACTTACTTTCACTGGTAGATTTTTCTACTTATTGTGAATTTAAGTGAAAATGATCTAAAAACAAGTTAATTTTTAGGTGATGAGTCTTATTTTAAGTGGAAAGAGATTAGTTTTGACTAGAAATGAGACATTTGGACAAGAAATAAGACAAATATTCTTGGAAAGATGTTGAGTTTTTACAGTGTACTATGAGTATTAGTCAGGGTCTTACACAGAATAAATCAGTCATACAAAGATTAGACTACTGGGGTTTTTTATGGGCCCCACTGGGCGCTGGGCCCCTAGAGTTATCATCACCTTTCTCCCCTATACAACGGCCCTGTCCAACTTTATTTGATAATACCGTACTGTACATTTTGTAGATTTCATAAATTGTTTATATCACACTATAACGTAATTGTTCTAAAGCTTCTTAACAAACTAGTTTAGATAGCAAAATATATCCAGTCCATATTAAAACAAAGTGCAAATATAAATCTGTTTAAAAAAAGGTACAAAAAAATATTTTATAAACAAGTATGTTAACGGAGGATGATGAGGGATAAATCTATAAATCTATAAATAGAATAGTGTTGATTGTTATATTGTAACTAACTTAGTATATGGTGTATATTTATTTTATATTTATTTTTATAAGGATATGTATGTAGTATATTTTTATTTTGTAATTATATATTTATATAGATGTGTATATAGAGTATGGTATACATTTATATAGGTGTATTATGTAGTTATAAGGATATATGTGTAGTTACAAACTGAAGAATAGTTAAAAAGGGGTGAGAAATTCAAATAGTTACATACTTTTTTTAATACATGTTCGAAAATAAAAATTCATTCATTCATTCATATTCCTTTGTGTATAGGATCTATGCTAATTAGTTAGTTAGTTAGCTCTATGATAATGACTATAGTATATGTGTGTAATTGTTGTGTAAAAGCCTATACAGTATATGGTCATAATGTGAGATGGAGTGGTGTCTGTGATATCTCGTCTTTCCCTCTGCAGGGACATGAATAAGAGACTGACAGAGGAACAAGCCAGGAAGACATTTGACAGGGCGATGAAGCTGGAGCAGGAGTTTGGTGAATTCTTCACAGGTATGATGTTAATAATTTTCATTAATAATAATTATAATTAAAAAAGAAGCCGTTAAAAAGAATTCATGCAAAACCGCTGATGCACGTTGCCTTCAGGGACAGTTTTTCATCAAGCAGTCTCTGTATTTCCCTCTAAAACAACTCTGTGTGGTAACGTTGTGTTATTATCTCATAGCGTGGTGAATGTGCAGGTCACAACTTGTCCACCAGAGCGTTGTGGAGTTGTTGGATCGTGTATTTGATGAGTTTGATGAGGGAAACCAAGAAATCCCATAATGAGCCTCCGTAGCGTAGCTCTGAGCAGCTCACGGCTCTGCTCCGCCGTTCTAAAAATAGCTTGCACCGACAATTAAAGGTAACGAACCTACTGCTATGACTATAGGGATTATGGCAATGGGCCAATTTGCCAAAATGCTGAACTATCCCTTTAAGTAGGGAGTGGCTGCACGCCCACTCCCAATCACAATGATTTTATGAGAACATTAAATACATATAAGCAAAAAATTGTACATGACTGCATGTCAGGTGTACTTCATATTATATATAATACCAAAGTTATGGTACACCTGACAGTACTGTATGGATTGCTCCAGAAAACAGTAAAAACTTATTAAAAAATAAATAAAAAAAAGTCAGGCTATTATCATCAATCAATCAAATCTAAATATGCAGACAAGACCTCAGATAGCTAATCCCATAAATTTAGGCAGACCAGATGATATGACATAACAAATAATTAGGGCTGTCAAACGATTAATTTTTTTAATCGCGATTAATCGCATTTTTTCCATAGTTAACTCGCGATTAATCTCTATTAAAAATATTATATATGGCGCTTTGGACTTTCAACACTCCAAAGTGTTATAATCTCTAGACAAACAACTTTTAGACCAGACCTAGTAGGCCTAGTACCTAATCATAACACATGATGCATGAAACTCACACAGAATTGAAACGAATTGCATCCAGTGGAAATTGCCCTTTACTTTGCTACGTCTCTGCCTGGCCACGTGCATTTGTTGACAACCGATGCCGTCAAAAAAATCAATACATGGCCATGTGCATTTGTTTACAACAAAGCCGTCAAAAAATGAATGGATGGAGCTGTGGATTTAAGTTAGACTGTGTATATTTGTGTAGCAACCAACTTGAAGGTGCCTTACCGCCACCTACTGGACTGGAGGTCCCACACTCCAGTCCTCCAGTCCAGCAGACAGAGGACAAAATGGGCCGCGATTAACCGCGATTAAAAAATTTAATCGCGTTAATTTTTTTAATTAATCTCATCGCGATTAACGCGTTAACTCTGACAGCCCTACAAATAATATAATACCAAATCATTATCGGTATAAGGTCAGGAATCCTAACACACAGTTTCAACATCTGTAGTTTGAAATAATGAATCAGACATTTTATTAAGAATCCAACATGTGAGGAAGTGTCCATGTTTCTTTTTGTGTTCGAACGTCCCGATTTAAAGATATTCAATATTTCCTAGTAGGGATGTCACAATTACTTGTTTTCACAATGAATTGATCGTAAAGATTCCTAAATACCGCCACTTTCCGAAAAAGATTATGTTGGAACCGTATTGGCAGATGTGCACAAAAGTAAAGGTAAATGCACAGATACTGGTAGGAAGGTAGGTGTTTGCGTGTCATTTGTATTGTAAAAAAATGATTAAAATTAACAACTGGTCCTAATAACTGGTCCTATATTAAGAGATTTGTAATGTAATTATATTTTGACTATATTTGATTTTACACATTCATAGTGTTTTGAAATTTATTGATGCACAATAATTTCTCTGACAATAATCGTACCAAGAAAATCTGTAATCGTGACATCACTATTTCCTAAAGATATTTGATCACATTTATCTTTCATCAGTCAAAATGAAATATCTGCTTGTAGAAACTACATTTGAAGTGTTATCTGTCCCACAATACGTAAACATGTTGCCTTTGCTTTGCAGCGCTGGTTCAAGGAGACAACTTAGAGGACATTTATAACCACTGCAAAGAGGTCATAGAGGAACATTCAGGACCCTATATCTGGATCCCCTCAAAGGAGAAACTATAATAACTCATCACTCTGGAAGGGAAGCTGGACTGCTAGAAACTAGTTATATAAGTTGTAACATATGATAATTGTATGGCGATGAATAGTCTTCATAAATAATTATTCTTAAAAAAGTTTTTTTATTTTGTTTTATTTTCTTTTTCTTTTTCTTTTTTTGGTTATTGCTTCGTTTTTCACTTTCAACATGAATGTTCCTGAATGTAAACCGCAAAGTGTTAGGATATTTTAGGTCTTGAAACATAAACTGTTTGTATATTATTTTGTTATTTTGTTATTTTGTTCAACAAAAGGAAAAGAAATGTAATTAAATTAAATAAATGTGGGTTATGTGTCCATGTTGGCACTGTGTAAAAAAAAAAAAAAAAAAAAAAAATTTCAAACAGGAAACTGGAGATGTCTTTGCTTTTGCTAATGTAGGAAGGAAATAGGTATTTCAGCTCCAACAGCCTCACCCCCCCTTCACTCTGCAGCAGCTAACGAACCATCATACGAACGTCAAACGAACGTGTTTTGTCTGATTTTGCATCAATGCCCTGAACACAGCTTTGTCTTCTGTTTACACTGTCATTTATTCCTTGAATCACTGTATTTATTATTGGACATGATGACGTGTGTGCGGAAAATATTTTATTCACTGTTAAAAAAAAAAAAAAAATTAAGAAAAAACGATTTTTTTTTTCTCATAAGAAAGAAAAAGAACAGGCATTTCTTTATTCAGTTGTTGCATTGACAATTATTATAAGTAAAGGGAGAAAGCTGCTATCCGCAAATGGAGATGTGACACTATATTTTGCTACGTACAATTGCTAGAGGGCACAAAAGCACAGAATTATTTATTATTAAAAATATAACTTTGATTAAAAGGTCATTGACAGAGCATATTTTATTTGAGTGATGTATAGTATGTTGTGACTGTGTTAGGATGGATGGGGGATTTTATGATGTAGAGACGTTTGATGTTGCAGTGTTGCTGAATTTAAATTTAACAGCAGGACGGCGATGTATAGATACAAAAATATCTAGGACAAATAGGAGAAAAGAGAAACACAGGCAGAAATAAAATCATAAATTAGTCAAAATGCAGATGCATATCAGTTATGATGAACAGTCCGAGGGTATTGATGATCAAGTTGTATTGAGTTTACACTCATGACCTGAGGTTGCACTTCAGTTAATCAATAGAAAGACCCACTCGCCCACTGTTCCCTGGTCAGCTGCAGTGACAGAAAAAAAGGGAATTTTATTTATTTTTAAAGGGATACACCAACATTTTTTTTTTCCGTGTCTTGCCTCACTCCCGAGTCCATGACCAGCAGATAGACACCATCCTTTCGACTGTGCGTGCAGTAACAAGGGAGATAGAGCCGTATCGCCCATAATTAGCTTAGCTCAAACACTGGAAGTGTATGGGTAGTGTTAGCCTGCCTCCTACCTAAAGTCGTCAGAGAAACTCTTCAGCAACTCTAAACGGAAACCGGCGGGCCGATCTTCGTCTCAGAGCTGACAAAACTCTCCGGTAAGGCATCTTGAGCGGTCAAATGCCGCTAACGGGACGAGATCGGTCAAAACGGAGGGTTCAAGCAAAGACGCTTTATTTTGGTTCAAGCTAGCTACATCGAGGGTAGGTTAGCTTCCTATTTCAAAGTAAAAGCACAAATTCTATCGTTGTGGTTTTCTGTATGTAAAGGGCAACGGGTGTTTTATTTTGTTAAAGTAACCGGAAGTGCGTTGGTCACAACGGCTAGCTTGAGTAGCGCCGAATTCGTCCAAACAAAATTGTAAACAGCTGGTATTTAGACAAATTAACAACACACTGCTGATCTAAACGGCTACTTTCTCACCTAAAAATGTTTGAAATGTGGATAAAGTGATATATTTACAGAGTTTAGAGCTAAAATGACTCGGGTAGGAGGCAGGCTAACACTACCTATACACTTCCAGTGTTTGAGCTAAGCTAATTAGCGGTGCGCCAGCTCTGCCCGTATGTCCCTCGTTACTGGACGCACAGTCGAAAGGATGGTGTCTATCTGCTGGTCATGGACTCGGGAGTGAGGCAAGACACGAAAAAAAATGTTGGCGTATCACTTTAAACTTTATATTTGTGTCATTTAAAACTTTTCAACACATCATTTTGCACAGAGTAGGTCACATTAGGAAGATGTAGGCTACTGTAGGTGTAGTGATTATGTTTCGCTGCGTCCTATTCAAACCAAGTTAAAACAGTCACAGCTGGTTATTCACGCTCACTGAGGAGATGTGTGTCCAACCGAGCTGTAGGAATCAGAATCCAGAGAAGAAAAAGCCCCCCGACCCCCCCTCGAAACCTAGTTGGTCTCTCAGATTTATTACCATTTGATACAGAGGTGGATGATGAGCCATGATGATCCTAAACAGATGCTTCACAGACACAGCACCACACAGTTCATCCACTATATTATATTAAATAGTTTACTCACCAGTGGCTTGCCTTGTTTGAAAGGGCATACAATATAGTACCTCGCTTTGTTAAAGAATAAAAAATAAACCCCATTATGTGTTTCTATATATCTATAACTCTATATAGAGATATAGATATATTATAGCACTTGGAATGATTAATAATGCATTTAACCCAGTGTGATGATGACCCCTCTGTTCTGTTTAACTGCAACACCATTGGCTGTTAGATCCCCATGACAACAATTTGTGAGTGACATATATATACAGTATATATATTAGTATTATTAATAACTGCTATTTAATTTGTAGACAGCATGTTTCACCCAACCTGTTCCCAAGTAAATATAGTCGTTACAGTTACATTTAATTAATTGCAGGTATGTTTCTAAATCAATGGGACATTTCAAAAGTGCACTTATCCATTTTTTGTTTTGTTTTTCTAACAAAAAGAAAGAGGCACTGTAATAAAAAACAACTTTTAAAGCAAATATATAAATCACATCCATTGATTATTGTGTAAGATGACACAGTTAAACCCCGAGGAGACTGACGGACCACATACTGTATTGTAGTAGACTGATAAGAAGCACTTAAAACACACCTCCATTTCTAAAAAAAAAAAAAAACGAGTGTGTACTACTGCTGTTTTTATGTACAAACACAATCATCTTTCTCTTCTCCCTTTGATATAAATTGATTGCGCTTGGGAGCTGACAGGGTGGGGGGAGGGGGGGGAAATAATTAACGAACAAACAGGTATTTCCAGCTGTGGTATGTTTAGATCAATTCTACTATGTTTCCTTTTTATTTTTGTACTATTGTTTCAAGATATCTGCCATCTTTCTTTTGCAAATCTTCCATAGCGTATTGGTCACCACTTGCCTTAACAGAGTAGGTTTACTGTACGTATATCAAAAAAGGTGAAGGCTTCTAAATGTACTTTTCCTTTTGAGGATGGAAAATCCTCCTTCACTTCTACACTTGTGTGAAAAGACCAAATCAAATCAAAGCTGCATGTTAATATTATTCTGAGGTCGTTGCCACCTTGTACTTATAATAATAATAATAATGAAAAAAAAAATGAGGCTGAAGAGATGATATATATTTTGTATTTTGATCTTAAAATCTAGCAACTTTCTGTGGCAACAAGAGAAAAAAAAACATTTTAAAATTGCCAATATGAGACACCTTTAGTCGATTGGCCCTCAAAGTGAACATTGGCCAGCAATATGACGACATACAGTATATACGATACTTCCAAAGTCATTGTGAGAAATTGTAAGACATGATATTTTGCGGGCCTGGTGAGGATGTTTGTGTGGAAATGTAAAAGGATGTCTGACCTATGCATGTTGCAAGTCTTCTGTGTCCTGTGGATGTGCAATATTCAACACAACTGAAGCGTTGAGGTACTTGCTGTGTTCTATACAATCTGATCAAACTGCAGATTTCAATCATTCAATCAGACTTTTGTTGTTTATTTTAAACCCAAATAAAAACACTGTTGTAAGAGGTGGTGTCCAAGCAATATGTTTTAGTTGTATTCAGTTTCTGTTTAAAGGATAATTACCGTTTTTTTTTACAATCCGGACCTTATTTCTAGCATAAAATACGATCATTTACTCACCCAGATAACTTTGGTCTCATTACAAGTCGTGATGAAATTAGTTCCAGCCGAGAGCCGCGTATATCCGTATAATGGAGTCTACAGGGCAGCAGAATGCAGCCTCTAAATAACACATTATCTGCAGAGAAACTCCTTCATTTCACCAATATTTTGTAATGATATGCTAGTGCTATTCCCCTCTGAGTCCGGGGTTAGCTCATTTTGTTCTGACAAGTTGGAAACACGCAGAAACGAACCGCAGCATTAGCGGTGTCACTACCCGATTTGCAACGCTACCCGATTTGTGACAGCTACGTACGGCAACTCCACTTGGACAAACTTAGTTGAATTGACTTAGGATCACTGCCCTATGTGCGTCGCCAGAGACGGTTTATCTTTTTATTAAAAAAAAAAAAAAACTTTATTAGTAATGTAAACTGAGGGTTGGTTTTGGTGGTATGGATCTTTATGCTCAGAAAACAGGAACAGAGGCGGACTTTTAGTGTTGACTCACGTCTTTTCTCGCCGGCCTCATCACCATGACAACCACCAACAATCACAACTACCACAACACTCACTGAATAAACAAGTCTGCTGTGACTGTCTTATGACGGACGTCCGTGGTTTTTTTTTTGTTTCTTTTTAAATCATTTTCACAGTACCGTATTTTAAGCAGACTTGCTATTGTACGCAAATCGGGCAGTGCCCAAATGAATTTTGTCCAAGTGGAGTTGCCGTAGGCAGCTGTCCAAGATGGCGGCGCAGACCTGTTTTGTCACAAATCGGGTAGCGTTGCAAATCGGGTAGTGACAAGCGGTAGCAACAAGCCGCACCGCGCGGCGCTCAGAGATGACATCATCCAGGTCAGAGGTCAGTAGGTCGACCTACAGACCCCGGATGTTGATAACAGCTAACCCCGGACTCAGAGGGGAATAGCACTAGCCTATCAGAACTAAATATTGGTGAAATGAAGGAGTTTCTCTGCAGATAATGTGTTATTTAGAGGCTGCATTCTGCTGCCCTGTAGACTCCATTATACGGATATACGCGGCTCTCAGCTGGAGCTCATTTCATCACAACGACTTGTAATGACACCAAAGTTATCTGGGTGAGTAAATGATCATATTTTATGCTAGAAATAATGTCCAGATTGTAAAAAAAAAAAAATGGTAATTATCCTTTAAGTTGTAAAAAGAAAAAGAAAAAAACCTATATTGTAGTTGTTAACACCAAATTTTTCCTTTAAACAATATTGGACAGATATAGTTTTCACCAACTCTTTTGGGTCAATATCAATGGGCATTGCATTGGTTTGCTAACCCTCTGTGATGATGCACTAAGATACTTTTTTCATAACTTGGGAAGTCAGAGACAAAGTAGAAAGTCGAAGTGATGAACTTGTTTCCCAGTTTTTCCACCGTGCAGGGGGATTCTCCGTTGTGACGTTGATAAATACTAAGTGATATCACATAATATTTTCAGCTTCATGAAATTATGATGGATTTTAATGGAAATCATTAACCATGTCTTCCTAATTATATGAAACCGAAAGCTGCATTTCTCAGTGAAGTAGAAGGTGAACACGGCTGTGACGACGTGTTTGTTTTGTAGGACACAGCTCAACAGTTACATCACTGTATTTCTACTAAAACACATTTATTTCTGAAATTAGTTTGACATCATGTTATTGGTTAGAGATTTTCACATTATACTAATGAAGTAATGTTGGTGGAGATTTTGTTGATGATAACGAGATATTTAAAAAAAAATGTACCTGCTAGAAAGTGATATATAATATTTCTATACAGAAGCATAACACCTTTGTGTAAGTAATTAAATAAAGGGGGAAATTAAAGACTGGACAAAAAAAATGTTAATAATCATTTGTATTATATCTGAGAGCAAATGGATTAAAAAGTCTAAGTTCAGTTTTGTATTTAAAACACTGACCTTTTGGTTTTTATTGGAGAATGAACCAAGTGAATCTCAGCAGCTGAAACAACCGCATTATTATCATTATTTGGTAGAGTTCGTCTTCATGCTGAGGTGTCATGTTACTGCTGTGTTGTCATTGTTTTGTACAATTTTCAATGGCATTTGAATTTTTTCTTCTTAGTTTTTTTTTTTTTTTTGGAGAGCAAACTCTTAATATTTCCAAAAATTATTTTGAGCTGTCTCTTTTCAGCTGTCAATAGGTTCAATACGAAGATCCATAACATGTGTTTATTCATCTATTTATTTTTTTCTGGTTGTCAAGTTTCACTTTGCACATCTTTATTCCCAACAACATTTTGCATTTATTTACACTAGTGAACGTGGGGAACATGGAAGTTGTGTTTGCAACTGTGTGATTCTTCCAGTTTTTATTGAAACTTTATCAGTTGCAAATTATGAAAAACCAAATGTTACAAAGCTAAAAAGGTAGAAAGAGTTATAAAGGGGGATGCTGTAATGAGTTAACAACTTATATCTTCTCTGTAAAGAAAAGGGTTTGTGCCAACAACTAACACAAGTGCTCCAGTTTGTGCTGTGTTATAAAAAAAAAACCCTCTTGTCTTCAGCCCTAAAACCTCATGGAGCTGCTTTTGGACGACCTTGGACGCAAAATAAAAAAAAAAAAAAAAAGTGCTACACATCAGTGGGAACCTCGATCTGCAACAGTGTTGGGATGGACTGAACTCTCTCTCTGTCTGGACAATTATTGGTTTTCCACTGTAGCAGGAAGGTTTTAATGAGCGACGTCATTGTTGTCACAGCAATCTTTTCAAAAAGTCGAGTTTTGAGCGATGCTTTTCAAAAATACAAAATGGATTTGGGTTTGTTTCCTGATGAATTAAAGTCAGATTAGCTCTGTGTGACGTGTGTGTGGTCATTTGAGTGAGGTCAGAGATACAACCATAGATGTATATATATGCATGTATATGTATGTATCTATGGTTACAACACTGTTGATGAGCCATGTGGCCGGTTTCATTCTTGCAGTTGTGCTGTTTGGCCACCAGGGGGCGCTGGTTGTTGTTCATCTGTTCACTTCCTCCATCCTTCCTTCTTTCCTTCCTTTCTCCCTTCCTTCTTTCCACAATCCTTTTTCCCTTGCTTCTTTCCTTCCTCCCTTCCTTCGTCCTTCCTTCTTCTTCCTTCCTCTTTTGATCCAGTTGATCTGGTCTGTTCCCTCTCTCCATCTTTCTTTCCTTCCCTTTTCCCTTCCTTTTTTCCACAATCCTTTTTGCCTGCCTCCCTTCCTTCCCTTCGTCCTTACTTCTTCCTTCTTTTTTGATCCAATCTGTTCCCTCCCTCCATCTTTCTTTCCTTCCCTTTTCCCTTCCTTCTTTCCTCCCATCGTTCCCTTTGTCCTTCCTTCTTTCTTTCCCTTCATCCTTCCTTCCTTCCGTCTATCCCTTTAGCCTTCCTTCTTCCCCTTTGTCCTTCCTTCCTTCCTTCCTTCCTCCCTAGCTTCTTTCTTCCTTTTGTCCTTCCTTCCTTGACCCAGGAGGGTTACATATTATTCAATATAACTAGTCTTTTCTAATTTACTATTTTAAATTTGGAGGCTAATATTATTATATTACCGTATTTTCCGGACTATAAGTCGCGGTTTTTTTCCTAGTTTGGCTGGCCATGCGACCTATATTCAGAAGCGACTTATATATGAAAAATATACGCTATGTCATCTATGACCACAAGAGGGCACCGTCCACACTTGTGACAACTGAGCGCTGCCACTGCACCACCGAAAAAACCATAAACCATAAAGAACACAGAAAAAATGCCACCAAAAAGAAAAAGCTATACTGCAGATTTTAAACTGCAAATTATAAAGTATGCAGCCGAAAACGGTAATCGAGCAGCAGAGAGAAAGTTTGGAGTGAGTGAAAAACTTGTCAGGGACTGGCGAAAAGCAGAGGTAACTCTTACTTCTATGAAAAAATCAAAAAAGGCAAACCGCGGGCTGAAAGCGAGATGGCCGGAGCTCGAGGAACGAGTCCACAGATGGGTCATTGAACAGCGTGCTGCTGGACGTGGCTTATCAACCGTACAGTTACGTCTCCATGCCCAGGTAGTTGCCAAAGAGATGAAAATAAATGATTTTGCTGGCGGGCCTTCTTGGTGCTATCGCTTCATGCAACGCAACCACCTGTCAATCAGAGCACGGACCACGGTGTGTCAGAAACTGCCAGCAGACTTCCAAGACAAGATCGACAGTTTCCGTGCATTCATTGAAAAGCAGGTGACGGAACACAATGTGTCACCGGACCACGTAATAAATATGGATGAGGTCCCCCTCACGTTTGACATCCCCATGGGCCGAAGTGTCGCAGAGAAAGGGCAGAAAAGTGTGAGCATAGTGACAACTGGTCATGAGAAATCACACTTCACGGTGGTGCTCGCATGCTGTGGAGATGGCTCAAAACTGCCCCCAATGGTCATTTTCAAACGGAAGACGATGCCGAAGGCCGAATTCCCCCCCGCTGTTGTCGTGACCACAAACGTGAAAGGGTGGATGGATGAAGAAATGATGAGCTTTTGGCTCACAAAGTGCTATGCTAAACGTCCAGATGGCTTCTTTAAAACACGCAAAGCCCTGCTTGTGATGGACAGTATGCGAGCGCATATAACGGCACGCATCAAAGACAAAATCAAAGCCTGCAACTCCATCCCCGCTATCATCCCCGGAGGCTTAACTAAAGTGCTCCAGCCACTCGACATCTCCGTGAACCGGAGTTTTAAGGCAGTCTTGCGTCGCATGTGGGAGACCTGGATGGTGGATGGAGAGCACAGCTTCACGGCAACCGGCCGGATGCGCCATGCAACCTTCCTGCAAGTCGTTGAATGGATAGAAACAGCGTGGAATACAGTGACAACCGAAACGATCCTGTCGGGATTCCGAAAGGCCGGACTGACAACAGCTGATGCTGAGGGTGAGTCTGATGACAGCCGAGCAGAAGAGGAGACGGCGCTTCATCTTCCTCCCGAGTTGGCGGAGTTGTTTAGAAGCGACACCGAGGATGAAGAATTCAATGGATTCAGTGATGCAGAATGAGATCGAGAACTTTATGAACTTGTTCACCTGTTAAATTTATATTTTTTGCCTATGTTCTTCAGGCTATTGTGCAGGCCAATTGAATAATCCTTCCAGATTCAGATAAATGTTCGTTTTTGGATTCCTATGAAATAAAAAAAAAATGTTTCAAAAATAAATGCGACTTATAAACCGGTGCGACTTATATATGTTTTTTTCCTCTTCATGACGTATTTTTAGGCAGATGCGACTAATACTCAGGTGCGACATATAGTCCGGAAAATACGGTACTGTAATATTTTCAGTTTTCTTCTGAAACACACACTCAACATTCTTCATAAGCATCCAACCCAACTAACAGCTTTGTTTCTCTCCATAATGAGTAAGTTAATATATATACAGTACATATATATAAGTATGATTTGTCTGTATAACCTGTTACAACCCTACTACACTGTAAGAAAAAGCTGTGAATTTACAGCAGAATTCCAACAGTATTAACCTGTTATTTTTAAATACATCATTCTACTGTTAAAATAAACAAAAACTGTTAAATTTAGGTAATTTACTGTTCTTTTAACGGAACTATACTGTTTTCCTAATATACAGCACTTAACCGCTAATCTTTCATCTAAACCATCTAAGTCACGGTATCATGTTGTATTTTTTGCATTGTGGGAAATTTAACCGAAACTACACATGTGAAGCCGGATCTGTTCCTCTCTTTGTCGACCCTTCATCCACCCCCATCTAGCAAATTATTTGGTGAGTAGCAGTTTTATTTCATTTGTAAATTGGTACAAAGTAAATTGGCAGTGTTTTCAGTTTGTTTTCATCAGCCTATTGCAAATGTGCATGTCATGACAGAATGATTCGGTAGCTAGCTAAATTTTCACAGATGATAGATGAAGTGAATTCATGAAGCATTCATATAATGCCTTAATGGTGTAACACACCACAACATAAGAGGTCTGTTCATTCTGAGGTATTCCAGATTTTAAATTTTAGCTCAGAAATTTAGTGCTTTAGTACTTTTTCTAGTCAGTATAAGACCACTGTTGTTGCTGTTGTTGTTACCATTTGTTGTTTGCCATTAATTAATGAATCTATGGGGGCTCATGATCCATAAGATGTTTGCTGAGTTCTTTGAGCGTCATTTACGGTACAGTTTTTGACATATTTCTTTGACATTACACATAAGCCTACTGAAGACTATTTGCTGCTGCGCTACTGATCACAGTAAGTATTTGTGAGTTGTTGTTCATATTGCTTGGTGCTTCCTGTTTGTTGAATCATGGTCAAGTTTGCAATAATCTTTTCTTTGTCAGGTATATGCACCTCAGTTGCCTATGTGGGGTACATGAAAAGTCACAGCAATATTAGACCTGTAGTGTTGTCTGCCTGATTGCAAATTGCAAAAATGTGCAGGTGAAAGCAGTGAGCACATCTTAATTTACCAGGGCAATTCTTGGTCAAGTTTCAGGTAAACAACAGGAAACTTTAGCGCTGGATGGTCAGCATCGAGGGCCATGTCGTATGTGAGGGAATCCAACCCACCTTATTTTCCACCTTCTATCTTCAACCAGGAAGATGCCTCCTGTGCCCTTGAATTCACCCAAACGTCAGGTATTTTCACTATAACATGTGTTTTTTTCATCTTTTCAATAGCATGCTATTCTAAATTAACATTTGCTGCTTTTTATTGTGTTGTTAATGAATATGTGCAATGATTTTCCCACTGTCTGATGAGACACTATTAATTGCAGGTGCTTCATAAACCCTGAGAGGCACCAAAGGCTGGATGGGGCACCAGCACCACAAGCAAAAGGATGACAGCAGTCAAACCACATGTACTGTATCCACATGCTGAAAGACTCATGGAATTTCAGCAGGACTTCATTTAGGTGAGATTATTCAATCCCATAACACACACAGACCATCTTGTCTCATTGCTTTAATTCTTTCTCCCTCTCAATCTCACCCTCTTTCTCTCTCCTTTACAGAGTTGAAAGTCCCTTGCTGTTATTCTTGCCAAGTTATTTGTGTCTGTTTCTGAACATACAACTGTTTGAATGTTTCATTCTGGCATATTTTTGACTGTCTGAGGTCAGGACTTTGGATATTTTTTTCTGGACTTGTGGCTTTTCTTTGATTTTTATGTTCATAGACCACATTACAATAGCAGATTACAAGAGGATACAAAGGGCAGACACATCTGAGAGCTTTGTAAATGTATGACTTATCTATTGCTCAATTGTCTGTAACATCTTTTTTTAAAGAAGGTGTCTGAATGTGGTCTGAATGTGGAGATTCTAAATTCATGTTGAAATAAAAGTCAAAGTGTATTAAGAAGCTGTGCTTTTTTCATATTGCAATTACATGCTGCTCTGTTTCTATTTTGTTGTAGTTTGTAGATTTTGTGAAGACTGATAATGTATTTTTAAACAAATCAGTTAACTGTAAAGTATTGTTAAAGTAATCTTAAAAAACAGTACACAGTGTAATTTTCAAATACAGTACAAAACTGTAGTTTTTAGTAACAGTAACAAATATGTAATTTTACAGTAGCATAATGGTAACCCAGCTGCCAGTTGTTTACTGTTTTTATAATAAAAAAACAGTCCCATACTGTTTTCTTCATTAACAGTAAAAAGCTGTAAATTTCCATGACAGTAAAAAACTGTAAATTTTACAGTATCATAATGGTAACCCAGCTGCCAGTTCTTTACTGTTATTTTACAGGAAAATTCTTAACAGTGTACCTTTTCTTGTTCCTCACCAGGCTGACCTCTGATGATCTCTTACAGGCCACACAGTATTACAGTAATATAACATGAACTTGCTTTCAACTGCTTGTCAAAGTCTGTTTAGTGAGTATGTTTGTTTTGTTTTGTTTTATTCATTGTCAAAGTCTGTTTTATTGTAGATGTATGGGATCAACGTCACGTCAGCATATTTAGCAGTGACTGACTTATGGTTCAGTGAATTGTTGAGATCTTTTTTGTGTGTGATTCTTCTTTTGTGATGACCTCCGACCTCTTGCCTCATCCACAGACTGATGACCGACAGCTGGTTTAGATATTTGTTCACAGGGTCTTTTTTTTTTTTTTTTTTTACAGTTTCACTGATGCACTGAAGAGTCGAGCCATTTGTGCACAAACCAAACAGTCCAAGTCGTGTGCAGCAGGGCTCTATTTGAGACTAGTACACTGCAAAAACTCAAAATCTTACCAAGAATATTTGTCTTATTTCTAGTCAAAACAAATCTCATTTTACTTAAAATAAGACTCATCACATAAAAAGCAGCTTGTTTTTAGACACTTTTTACTTATTTCAAGCAGATTTTCACTTGAAATAAGTAGAAAAATCTGATAGTGGAGCAAGTTTTTCCTCCTTATTACAAGCACAAAAATCTTGCTTTCACTGGCAGATTTTTCTACTTATTTCAAGTGAAAATACGTTTGAAACAAATGAAAATTATCTAAAAACAAGTTCATTTAAGTGAAAAGAGATTAGTTTTAACTAAAAATTAGACATTTTGACAAGAAATAAGACAACTATTCTTGGAAAGATTTTGAGTTTTTGCCGTGTAAGTATGTTAAAAGGCACATAGACTACAGTAAAAGTGCTTAGAACACTGAACAAGAAAAGAAAATATAAAGAAGTAAGTAAAAATATAATAAATAAATTCACAACATCGCATGTCAGACCCTCCTGCTGCCCTCCTGGGTCAAGGAAGGAAGGATAAAGGGATAGATAGAAGGAAGGAAGGACAAAGGGAACGATGGGAGGAAAGAAGGGAGGGAAAAGGGAAGGAAAGATAGATGGAGGGAGGGAACAGATTGGGTCAAAAAAGAAGGAAGAAGTAAAGACGAAGGGAAGGAAGGAAGGGAGGGAGGCAAAAAGGATTGTGGAAAGAAGGAAGGGAAGAGGGAAGGAAAGAAAGATGGAGGGAAGGAACAGAGCAGGTCAACTGGATCACAAGAGGAAGGAAGAAGAAGTAAGGACGAAGGGAAGGAAGGGAGGAAAGAAGCAAGGGGAAAAGGATTGTGGAAAGAAGGAAGGAAAGAAGGAAGGATGGAGGAAGGGAACAGAAGGACAACAGGAGGGTTAAAGTTCAAATTTAGTATGGCTTAAAGTTATGATGAAACATAATTTAACTGAAATGAGATGCACCACACAAACCACTGCAATGGGGACTGAACTAAATGTTGAGGATATTCAGTTTGCATCTCAACAAGGAAACAGAAAACAGATGAAAAAGTTCAGTTCATTCATTCTTTGTGTGTCCCTGCAGTGTGGCAACTGGCAAGTGTTGTTCCAAAGATTTATCAACCACAAAAACATCCATTAAATGTGCAATACCCAGGTTATAACTGTTGACAGCTGACTTTATCTGCATCCAACATCCAAGAACATGCAGATAGATGCACATAACTCCACGTCCACGTCCATGGCCAGAGTGTCTTTCAGAAACTTTCATGTATTTTTTTAGTTGAATAATTCATGTGTCATGTCCCAGCTGCATTTGAACGTCTTGTCACTGTTGAAGGTGCCAGTGTTTGATCAATGTTGAATTTTGCAAAATCTAAGCAACGTTGAAATAGTAACTAACGTCATTTCTACGTCACATTTCTTTGCCAACAGTGGATCAATATTGATTTTAGTTTTGATTTTGCAAATGCAATCAACGTTTCAACGTCACTATGAAGTCCTGCTTTTTTCAACATAGGTGAACTCTTATTGGACGTAATTCTGTCTTTCCTGGACAGGTAAGACAGCAGTCATAATCAAAACATTTGTGATTACTAACAGTCTTTCAGAAGAGAAAAGTCTCATCTACATTAAGAACAGGTATGACATTAACTTCATTCATTCATTCATCACCTTTATTTATTCAGGGGGGGCAAGTGAGAGCAAGCTTTCATTTCCTATGGCGCCCTGATTACAGCACAAATACAATTCAAGCACATTGCAATACATATCCATAATAATATACACTCAACAGAAGCACATAGTGAATTCAAGAAGCACATGAACATTCAGAAATCATGAGATCAGCAAGAATGTATTTAAAATGATTAAAAGGAATGCAGAGACAGTAAATTATTCCATTTAAAAGGAGCAAAATAAACAAAAGCAAATTTCCCTACCTCCGTTTTAACAGCTGGGATATTAAGAGCCAGTGGGTTTTGTGTACGAGTGGGATACTTAAAAAATCTGAAGCTCAGTAGGCTAGATAATTAATAAATAATATACAGTGTTGCTCCCTTCTTAGAGCCAGGGAAGTCCAACCCACATTTTGATAGAGATGGCACTGGCAGTGATGGGTCATGAACCCATCGCCCGTAATAAATCTAATAGCCGAATGAGAAATTGTATCTAGTGGTTTAAGAACAGAGGGAGAAGCATGCATGTAAATAATGTCACCATAATCTAAAACGGATAGATATGTAGCATGCACTATCTGCCTTCTACAGTGCTGAGGGAGACAGGATTTATTTCTATGAAATAATGCCAATAGAGGCTTCAGCTTCTTTAAAAGTTCTGCAACATGTAAATTAAGGCCTTAGAAATAAAATGAGAAAATGATCTGATGTGCAGTTATCCTTATGGCGGCTCTACGTCCTACATTATATCCATTTGTTTTTTAACCAATTTGCCTATAGAGCAGCAACACAACCCATAAAATGCAAGTGATTGCAGCATCTACAGGTTACTAGGTGCCTCAAAATGTCACACTTGGTGGTTATATTTGACAGATTTTACTTCACCCAGTCCTTTTTTTCATAAGTAGCCTAATCAATTAAAAACCAGGAAACCCTAACCCATGTGTCTTGATAATATCTTCAAAACAGCATCATTTCTTCCTTATAGAGAGTCTCCTCTCTGGTTTCTCTACAGGAGGGGATGATGAACTGTGTTTGACCAGAACATATTCTTCTTTTTCTTTTTGGTGTTGTGATGCTGGTCGTGGAGACAGAGCGCTGCTGTCAGTCTAACACATTATCCCAGAATCTCACAGAGGCGTTCAGCTTGGGTTGAGACGGGACTGTGAAGGCCTTTCACGGCGGGTTGATAAAGCCTTGTTGAACACTTTGATGCTTTAAGTCGACTGTTCACTTAGCTACAAATACCACTACACACAATTGTCTCTCTCCACAAGGTTCAAAGAAGACAGCAACAAAGAAAAAGCTTGACCTCATCACGCCAGATTTATATCACTGATCAATCATCTCATCTGTCCCCAATGTGAACAACAAGGACGAGTGGTATCATGAATGCACTGCAAAAACTCAAAATCTTTCCAAGAATATTTGTCTTATTTCTTGTCAAAATGTCTAATTTCTTGTCAAAACTAAACTCTTTTCACTTAAAATAAGACTCATCACCTAGAAATGAACTTGTTTTGAAACAATTTACATTTATTTCAAACAAATTTTCACTTGAAATAAGTAGAAAAATCTGCCAGTGAAAGCAAGTTTTTTGTGCTTGTAATAAGGAAGAAAAACTTGATCCACTATCAGATTTTTCTACTTATTTCAAGTGAAAATAGGCTTGAAAGAAGTAAAAAGTGTCTAAAAACAAGCTGCTTTTTAATGTGATGAGTCTTATTTTAGTTATAATGAGATTTGTTTTGACTACAAATGACATTTTGACTAGAAATAAGACAAATATTCTTGGTAAGATTTTGAGTTTTTGCAGTGTGAAGATGACTATTGCAGATGTGAAAGCAACGGTTTCCCAACAGGTAAAAAGCTTTTAAACCATTGAGAGCAAAACCAAAGTTCTTCACAGGCAGAAACCACCTTTCAGTCACAAGGTTGGAGCTTTAAAGGGACTTTTTTCTCCATTTCAACAGATTCTTTCCAAAGGTTATTGTGGTTCAGATGAAAGGCACAGTGCAGACAGTCTCTATTCAGGTCAGGTGGATTGTATATTCTGGTGTAATGCCAGTCAAGATGCATGCAGTCAAGCCAGAGCTATGACAAAGACCATGTGCTCAGGGCCGTTGCTAGGAATTCTGGGCCCCCTTAAAGAATACTAAAGTGGGCCCCTCCCCCTAACTTTTCCAGTTTTTTTTCTTAGACTACGTATGTATTATCATTTTTTATTTAGCCTTCTTTGTTTTGATGCTAATGCAGCATTACACTGCAAAAACTCAAGTATCTTACCGAGAATATTTGTCTTATTTCTAGTCAAAATTTAATTTTTAGTCAAAACAAATCTCATTATACTTAAAGTAAGACACATCATATTAAAAGTAACTTGTTCTTAGACACGTTTTACTCCTTTCAAGCATATTTTCACTTGAAATAAGTAGAAAAAATCTGATAGTGGAACAAGTTTTTCTTCCTTATTACAAGCACAAAAAACATGCTTTCACTGGCAGATTTTTCTACTTATTTCAAGTGAAAATTTGTTTGAAACAAGTGAAAATGATCTAAAAACAAGTTAATTTTTAGGTTATGAGTCTTATTTTTTAAGTGGAAAGAGATTAGCTTTGACTAGAAATGAGACATTTGGACAAGAAATAAGACAAATATTCTTGGAAAGATGTTGAGTTTTTACAGTGTACTATGAGTATTGGTCAGGGTCTTACACAGAATAAATCAGTCATACAAAGATTAGACTACTGGGGTTTTTTAAGGGCCCCACGGGGCGCTGGGCCCCTAGAATTATCATCACCTTTCTCCCCTATACAACGGCCCTGCATGTGCTCACCAGAAGTCAACCCAAACACCTCTAACGCCCCCTGGTGGCCGGCTGCAGTACCGGTCCTAGAGGATAAATGGAGTCCTCCTCCATTTGGAGTCACTATTGACTTGTTCACTGTCAGACCTTTATAATGTCAACACAGATGTAACAGCGAGTGCAGATTGAGACAAATAGATTAATCTCTGTCAACTTTACTGACAATTGTGTCTCTTACTTAAAGGGGAATTGCCGTTTTTTACAATCTGGACCTTATTTCTAGCATAAAATACGATTATTTCCTCCCCCAGATAACTTTGTTGTCATTACAAGTCGTTGTGATGAAATGAGCTCCAGCTGAGAGCCGCGTATATCCGTATAATGGAGTCTACAGGGCAGCAGAATGCAGCCTCTAAATAACACATTATCTGCAGAGAAACTCCTTCATTTCACCAATATTTAGTTCTGATAGGCTAGTGCTATTCCCCTCTGAGTCCGGGGTTAGCTGTTATCAACATCCGGGGTCTGTAGGTTGACCTACTGACCTCTGACCTGGATGATGTCATCTCTGAGCGCCGCCCGGCTCATTCTGATAATAATTCGGCATTCGGGTCCATTTTTATCTCAACTAGCCGGAGCTTTAGTGAGTCCAGGTTGAGGAGAGGAAGCCTGTGGAAGCTGAACTTCATCCAGCTGCTCATTTTGTTCTGACAAGTCGCAAACACACAGAAACAAACCGTAGCATTAGCAGTAGCACGGCGCTCAGAGATGACATCATCCAGGTCAGAGGTCAGTAGGTCAACCTACAGACCCCGGATGTTGATAACAGCTAACCCCGGACTCAGAGGGGAATAGCACTAGCCTATCAGAACTAAATATTGGTGAAATTAAGGAGTTTTGTGGCAGATAATGTGTTATTTAGAGGCTGCATTCTGCTGCCCTGTAGACTTCATTATACGGATATACGCAAAAGTGAGTAAATGATCGTATTTTATGCTAGAAATAAGGTCCAGATTGCAAAGAAAAACGGCAATTCCCCTTTAAACCTCTAAATTGAAATACAAAGATTACTAATAAATAATCAAAAATCTATATCAACAACCGGCAGCCATCCCTCAAACACTATGACACAAGGTCGATGTGTTCAGGCACCCTCTTGTTTTTCGTCAGGTGAGGAGAAAGGTGTGTGTCCTCGGTTGGACATGAAGAGTGTTGATGCGAGTTTACACTTCAAAGAGCTGTGGGGTGTGTGTGTGTGTGTGCAGCATTTGTTGGAGACCTAATATGTACAGTAAGTGCTTGTTTCCATGGTGACTTCCAGACCTGAGAACCTGTTGTGTCGTCTGGACCTTCAACACATCATCGGTTCAGTCTGGAGGTTTGGTCATGTAAGGGCACAGTGACGGCCTCGCCTCCCAAATACCAATCACCTGTCAGAGGCATGGAGCTCATATCATCACGTTTCAGTCACCAACACCTGTGACTGATGCTTTTCTTTTTTAAATATATATTGTATTATTAGACTGTTGATACAAATGCAACAAGTAGTATTGTATTGTAGTAGGGAGCTGAGGTTAAACCACCAGTTGACAGTTTGATAGTTTAGTCCAGTGTCTGCAGGTTGGGCCCAGTGGTGTAGTAGTCTACGGTATGTGATACTCAGATATACTCAGTATACCCACTGAAAATGCATTAAAGGGATAGTTCACCCCAAAATTCAAATTGCCACCTTTCATGTGGACTAAGGGCTGGGAGAAGTTTCAGAGTCCTCCGTGGCTTCTCTGAGTTACAGGGGGTCTCGGCGTAGCAGTGCATGTCCATATAACGGTTGCAAATGGATACCAACTGTCTTTGTAACAAAAAGACACACCAAAAAACATCCAAATACCTCCAATTTCGCATTTCGGGGCTTCAATACAAGACGGACATTACATACGAGCAGCATGGAGGTATTTGGATGTTTTTTGGTGTGTCTTTTTGTTACGAAGACAGTTGGTATCCATTTGCAACCGTTATATGGACATGCACTGCTACGCCGAGACCCCCTGTAACTCAGAGAAGGCACGGAGGACTCTGAAACTTCTCCCAGCCCTTAGTCCACATGAGGGTGAGTAGATATTTTATTTTTATTTTTTGTAAATGTTTGTATTACCTTACTGTGTTTTTATTGAGTGTATGTAAAGTGATGAGCCCTGTCAAAGACAAATTTCTGTCTATCTAAGTGCAATTTGAATTTTGGGTGAACTATCCCTTTAATATTTCAGTATACCCACTACAAATTTGGTCTACCAGCAGTGAGACTGAGATCAGACCCAACTCTAAGCATTTTTAAACCCAGGTTAAAAGCATTATATGTTTTCATGTGAGCTCTTTTAAAGAACTTTACATCCTAATCTTGGATTGGCACTGTAAATCCTCTTAATTGTTTTTAATACAAATCAATATTTCATGCTGCAAACTCATATTTTATGCTCTATCTTAGTCTAGTTTTTATTATTTATATATATGTTTTGTCCATAGTCCATGTGTTACAGGTATGAACAGTGTAAAAGCAGTAGCCTATACCCACTGAAACAAATTAGACTACACCACTGGTTGGGCCCATTACGAAGGGTTACTGCTAAAACAGAAGGAGTAAATGGTTATACATACTGTACATATACTCAAAGAAAATACCTTTAATTGTACCACAGTATAGTACTTGAGTCAATGTACTTGTACTAGTATTAGTATTTGTAGTTAATTCTGCATCTTTGTCAAACACAACTTATGACTAACTCATGTCAAAACTGAAACTAACAGCGAAGCTCTGTATGAGTCTGGTTCTATCTTCTAATCTACGTCATTCAGCCATGATGACAGTGCACAATAAAATGCTGCACAACTGATGAAAACTGTGATTAAAGAAAAACAAACAAAAGCATTTCACTTGAGGAATTCCAATGCTACTTTTGCATAAACTACAAGTTACTTTATAAGGAAAGATTTTGTGCACAGATTGGTCTTTGTATTTTTAAAAGCTCTGCACATAGAAATGACCACTGTCCCTCACACATAATAAAAAAAACACTGGTCCACTGTGCGATCGGAGCTACAGGAGTGCCACCTGCTGAACCACCGAGGACACGGCATGCAGCTGAAGCCGAAGGAGAGCTGGTTGAGTCTTTGAGGCATGTTTACGTAAAACCTGATTTAAAGGGATAGTTCACCCAAAATTCAAATGTCACTCATTATCTCCTCCCCCTCATGTGGACTAAGGGCTGGGAGAAGTTTCAGAGTCCTCCGTGGCTTCTCTGAGTTACAGGGGGTCTCGGCGTAGCAGTGCATTATAGTCCATATGACGGTTGCAAATGGATACCAACTGTCTTCGTAACAAAAAGACACACCAAAAAACATCCAGATACCTCCATGCTGCTCGTATGTAATGTCCGTCTTGTATTGAAGCCCCGAAATGCGAAATTGTCCCGAAAAAAATTAAATAAGTCTATATTTCAAGCTTGTTTGTAGCGGAATGCAAGAGGGACATTACATACGAGCACTATGGAGGTATTTGGATGTTTTTTGGTGTGTCTTTTTGTTACGAAGACAGTTGGTATCCATTTGCAACCGTTATATGGACATGCACTGCTACGCCAAGACCCCCTGTAACTCAGAGAAATTTCAATTTTGGGTGAACTATCCCTTTAAAGGAACAGGAGGAGGCTGCAATCACGGCCTCTGACAGATATGTGAGAGCTTGTGGGCTGGGTTTTAGGTGCCAGCAGCCTACAGTACTACACTTTAACCCCATTTCCTCTTTTCCACAGGACATTTTAATGCAACTTCATGTTTCTCTGTCAGTTGAACCATTAAGAGTTCCTGTCTCTAGTCTCAAATGTTTGTTGTTTCATCTTCAGGTGTATTGTTTGCCATCTGTTGGTGTTATTTGTTCAGTGTTATCAGTGCAGCCCTCTGTTGTTTCAGACTCTCTGCACACAAACACGCACACAAATCACTAATTGATACTAATCAACACACAGAGGCACAAACTCAAAGAGTTCTGATACTGATTTTTTTTTTTTACCACACAGGCTAATGTGACTAACAACACTGACTCAGGTAAAGTGCTGGCATAGATAAGTATTCAAAGGCCTGATCACCGCCATATCTAAAGTTAGATAATGATGGGGTTAATGGTTCACAAATCTATAAAATACATTAAAAAGTAAAACGTATATATATATAGGCCTAATATTATTGTATTGATGTTATTTGCATTTACTTAATTGAGTGCATCGCAGCAGAATATTCATAATATCTAAGGTCATTCATAACGGAGATGAAGACAACAGCACTGCATCACATAATTCACGTAATACGGAGCATATATTTTAGGATTTTATTGATCCTAGATGTATAGATCCAGAGTGTTTCTTCTGTTTGTTCCCTCTCAAGTCTTAAGATGGCAGTTTGTTTGTGTGTATGTGTGTTGTTGTTTTTTTATAGTGGTCTCTTGGGTCTGGGACTTCCTGTCTGAGGATATAGGTTAGAGTGTAGTGACACCTTTTAAATTACAGTACTTGCATCATTGTGAAAAGCCTTTAAATCATATAGCGGCATGCATTTTACCTTACACTTCTTATCCTGATATCCAATTTAGCACATGTGACTCTAAAGCCAATGTGAATATATAGAGATAGATAGATAGATAGATAGATAGATAGATAGATAGATAGATAGATAGATAGATAGATAGATAGATAGATAGATAGATAGATAGATAGATAGATAGATAGATAGATAGATAGATAGATAGATCATCATCATTCACATTAAGACAACAGGTCAGTTCATACAATTAGTGCATAGAGAATAAATAATAAAAACAATGACAATAAATAGCCAATTGTAATAATAAAAATGCAGGATTGCAGTGGAAAGTGCAAGTGCATAGGCTATGTGGAACATAAATCCCCTCGTTTTACAATTCCTCTCCCTCCCCAGACATATTCAGTTTATCAACCGACTGATACAAAAAAAAACCCTATCAAAAACATAAAGCCTTTATGTATATAATATAGGGGCATGCATTTTACCTTACACTTCTTATCTTGATATCCAATTTAGCACATGTGACTCTAAAGCCAAGGTGAATATAGATAGATAGATAGATAGATAGATAGATAGATAGATAGATAGATAGATAGATAGATAGATAGATAGATAGATAGATAGATAGATAGATAGATAGATAGATAGATAGATCATCATTCACAATTCGCAAGACAACAGGTCAGTTCATAAAATTAGTGCATAGAGAATAAATAATAAAAACAATGACAATAAATAGCCCATTGTAATAATAAAAACGCAGGATTGCAGTGGAAAGTGCAAGTGCATGTATGTATAGCCTACATATGTCCTGTCTTGTGTTTTTAACTGGACCCAGAGTCTGTACAAATAAACTATCTATCTATCTATCTATCTATCTATCTATCTATCTATCTATCTATCTATCTATCTATCTATCTATGTGGAACATCAATCCCCTTGTTCTACTATTTCTCCCTCCCCTCCCCAGACATATTCAGTTCATCAGCCGACTTATACACAAAAAAAACCCATCAAAAACATGAACGTATCAAAGTAACAAGGACAGTTACCATTTAAGTAGTAAAACATCTCCTTCCCTTTCTCTTTCTAAGATCCCTGAAGTCCTCACGATGAAACTACAATAGCGCACCAGGAAATAGCTGAAGGTGTGTGTGTTTGCGCTCCTTACGCCTGACACACACACTCCAACTATAGTTTATATCGGCGATATATATTTTTAGTTTTATTTAGGCCCCTTAAACTCCCCACACACGTGTCCCCAACATCAAATTTGATGACGTTACACTAATCTCCAAAACATTATAATATAACGCGGCCTGTGATTGGACGCGGCGCGCTGTCCATCACCGCGGCTCGTCCACTCACACGCAGCATTACATGGCGGTGGATGTGTTCACTGTGGAGCTACTGTACAGTATGCTGCTACTGCTGCACAAGTGTTGGGACATTTCACGGTTAAAGGTTTTAAGGGAAGATTTTTAACTCCGTGACGTCACCGCGGACAGGTACGTGCCGTAGAAACACAGTTATGACGCGCACAAACACAACAGGAAGCTTATTATTATTATAATTATAATAACATAACAAGTATCATAGGCAGCAGCAGCAGCCCTAAGTCACTGAACTGAGATAGATTGAACCCGGAGGTCTCACTATAGTAAGTCGTTATCAGGTGGAGGTTTTTTGTGTGTGTGTGATGTAGTAGCCCCCTTTCCTCTGACCTTTGTCTGTTGTTGGAGAGATAAAAGTTAAGTCTGGGATGTTAATACAGGTACAGGCCAGTCAGTCACTCAGTCAGTCACTAGTCAGTCCGGCACTTTGCAATGCAGACCGGGGGAGGGGAGGGGAGGGATATCAGGGCTGAACACAGAGAAATGAAATGTTCCCCCACCAGACCAGAGAGGAAAACGAAAGTGGTTTCTATCCCATCGTATGACTGAACAAGTCTGTATTTCGGCCAGAATTAACGCAATGTTGTGTTATTTTTCTTGTGTGTGTGGGTCGGGGTCGTTGAACGTACGTGTCGCCTTCGTGTGACAGTCAGTCAGTAGGCTATAACATTCATCATCTGACTGGTGGTGGTGGTGGAAGTGCTGCTGCGTTTCTGTAGCCTACCACCACACCACCACACTGGCAACAACAACACACTGTCACACAGAGGAGACTTCCGGTTGAAACTATGAACATAAAAGTTTTTTTTTTTTTTTTAGCTGAATCGATAGGACGGTGGTGTTAATGAATAATACTAACTCCAAGTCCAACATGTGTGTTTGAATTATACAAAAGATGAAAACAACATTAAGAATAAAACAACGGGCCCTTATTGGCTTCTGGTATGAATGAATGAATTGAATTTTATTATATTATTGTGTCATGCACAGGGCCGTTGCTAGGAATTCTGGGGCCCCTGAAAGAGTACTAAAGTGGGCCCCTGACTTTTCCACTTTTTTTCTTAAACTATCATTTTTTATATAGCCTACTTTGTTTTAAAGCAGAAGTAAGCGATATTTTTGTGTTAATATAAGTCTTAAATAGTTCTATCTTCCGACAGCAATCACTTACACAGAGTGTTTGGACCGAAACACGGGTCTGTCAGTCACTCTGCTCTGCTCTGAGCCCAGGAGAAAACTTTTCTCGTATCCTACAAGTTTTATCCAATGAGGAGAGAGAACGGCATAAAGGGGCAGTCCTCTCTGTGTGTGCAGCCAAGGGATGCGCCTGAATGTGGTGACGTAGGGACGAGGACCAATAGATCCATGACGAGGGCGGGGGCTGCTAACTCCATCGGCTGACAAGAAGTTATGGTGCGTTCAAGGCAACCCGTAACTCGTGTTTTTCCGACCTGTGAAGTCATACCAGTTTGATCTGGTACGACTTCACGGGTCGGAAGTTACGAGTGGCCGTTATAGTGACTTTCACGGGCAATAGGTCAGAAAAACACGAGTTACGGGTTGCCTGGAGAGCTACAAAGTCATAAGCCGTGACTTGAAGCCGTAACTTACGGTTTCGAAAGCCTGCCTGGAACGCAGCATTAGCCAAAACGACCGGATCGCTTACTTCTGCTTTAAGGCAAGTTAAAGCAGAAGTAAGTGATATATTTGTGTTAATATAAGTCTTAAATAGTTGTATCTTCCGACAGCAATCACTTACAGTGTTTGGTCTGAAACACGGGTCTGTCAGTCCCTCTGCTCTGCTCTGAGCCGAAGAGAAAACATTTATCGTATCCTACAGTTTTTATCCAATGAGGAGAGAGAACGGCATGCAGGGCTGTGTGTGCAGCCAAGGGACGCCGTGAATGTGGCGACGTAGGGACGAGGACTGTTATGGTGCGTTCAAGGAAACTCGTATTTTTCCGACCGTGAAGTCGTACCAGTTCGATCTGGTACGAGTTCACCGGTCGGAAGTTACGAGTGGCCGTTATAGTGACTTTCACCGGTAAAACAGGTCGGAAAAACACGAGTGGGTTGCCTGGAACGCTACAAAGTCGTAAGTTGTGACTTGAAGCTGTAATTTACGATTTCAAAAGCCTGCCTGGAACGCAGCATTAGCGAAAACGACCGGACCACTTACTTCTGCTTTAAGATTCCTTTATTTGTCCCACAGTGGGGACATTTACATTTGTGCAGCAGCAGCAGCAGCAGCAAATAGCAACAGGATAAAAGAGAAAAAACAGAATGAAACAAGAGGAATATAAACATCACACAACAATAATTTATAGAAGAAAAAAAAAGTTTGATGCTAATGCAGCATTATTATGAGTATTAGTCAGGGTCTTATGCAGAATAATTCAGTCATACAAAGATTAGACTACTGGGGTTTTTTGTGGGCCCCACTGGGTGCTGGGCCCCTAGAGTTATCATCACCTTTCTCCCCTATACAACGGCCCTGGTCATGCATACATTTTTTTCGTATGCTTATAAGACACCAAGAAAACAAACCAGGACCAGAGCACGTCATCAATACATCAAATAAATAAGAAAACAAATAACAAATCAATCAATCAATCAATCAATCAATCAATCAATCAATCAAAATTTATTAGCACCTTACAAAGCAAATATATGCTGTTCAAAGTGCTTTACATTTTGATTGAAAAAGTAGGATATGAAGTGAAACAAGAAGAATGAGGTGGAGACTAATGCACGACAATATGAAATATGAAAAACAATAAGAAAAACTAAAATAGAATAAAATGCAGGATAGAAATATTGAACAAAATATGCATGCAAAAGAAAGATAATATTGGAGAGAAGAAAGTCATAAAATACCGAAAAGTCTGTAAAACTGTAGAATAGAATAAAATAACTGAGACTATAACATAAAAGCCAGATTAAAGAGACGTTTGAAAGTGTCAATGTTTAACTCCTCTCAGATCCTCCGGCAGCTGATCCACAGTTTTGGGTCATAGTGGCTGAAAGCAACTTCACCAAAGATTTAGTTAAAACAGCCTGATCCTCATCAATCAGATCATCTTTGGGGTTCAAAACCAAAAAAAACAAACAAAAGAAAACAATACCAAGCTTTAAAGGAATTCATCAGAGATTAATTAAACTACTTTTCCCTGTCTTCTTCTCCAAGCTTTAGAGATAAAACTAGCAGTCTCTCAAACACACTGAAATTAAACAATTATTCCAGTTTTTGCCCAGTTTATCAAAAATATTGCTCCTGGTTTCTGGGCATGTAATGTAACATTAATTTCTATGTAGTCTAACAATGGAAGATGTTATTTTATGTTTGTTTGAGTTTGTTATTTTGAAAAAAAAAAGGGAGTGACACGCACATCCCAAAAAACATACAATAGGGTGCTGGATCAAAAAAAGAAAGAAAAAAAACTATACAAAAGACTTACAAAAAGATCCGCACACCATGGAGCTCCCATTTAAAATATTTATTAAACAGTGTGTAATCTTTAAATATCCCTCCCTGTAATTAGAGTGAAGCGATACAGCTGTGGAAAAAATTAAACAATACAGGGAAACGACAAAGTAAAGTAAATATAGAACGTCTCTGGAAACTATGTGTTGAGCTAGCACATGTATAAAGAGTCATAACATATACATGAGAATCCTATATACATATTGGTGTCCCTCTACATACAAAACTACCCACTGTTCACATACAGAAATAGTGCACAGGTTTAACAAAAAAAATAAAGATACAACAGAGAAATAACTTTACATTTGTATCATTGGGCCGTCATACTGTACTACCTAACTAGAGAGTTTGTTATTTTATCACAATGTCTCTCTTATATTATTTGCTATACCTGCCCGTATAATTCATTTGACGCCTTATTCAATTTTTATTTTGCTTTTTTTTTTTTCAATTCAATTCAAATTCAAAGAACTTTAGGAAGTTCATCTGCGGAGAGCAACAGTGCATATTAACAAAATAAATACAAATGTTAAAAAGAGAGAAAAGCTGTTCAATAATCTGATGGATGAAGTTACAGAGCTTTTCCTTGATGTGTTTTTGTTTTACTCTTTTAAAACCACACGAGTTTGTCATGTCGTGTTAACTTGTGTTTCTCTTATATCCTTATCCAACATACTGTATGTAGTTAGTTCGTAGCAATCAGAACCTAAACCTGATTGCATTGACGTTCAAATGTGTTTTTGAACTTTCATAGTATTACTGATCAACTTAAAAGTTGTTGTTTTTGGTATTTGTTAGATGCTTTATTAATGTAGGTTTGCATTGTGGACTCTTGAAACAAAACATTGAAGCATAATGTAATGTATTGAGACCCACCATGTATTAAATACTAATATAACTTTACAATTACTATCATGGCAGAGCTAATAAACACAGGATATTTTATCATACATAATCAGGGCCGTTGCTAGGAATTCTGGGCCCCCTTAAAGAATACTAAAGTGGGCCCCTCCCCCTAACTTTTCCTTTTTTTCCCTTAGACTACTATGTATTATCGTTTTTTATTTTAGCCTTCTTTGTTTTGATGCTAATGCATTACACTGCAAAAACTCAAGTATCTTAGCAAGAATATTTGTCTTATTTCTAGTCAAAATGTAATTTCTAGTCAAAACAAATCTCATTCTACTTAAAGGGATAGTTCAACATTTTGGCAAATTGGCCCATTGCCATAATCGCTATAGTCATAGCAGTAGGTTCGTTACCTTTAATTGTCGGTGTAAGCTGTTTTTAGAACGGAGGAGTGGAGCGGCAGGCTGCTCAGAGCTACGCTATGGAGGCTAAGGGAATTTCTTGGTTTCCCTCATCAAACTCATCAAATACACAATCCAACAACTCCAAAAGGCTGTCGTGGACAAGTTGTGAGCTGCACAATCACCACGCTATGAGATAATAATGGAACGTTACGAGACGGAGCTGTTTTAGACGTAAATTCATGCAAAACCGCTGATGCGTGTTGCGTTCAGGGACAGTTTTTCAGCAAGCAGACTCTGTATTTACCCTGTATTTACCTCGAAAACGGCTCAGTTTCGTAACGTTCCATTATTATCTCATAGCGTGGTGATTGTGCAGGTCACAACTTGTCCATCAGAGTGTTTTGGAGTTGTTGGATTTTGTATTTGATGAGTTTGATGAGGGAAACCAAGAAATTCCATTAGCCTCCACAGCGTAGCTCTGAGCAGCTCACGACTCTGCTCCGCCGTTCTAAAAATAGCTTACACCGACAAATAAAGGTAACGAACCTACTGCTATGACTATAGCGATTATGGCAATGGGCCAATTTGCAAAGAACGTGGTAGGAGCGCACACCAAAATTGAAGAGGAGCTGACAGCCGGAACAAAAACAGTGAAGGAAGAGAAAAAAAAATGGGCCAATTTGCCAAAATGTTGAACTATCCCTTTAAAATAAGACTCATCATATTAAAAGCAGCTTGTTTTTAGACACTTTTTACTTCTTTCAAGCATATTTTCACTTGGAATAAGTAGAAAAAATCTGATAGTGGAGCAAGTTTTTCTTCCTTATTACAAGCACAAAAAACTTACTTTCACTGGCAGATTTTTCTATTTATTGTGAATTTAAGTGAAAATGATCTAAAAACAAGTTAATTTTTAGGTAATGAGTCTTATGTTAAATGGAAAGAGATTAGTTTTGACTAGAAATGAGACATTTGGACAAGAAATAAGACAAATATTCTTGGAAAGATGTTGAGTTTTTACAGTGTACTATGAGTATTAGTCAGGGTCTTTACGCAGAATAAATCAGTCATACAAAGATTAGACTACTGGGGTTTTTTATGGGCCCCACTGGGCGCTGGGCCCCTAGAATTATCATCACCTTTCTCCCCTATACAACGGCCCTGTATATAATCCACATACTCTCCTTTATACTATAGTGTTGTAGTCAAGACCACCTAACCCGAGACCGAGTCAAGACCAAGACCAAGGGGGGACGAGACCAAGTCCAAGATCGAGTGCAAAACCAATGCGAGACTTTAAAAGTGAAATAAGTCACCGCTCATCCGTAGGCAGGATTCTTCTGAACTTAGACACTCAACAAACAAAACCAAACCAGCAATCGCACACTCAACGCTGTGCATGCATATATCAATTTCTTTCTGCAGAAATACATTTGAGCGTTGAGTGTGCGATTGCTGGTTTTGTTTGTCGAAGACCATTACTTTATTCAGTACCAGTACTCATAGTATGTAGCTTGATATTTACAATTTTCCTCATAGATAGATAGATAGATGAATTTATTTGTCCTTTACAGGAAAATTGTTTTCACCATGAACGGCCTCAAGAAGTGCAGACAGGTCAGGGAAAATGACCACAGGAGGATGTCCTTAACCATATTACATTCATTTACATACACCCACGGATACATAGGAACATAAAACATGAAACCCCACACCCTACCTACACTCTTAGAAAGAATGTGTTGTTTTCTTACACAATTAATGTGTAGAAAGCCAAATAACACATGTTGCGTCAATTTCTGCACATAATGTGTTGCATGCTGTAACCTCTACAACACAAAGACATGTGTTAACATCATTGGCCAATCACAACACGCCTACGTCATCAAACCAGTTACCCGTCTGACCGCTCGCCCCCCCCCCGCCCCCACCCATCGACGACATTTTACGTGCAGCAGGCAGCAGCGAGCCATCGGCAGGACCGTGACAGGCACAGCCGACGGACAGGTAACGTTAAATTGGATGATTTTCTGTGTTTTAAATGTTTTAATTATATGCGAATGAGGTTAGAATGTGGAAAATCAAATCAATAGTTAGACTTCCCCCGACTTTTAACGTAAATTTGCGGTTTGCAACGAGGTTTCTACCGCTTTGTCACAGGTGACGTTAGCTTGGCAGTTATTTTCTCTAACCGAATGCTTTGATGGTGATACTGGTTCACATTCACGGTCACTTCGAACGGTTAGATTAAAGCTAAATGGTTGGCTGACGAGATATTTTCATTCAAACTCGAGCTAAGGAGGAGGTGTTGGGTTGAAGCGGTCTAATTAATGTCGAAAGCCACCTCAGGCACCAAAAAGCCACAGAGCTAACTAGCATTTGAAGTGGATAAATGCTAATTGCTTAGCATTAGCTGTGTGAGCACCCCTAAAATTGATTTTAATATAGATTCTATAGACGGTAAAGTGGGAGTGAGGCTCTCTTTTTTCCCCCGCTAATGATAATGTACTCGCTAACTTAATTGGTAGCGTGACCAGCCAGTTTGAGTTGAGGCCTTTACGTAGCTTATGAAGCTATCAAGCTAATTTTTGCAAAGTCATGGCCAGACATAATGCGACCCAACGTTAATGCATTGGTTGTGTTTGCTGCTCCCTGAAAAGCCACCTAATGTTTAAAATGCTAGTGAAACGGATTAAGTCTATTACAAAGTCACTGTAATGAATTAGAGCATTTTATTGTCGATTTGTCTTTGGAAGTTTAAGCTAAATAGGGCGCAACGTCTTTTTCCCGCTGGGACGGTTAGGGGCGGTTTGAGCCGGTTTGAGCTAGTTTTGAAAATTCTCCGCCAGAAGTTTCCCCCACTTAACAATATTACACGAATGATTTTCTACATTATCAGATACAATTGCTGTTGTGTTAAATTTAGTAAGTGAGTCACAGATCATTATTAATTTTTGGGGGGTCACAGAAATTATTCATGTTGTAGAATTTGAAAAAAGGCCGGTGCTTTTGATAATGTACTGTTGTGGTTGACTATGTAGAATATTTATCAAAAGCTATATTGTTTTAAAAATAATACATCCACCGGGCGTTTTGAGGGGTACAGAATGAAAGTAGTGCTTTTCCATAAAAAAAATTTTTTTGTCTGAAATAATGTTTTTTAAAAAATTTGACGGGCTCGACCATGATTCTCTGTCACGTTCTGTTTACATTCGCCACCGAACTTTTTTTTTTTTTTTTCAACTTGACAGAGCAGTGACAGCGGAGGCTCTGAGCGCAGGTTTGGTTTTCAGCAGCGGTGTGGAAGGCAGAGAGCCTCCACTCTCCCCGTAACAAGCTAAAAGTCATTTATTATGCTGTTAATGACGGTAAAAGTGAAACTATGATGATAATTTCCTGCATAGTTCTCCTCCTCTGCTGTCCTCTGATCGGAATGGAGTCACTAGCAACGGCCCGTTTTACATAGCAACGGTCTGGCGTTCTGTTGTTCTGGTAATCCTACATAGTCAACCTTAGTACAAAGAGGAACATAAATATTTTACAAACGACTGCTCTATAAAGATATCGTATTAAAAAAAAAGATTCTTTTGTACAGATCTTTCAGTCAACCTCAGTTTAAAAAAAGAAAAATCAAAACTACTATTACTACTACTATTTTTTCAGTAACGTTAGTGTTTAGGCTAATATTTTTGTTTGCATGTAGTTAAGCTTGTGCTTTAAAAGGCAGAAAATGGCTGATTTTCACTATTTTAAAAAAGATGAGAGGTGGGAGATTTTTTACATGGTGTCAGACCATTGTATTATGTCAGGGATTTGTAACAAAACTGATTTTAGCATACATTTTTGTCCTGCATATCAAATTGCAGGGCTATAGTAAAAAAAACAAAAAAACAAATAAAAACAGTCATTCTGCAATCACAGTGGCTTCTCCTCTTAAAAAAAAGGTGTAAAAAAAAAAAAAATTGTTTTTACCCTCCATCATCAGATGGGCTATTAAGGCTACTTACTAACCAGTCTGGAAACATACTATGTATTTGTAGCTCTTTCAATGGGCTTTTATATAGAGGTCGTAGACTTGATCAGTGTGTGAATATTTGGTAAGTTTTGATAAGAACTGGGGTTTACTACAAGATCTGTGCAGAAAAATCTGAAATAAATATATTTATCAAATATATATTTCAGGCCAGTTGTAACTATTCAGTTGGTCCTTACATTTGTACTAACCCCCCCCCCCCCCGCTGTCTTCCCCTCTTTCCCTCGTTCTTTTTCCTCTTCAGCCAAAATGGAGGTGATCGAAAAAAACCAGCCACCAGACCCGAGGCCACCAGACCCTAGGCCACCAGACCCGAGGCCACCAGACCCGAGGCCACCAGACCCGAGGCCACCAGACCCGAGGCCACCAGACCCGAGGCCACCAGACCCGAGGCCACCAGACCCTAGGCCACCAGACCCGAGGCCACCAGACCCTAGGCCACCAGTCAAAGTGCTAGTTACATTGTATGGAGATGGCATTGAAAAATGCAAAAAAGTTTTTTCTGTTAACAGTGCGGCCCAGCTGTTAAAGGCGTGCCATTCAGAGTTTCCTCAACCTATGGAA
The DNA here is from genome assembly GCF_045865225.1 of Trachurus japonicus. Lineage (NCBI taxonomy): Eukaryota > Metazoa > Chordata > Actinopteri > Carangiformes > Carangidae > Trachurus > Trachurus japonicus. The sequence continues at coordinate 2,954,974 of NC_140920.1, read as the reverse complement.
CTACAAAGATTTCTTCACTACAATAGTGATTTCAAAGATTACATTGACTGTGACAGTAGCATAGAAATGAAGGATTATGACAGATTCCAAGTATGGGTATCGACAGTGATACATTTGGAATTGGTGGAGTGTGCAGCACCACATGCTGACGGTGAAAATGTGAGTATTTCTCATCTCATACGACAGCAAATTTTAGAACATTCCTGTTGACACAACATTCTAGATAAATAGATAGACCTTTTTCTTAATGGATATATTCATTTGACATGGGGTTAACACAGGTCCAACCAGGGAATATAGTGATGCCAGTAAGCTATCATGCACAATAGCAGCAGTGTTTGGCATGAATGGAACATAATCTTCATCAGTATGATTAACATTGGTGTTTTATTGTCCAAACGCTTGTTGGGTCAAAGGTATATTGTTGCCCACGTTTGTCACCAATTAGGCCTGTCACAATTAAGTAATTGCCTGATATTATTTTTGCTTGATTGTCAAAATTGTTTACATTCATCTTTATAAAAGCAGTTGAGTGAAACTAACAAATGTCATGTTTTCATCACTTTACATATTGCTTCCTACAGTTTTAGGTTTGACTTGTGGTCTTTTAATGACAGCATACCCCTCCCCAACCACGCCTCATCAACTTCCTAAGGGGCATGTTTGTTCTTGTGTTTTTATAGAAGGACCAGTTGGATCAGCTCAAGTCTCTTATTGAAAAGAAGGCTCAAGGCATCCTCAAAGAATATGAGCAGACAGGAACACTGTCCACCAGCACCAGAATAAAGCTCGTCAACATAAGTGTCAGTGACCTTGTTGAGAAACATGGCTTGTAAGTTATAGTTCATTCTTTTTATGTAGATTAGATTCCTGTTTTGTCTTTGTTTCAGGTGTGTGCTCAGGTACATGTAAAAACTCTATTTGATCATCTGTACATGAAATATCTTAGTAAATGTCCAGTGGTGCTGGGCATGTCATTTAATCATTTGTTTTGCTCCATAGTTATCCCTCTGGACCACAGAAACTGCTTTTGGCAAAATTGTTGATGACACTCTTCCCTTCGCTGAAAGTGATGGTCTCTGGAAAGGGTGAAGGATTTGTAAGTATTTATTCAAAAGTGACGAAGTATAATCTCTCATGTGTTTCCTCTATGGTGGCTTAGGTCAGTTAGTATTTATTTTCTGCTTTGTAGCTTCACTACATGACAAACACTTTGGATTTCTTGTTTGTGTAAGGGAATCTCACAGTAGATGGCCCTGAGTACTCATTTGTCTTGAAACGTATATACTTTTTTACAGGAGCATTTCTATGACCCTTTGTCACATACGGGATTCATAGAGATGAGGCTACGAAATATCAGACGGAGCCTAGAAGAGGGCCAGCGACGCTACCACAAGAGAAAATGGGCGTGCAGTGCAGCATTAGCGCAGCCATCTACAGCACAACCAGACGAAGACCTTAGTGAATGGTTGTTTGTCATCAAAAGGATGAAGCCATCACCAGAGAACATGGGACGAATAAAGACTGCAATGGAAAAAACTTTCAGCCATCGCAGGAACTGGATCAGCACCCAGTCTCCAACTGTTGCAGACATTATCCAAGAGTACCCTCGTTTCATAGACATTCCGAGTCTGGTGAGTCTTTTGTTTACTTGTGTATTTACTGATACGTGCTTGTTTTGTTTTTTCTGATCGTTTGCTTTTCTTGTAAATCATACATACAACAATATTAAAAAGGGTTAGATATTAGATAAATAAATCTGATTCACAAGAGTTGTGACACTCTTCCTTTTTTTCTTGTTTCCTCTGCCAGCTGGATGCAGAGTTTGCTAAAATGTTTGATGGGAAGGCAGAGCTCTTTATTAGGAGGTGGGAGTCATCATTTGTCCCCAAACTAAGGAAAATTGCTGCGCTGGAGAAAGGAGTCGTGTCTTCCTTACTTGAGCAGGATGGAGACCAGAATGATGGTAAACAATTTGCATTTTATCATGCTTTGCTCCTAGTTTTTTCTGTAAACATAATTTTGACAAAACCATTTGCTTGTGTCATTCAAATAGATCAAGTATGCTACAGTACATTACAGATGTTGACCCACCTGCTTCCACCAACTGCATCAGGAAGGGGATCATCAACCCGTTGCAGTGTGAAGTCGGCCATTTCTTTCCTCATCAACTTTGTGCCAGTACGTTGTATATGTGTGCAACATAAAAGCACATAACAAATAGGCTCTAGCTCAGGATGATGTCTATAATACATTTGTAATTTTTTTTTCTCTTTCTTTCTTACAGCATGGGACTGGCATCCCCGCCCTTTGCAGTTTTGATGAAGAATCTTCAAGGACACAGCCAGAGCTCGTCTGCATTGGCCAACTGACAGACACAGCGCGGCAGTACGTCATTGTTTCGAGAAACGACAGTGTCACAATTCCTCTTCGCGATGACAACCTGACGTGCGCTTTGGACAAGCTGTTCAAGTTTTTTTGGGTATGCAACGCATCCTATCCCACTCAGCTTGCATCCATTTTCATTTTTTTCGAACACATTTATGACATACCAGTATCAAACAACGTCAGACGGTCTAAAGTGATGGAGCTGCTGGGAAAACTTCAGGCTTTAGCTTAAAAATTCCAGTGTGTATCTTTGCCCAGTGTGTAAGAAGCCAGTTCTTGGTGAGACAAGGAAACTTCGCTGGCATCTCCGTGTAGTGCATTCGTTTTCTGACGGTCAGAACTGTACCCTTGTCTGCAGTCAAAATGGCTGCCAGCGTACTTATCATAATCTTAATTCATTCTCAAGGCATCTTTCCAGAGAGCATTCATCTGGGGACACAAGCAGTCTGTCTGATCACACTTCAGATCACAATTCAGCATCCAACACTGAAGAAACTGTTCTCATACCAGACACTGCAGTATCTGATGGGGCTACTAATGAGGAGTCAGACATGTCTCCATCTGAATACAAAGGCCCTCCACTAAGTAGCTATGCAGCTACCTTTGTGGCTCAAATGTACTCAGCCTCAAATGCAACTTTAAGTGATGTTCACAGGAGTGTAACTTGCACTAAAGAACTATTGGACAGAACAATTGATAGCCTTCAACAATCTACAACTTCATCGCTGAGAACTTTGTCAGTACCACAAGACAATGAGCATGTTGTCTCATTAATTAAAGACTTTGAAAGTGCTCGAAATGTTTTTGATGATTTGGATAACCCCTATAAAATGTCTAAATATTTTGAAACTGAATTCTCACTTGTGAAGCCAACAGAGCTCTTCCTTGGCCATAGAGCTGACACCACTAGAAGAGGTGGGTTAGTCAAACAAACACTAACAGCGAATACTTTTCAGTATATTTCCATAATCGAGACATTGAAATTTATCTTCTGTAATGAGAAAATGCAGTCCTTATATTTGGACTCTCATAAGAGTACAGATGGAAAGATGCGAGACTACTGTGATGGTGCGCATTTTGCTGGACATGACTTGTACAAAAAGCATCCAAGTGCCCTTCAGATTCAGCTTTATTTTGACGATCTAGAAACCACAAATCCTCTGGGTTCAAAAACCAAAATTCATAAAATGGGTGCTGTTTATTTCTCTTTAAGAAACTTACCACCCGCATTCAATTCAGGCCTGGCTAATATCCATCTCTGCCTTCTATTCAACTCCATTGACAGAGAAACTTATGGTTTTGGGAAGATATTTGAACCATTGTTGAATGATTTAAGATTGCTGGAATGTCATGGGATGGAGATTGAGATAAAAGGAGAATTGCATTTGTTGTATGGAACTGTGTGTCTTTTTACAGGTGACAACCTAGCTTGCCATTCACTTTGTGGCTATTTGGAAAGCTTTTCTGCTAACAAGTTCTGCCATCTTTGCCTTGTTGATAAAAAGATGTCACAAACCGTTTTTGATGAAGATAAGTTTGAAAGGCGAAACAGAGAGAATTACCAGCAGCATGTTACTTTAAACAATGGATCTATGACAGGAATAAAAGCGGATTCATGTTTAAATACTTTAAAGTATTTTCATGTCACAGAAAATGTGTGTGTTGACATAATGCACGATGTTCTTGAGGGAGTTGCACCTCTAGAGGTAAAACTTTTACTCCGACACTACATTTATGATGAAAAACTGTTGTGCCTGGAACAGTTAAATGAAAGAATAATCAACTTTGACTATGGGTATTCAAATGAAAAAAACAAACCCAGCATCATCTTAAATCTGAGGACGTCTGAGACTTCTGTCCGACAGACTGCAGCACAAATGTGGTGTCTGGTACAGAACTTACCTTTTCTTCTTGGAGACTTGGTTAATCCAGAGAGTCTACACTGGCAACTTTTTATATTATTACGTGAAATATGCAGCATCATTTTTGCTCCTGTTGTAAGCACAGGTCTTGCTGTATATTTAAAACAGCTCATCATAGACCATCATAGGCTGTTCAAAGAAATCTATCCGGGAAAAAACCTCATCCCTAAACACCATTTTATGGTGCACTACCCTGGCATGATGGTCCAGTTTGGGCCATTGTCCAGACTGTGGTGCATGAGGTTTGAAGGCAAGCACAACCCACTCAAGAGACATGCACATGTTGTGTGCAATTTTAAAAATGTGTCAAAGACTCTGGCGTACAAAAACCAGGTTCAACAAATGCATTGTTGGAGGTTTGGCCAACCGCTTGGCAACAAAATGTGTGTCCCAAATGCATTTCCAGTTATTCTGAGGTCTTTACCCAAAGGTGAACAACTCATTGATAACCTGAGGTCAATTCTCGATTGTGACTTTTCAGAGAGTATGTGTGTTTGTCATAGTGTGAGTGTTTGGGGACATACATACAGGACAGGAACTGTTATTGTAACAGAAAAGAAACATGACCCAGTCTTTGCAGAAATAGTTCATCTGTTCCCACAGGCAGACAAAGGCACACTTTTAGCGTTTGTAAATGTTGTGCATGTTGATTTTTTTGATGACCATTTCTATGCATTTTCTGTGGAAAAAAGTGAGGAGTTCAAAGTGGTGCGAATTCCTCAGGATTTGTTAGACTTTCGACCACTTGACTTTCAGAAACCTTTCAAAGGAAACAAAGTCTATGTTAATCCTCGATACAAAGTTATTTAAGGTTCTCCCGAGTGACACCCTTTTTTTAAAATTTGATTTTAAGCCTTGAATAAGGTAATTTTTTTTATGCTTTTCCTGTAAATGAGTGACCACCTGTTGTCCTCCTGTGTGTAGGGTGGGGGTGGGAGGGTGGAGGAAAAGAAGGAACAAAGGAAGGAAAGAGGAGGGCGGAATTGAGGGGAGGAGGCAGGAGGGAGAAAGAGGAGCAGAAAGGAGTTTGTTTGATATTAAATTGAAAAAAAATTTTTTCAGGTGGTTCACAGTAAGTGTAATATTGTAAACATAAGTAATGTTAACATGACTGTACATGTGGTGTTAAAAAAATAAAACATGTATAAGAAAACATCAACTTTGTATTTTCATCTTTATTCATATTAACACATGCTTGTGTTGGATAACTAATTTTTAATAACACACTAATGTGTAAATAACTTTTCACAACACGTAACTGTGTTAAAATTGACACATTAATACACATCCTTGTGTCAGTATATATTGACACATTAATGTGTCAATATTTTGACACATTAATTGTGTCGCTAATTGACACATTAATTGTGTCGCTATATTGACACAATTAATGTGTCGCTATATTGACACAATTGATGTGTCAATATTCTGACACATGTTGTGTTGTCCCAACGAGAACTCTTACGATGTGTTGAAATTCAACACAGGTTGTGTTGGTTTTAACACATTCATGTTTAGAGTGTACAGTAGTTCCACACATTTACATGTACAACCCCCATGATAAAAAGAAAAGATGATTTAATAACAAAGTTTGGATTGAACAGAATAACACAGCAGCACAGAACATGCTGAAGTCTCCTCACACTGTTGACACTGGTGCAACCAAGTTATTCAGACGGTTACACAAGCATATACTCTTTTGTAGAACAGTTTTAATTGTCTTAAAGTTATTGAATTACATTATTCCATAAACCAAAGTGAGGGAATGACAGAGCTAGACAGACATTTGAAAAGTCCAGCTCGACCAAGACCTTGAAAATACGGTCTCAAGACCAGTTTTGAGTACTACAACACTACTTCATACTTAACAAAAAACAGCATGTGGGTTGCAGTAACAGTATCTAGGAAGGTGCCCAGTCTTTATGCAATCAAACTAGAACAAAACATGATCCAAACTTCTCTGATACAAAAAATTAAAAAGCCTTTACTGAACGGCTAGTTGATGAACATTAAAAAACACCACCATGTTTCAGCTCACAGGCCTTCATCAGGGCAGAAAGCTGCAATGACTTTACACTCCCATGAGCTGCACTGTTTAATGTATGAGCAGCATGGGAGCTTTAACCCTCCTGTTGTCCACCTGGGTCAAGGAAGGAAGGAAGGAAAGAGGGAAGGAAGGAAGGACAAAGGAAAAGTAGAAAGGAAGGAGGGGAGGAAGGACAAAGGGAAAGATGGGAGGAAAGAAGGAAGGGAAAAAGGAAGGAAAGATAGATGGAGGGAGGGAACGGATTGGGTCAAAAAGGAAAGAAGGGAGGTAGGGAAAACCAATTGTGGAAAGAAAGGAAAAATTAAGGACGGAAAGATAGAGAGAGGGATTTGGGGAACAGATTTGTTCAAGGGATGAAGAAGGACAGAAGAAGGGAGGAAAGAAGAAAGGCAAAGGGAAGGAAAGAAAGATGGAGGGTCAATTGGATCAAAAGTGGAAGGAAGAAGAAGTAAGGACGAAGGGAAGGAAGGAAGGAAGGAAGGAAGGAAAGAAGGAAGGGAAAAGGAAGGAAAGAAAGATGGAGGGTCAGTTGGATTAAAAGAGGAAGGAAGAAGAAGTAAGGATGAAGGGAAAGAAGGAAGGGGAAAAGGAAGGAAATAAAGATGGTGGGAAAGAGGAAGGAAGAAGTAAGGATGAAGGGAAGGAAGGAAGGAAGGAAGGAAGGAAGGAAGGAAGGAAGGAAGGAAGGAAGGAAGGAAGGAAGGAAGGAAGGAAGGAAGGAAGGACGGACAAAGGGAAAGAAGGAAGGGAAAAGGGAGGGAAAGAAAGATGGAGGGTCAATTGGATCAAAAGAGGAATGAAGAAGTAGCTAAGGACGAAGGGAAGGAAGGAAGGAAGGAAGGAAGGACAAAGGGAAAGGGGAAGGAAAGAAAGATGGTGGGTCAATTGGATCAAAAGAGGAAGGGAGAAGAAGTAAGGACGAAGGGAATGAAGGAAGGTAGGAAAGAAGGAAGGGAAAAGGAAGGAAAGAAAGATGGAGGGTCAATTGGATCAAAAGAGGAAGGAAGAAGTAAGGACGAAGGGAAGGAGGAAGGAAGGAAGGAAGGAAAGAAGGAAGGGAAAAGGAAGGAAAGAAAGATGGAGGGCCAATTGGATCAAAAGAGGAAGGGAGAAGTAAGGACGAAGGGAAGGAAGGAAGGAGTAGGAAAGAAGGAAGGGAAAAGGAAGGAAAGAAAGATGGAGGGTCAGTTGGATCAAAAGAGGAAGAAGAAGTAGGCTAAGGACGAAGGGAAGGAAGGTAGGAAAGAAGGAAGGGAAAAGGAAGGAAAGAAAGATGGAGGGTCAAATGGATCAAAAGAGGAAGAAGTAATGACGAAGGGAATGAAGGAAGGAAAGTAGGAAGGAAGGAGAAAGGGAAAGAAGGAAGGGAAAAGGGAAGGAAAGAAAGATGGAGGGTCAATTGGATCAAAAGAGGAAGGAAGAAGTAAGGACGAAGGGAAAGAAGGTAGGAAAGAAGGAAGGGAAAAGGAAGGAAAGAAAGATGGAGGGTCAGTTGGATCAAAAGAGGAAGCAAGAAGAAGTAAGGAAGGAAGGGAAAAGGGATTGTATAAAGAAGGAAGGGAGAAAGGAAGAAAGGAATGATTGAGGAAGAGAACAAATTGGCCCAGAAAGGAGGAACAGGAGGGTTTTTTAAAAAACTTTTATTTTGATAGAAGCCGCTGTGCTTCCGGTTTGCATGCGCTGTGTACACGTCGGGGCTTGACGCAGCTGTGTGTGTATATCTCTATGTATGTGTGAGTGTGTAACTTATGTGTGTGTTTTTAGTACAGCCAGTGCTGAACCGAACTGTTATGATGTGTCAATAAGTTGAAAAAGGTGGACGGTCGGTCGGTCGGTCGGCACCAATGATGATGAGAGGCCCTGCGCCGCGGTACTTGAGCCAGATATTAGAGGTAACGTAACTATGTTGTTGTGTTCACGTTCAGACTAGTAGACACCGACCGACCGACCGACCGACCATACATACGTACGTTCATGACAGAAAACTTGTGCTTTTAGTGACCGTGCGTGTAAACCCGGTCGCCGTTTCCTCCACCTCTCAGTCAGTCACTCTGAAAAATTGTTATTATCGCTGCTTTTTGCTTTTTGGACATGATGTCCGCCTTGCTTGCTGCCTGTATGCTCGCTGCTGCTTTGGCTTCGGCTTCCCCTTCTCTCTCTATCGGTCTCTCTTTTAGATTTTGTTTGTTTCCCATCGACATTTTTTCATTGATAACCATTGAAACCCCCACTCGGCGTTGTTATGTTATCGTTGTCGCTGTGTAGCTGAGATATTTCCGTGTTAAAAAAAGAAAAAGAAAGAAAAGAAAATGAACGGTAAAGCAACTGTTTCTCAGTGAGGTGGTATGACTGACTACCCTCCCTTCACCTCCTCCTCCACCACCTCTACCACCACCACCAGCTCCTTCTCCATCCGCATCAAATACATACATACATACATAGCCACAAACCTGCTGCTGCTGCAACAACAACACCACAGACAACTATTTTGTATTTTATCCCCCCCCTTTTTTACAGTTTTTGTGTGTGTAATGTTAAGTTTTTCGGTCACTACTAGGAAGCTTTAAACAGCGTTAGTAGTCCCGTTCGTTAACGTTAGGCGAAAGCAGCCGTTGCAATGTTTTAAAAAACCGTTGACACACAGCACAGCACAGCACAGCACACAACCGTCCAGCAGTTAGCATCGAGCTTAGCCACCGCGGAGCTAACTAGCTACTTTTTTTTATTCCTAGTCCTACTAACACTAACACTGGCGAGGAAATGGAGCCACCGCCGAGCAAAACACTGCCCACGGATGCGTGTGGCTGGACAGAAAATCCCCAGTTTAATTAATCATTGTGGATGTTTTTTTGTTTAGTACGGCGACATTGTCACCGGAGAGTTTGACAGGAGGAGTGAAATATCCCCCCTCACTTACTAGCAAGCATTGCAAGCAAGCAAGCTGTAGCTGCTGTAGCTGTACTGTACTGTACTTGGGCTTGCTTTGCTTTGCTTGCTTGCTTTTTTTTTTTTTTTTTTTTTTTCCTCCTCCGAAACCCGAAGCAAGATGGACTCTCATTCTCAGGCTTGTCTGTCTTGTTGTCAGGGCTCCTCCGATCGACATTTTGCACCGAGATGAAGACGATGAATTGCTTGCTTTTAGAGAGGTTAACGAGCACGGTAGGTGAGCTTCAACTGATCGTTTTATTGCGTACCTGACACAATCTTGTAGCGGTGTTATTGTGCATGAGACTGAGAGGAGCTCGGAGCAGCAGCAGCAGCAGCAGCACAGGCACAGACAGACATCAGCAGTTTTACCTGAGAGCACAAACTAACCTCTCTCCCTCTCTGCGCAGATAAATGCTCACTGGAACCGTGCATGCTTTATTCTTTTATTTATTTTTATGTTATATTCTAGCTAAATACATCCCCAAAGTGGTGGTCGCAGGCGGTTTTTTGTTGGCCTACATGTTTTGGTTTTGGCCACAAGGGCGGATCGACTGCCTGACTGACTGACTGACTGACTGCCTGCATGATTAAAAATGATCAGTAATCAGATCAGACAAAATGTCCCACCGTACTTTGAGGTCTTGTGTGTAATTCTGCAGCATCACTCACTCACTAAATGCTCTGTTAAAGTTGTTGTGTTTTATCTGTTGTTGTGTTTTTTTTTTTCTTTTTTCTTCGCACACATTGTTTCCTGCAGAGCTCATGCTGTAGTAGGAACATTGTTGCAGATATGACAGTATAACGCATGACTGAGAGCGGTGTCTTGTATTTTATAGGTCATCGTCATTGCATGACAAAGGCAGTGGCAGATTCATCTCCCATCACTCATACAGCATTTCCATTGTTTTTTCTTCAGTAAGTATCCCCTGTTTTCCACTTGACATTCATAAATACAAACACTGGCATCTACAGTAGTCTAGTCTGGATCACGTCCAGAGACCAATACAGCCCATTGACTCATTCATTCATCGGTTTGCTAAATCTCATTTAGCTTGTCTCGTTACAGTATGTGCAAACAGGAATTGAAGAATAAAAGCCAGCAAAGCAAATGCATAGATAGGTTATTATTTGTATTCATATTGAGCAGTTTTGATGATGTGTATGTGTGAGGAAGGTCACAGCTAAGAGAACATGGCTGTGTTCAGGTGCATTGGTTTTGATTCATTAGAGACTGAACACCTGAACACATTGCATTAAAGTGACATGACACTGGGTGCAATTTTTACCTTTAGGTTTGCTAATTTGCACGTGTAATAAGCTTCATTCAATTACAACAAACAGAGGAGTGTCAGGGCCCATACAGCAAAAATCTAGTTATTGTATTATACTGGTATCTTCCTGGTATTCAAAGTCTTCATCCCCAAACTCTTTGTCTCACATTCTCCTCTGAAATGTGCTAACATGACAGAGTCAAGGGATATTTTATCTAAAAAAAAAAAAAGGCCTCACTCACTGTAGGTTTTTTTGACTGCAACAGTTGTTGAGGTCTGCAGCGATGCGACCGCTCTTGTGTGACTTTCACAATCATAGAAAGCATTTCGTGCAGCTCTGTAGTGACCAGTAGACCAGAGAAGAGCTTAATGTCCTCTGCTCATATTTATTGCATTAGAAGCCTTTTTTTCCCTCAGTGCCAGTTAAATCATTAGTTGTGTGATGTTTTCTCTCATCTCGTTGAGTCATTTGATGCTGTCCACAACTTTTGTATCAAATAGATGTTGTGTACTTTAAATTAAAACCCACTAATAGAGCTAGTGATGTTCCTTATTACAAGGTAAAAAAAAAAAAGTAGTAAGGTCTCGTCACATTTGCTACCTATTGCACAACAGCGATCCTCCGCTATTTTATTTAAGACCCCAGTGGGAAATATCTGTTATACAATGAATCCTCTAAAGTTGCCACAATAAATGAACAAAAAAATGAAAAGTTAGATAGTTAGTTGGTTAGTTGTGAGATGTGAAAACAACACCGAAGATTTATGGCAAAAAAATGTAAATGTCTCAGTAATGAAAGCCACCTGCTCCTAATACAGTGTAGCTCAGGAATCCCAATACTTTATTTTAATAATTAAACACACATGTAAATGGATGTCTTATCTCTTATCTGAAACACTACAGGTTTTGGTTTGTTAGATTGCTCTTGTCTTATTAGCTTCACTCTCTCAGTCTTTCATATAGATTGACATGAAATTATTCATGATTATTTTCATCATCAGTAGTCAGTAAAATGTTCTTAACATATCAAGTAATTGATCTTTCAGTGGAATGTCAAGTAATAATGAAAAACACCTGTTATAGTGTATATAGTGTCTGTTATAATCAACTGCATCCCAGAGAGAATGATGCATTTGTGTGTATCTCTTCATTTCAATATTCAATAGTCAATCAATTCCCCCAAACCCAGAAATATCTCTTATAATGATCAGTAATGTCAAAGAGAGGCAAAAAGTCCTCTGATTTGCAAACCTGTAACTAACTAATGTTTGACATTTTACTTAAAAAATGTCCAAAGCATTTGATCGATATTAAAATAGTTGATATTTTATTTTTGCAGCTCTAGTGCAGACTTTTTTCTTACATATAGGCTACAGACTGAGATTAAGATACAGTAATGTTTAAATATGTTATGACAGCACAAGTGCTTTATATGACATAAACATACAGTATCTATGTTTGACCTGATTCAGACTAACTTGCAGAAAAGCAGGTTTTGAATTTCCATGATCCTCCTGTATTTACCACAGTGCTAAGATACAGTAGATGTTACTGTATTGTTGTTTCTGTCACTGTTTCTGACATTAGAGGGTGGTATTAGAGTATTACTTACATGTACTGTTGACATTTGGAAATTCACCTGTTGCCTGTAGGTCTCAGTGTGAGTGCATTATAACCGCTTTGCTTGGATAAATTTCAGACACCAACAAATGACCAGACACATCCAGGTGGCTGCAGCTGCTTCACGATAAAACTGCTGAAGTGTATGTAGGAAATTAGGACGTAAATTAGATTAGAATAATTCAAATTTAGAGATGAATACTTCTAGACCATGGTATGTTAATGCACAACGTCTAATTCCATATCTAAGACACTAACCAGCTATAAATGACCAGGGGTCCCACAATAGGGGGGGTATTCTCTAAGGCAAGTTAAAGGAGTCAATTAACATAGAAAATTAAGGCTAATGAAATCATGGTCAGTGGGGGGATCGTTTGGTTTCTTCCTTTGCTCTCCTGCTCATGTAAAATTAATCCAAATATAGACAGAAACTGTGATAAATCAGAGGTTCAAAGTGATTTTTTAATTTTGAATCAAGCCCAATTTTGTAAAACCTTAATTGGTTTCTGAGACACAGGCATCAGTCCCCAATTCTTTATCACAACTGGAAGGCAGTCACACAAATTCAGACCGTTTTGCTAATTATTTTCAGATAATTGTGTCAAGGCTGAGAAATGCATTTAGTCTGAATTAGTCACAGATATGTTAATATTAGAATCAGGCCTTGGGGAGAGTCTCAGTGCTGTTAACATTTATTTCCCTGGTTTACTTTATTTATTTGTTTTCTTTTATTTCAATGCCAACATTTTTTTTCTATATATAGGCCTATATTAGAAAGTTCTTACAGCAGAAGAGTTGGACTTTTTACACAATGTAACATGAAATTACAATGATTAGCCTAAACATTTTGATTTTATTCTGTATTCAATGTAATATGTTTGGCTGCTGGTATAACATTGACACAAAATACGTACACATTTGCCCTGGAATAGAAATTCCCTGTGGAAAAAAAAGAAAGTCCATCCCATATTTTTGCAAAACAGGTAGAAATGGTCTCAAATGTGCACATCAACACCTGCAATTACAAATGTTTGACACTATTTTGGCAGACATACGACATAAAGATGCATGTTTTAATTGTCCATGTTTTGTTTTAATATTGTATAATAATATATTATGATAATATAATTAATATCTGTTTTGTTTTTTAGGTGTGGTAGTACCATGAAGGGTGGAGGAAGGGGTAAAGAACCACCTGTTGCAGGGGAGGTCACTGGCAAACGCCCTAAACGTAAGTGCCTGCAGTGGCACCCACTTCTCTCCAAAAAGGCTCTGGATTTCTCCGAGGAGGAAGAAGAAGAAGATGAAGAGGAGCTGGAAAAGGTGAGTGTGTGTCTGTCTGTCCAATGAACTACAGAGTTTCTCCAAGGGTGTTTTTTTCCTGCAGAGGTGTGGTTGGATTAGGCTGTGGAGGGACCAGCCCAGAATAGGCATGTAGCTCGACAGTAGAGACGCTGAATGTCCCCACATGGGTTTTGTCCAAGTGGCTCTGTTATACCTGGGTAGATTGGTTAGAAAAAAAACTATAAACTAACTAGGGATGTCACGATTACTTGTTTTCACAATCAATCGTGGCATTAAAAGCCACAATTAATTAATCGTAAAGATTACTAATAAATACCGTTACTTTCCCAAAAAGATGATATTGGAACGTTATCGGCAGATGTGCAGCAAAAATAAAGGTAAATGCACAGATACTGGCCCATTTAACTAACGTAACATTGAATTGGTAGGAATTTAAATGTTAGCGTGTCATATTTAATTAAAAAAACAACAAAAAAAAACAAAAAGAACGATTGAAATAAACATAAACATTTGGTATAGATAACAATTTATGACCTGAATATTTCAAACATTTCCCCTGGGGATTAATAACTGGTCCTATATTAATAGGTACTTGAAATATTTTGTGTAAACAATGAGTGATGTAATTGTATTTTGACTTTTTACACATTCATAGTGTTGTGAAATTAATTAATGCATAATAATCGTAGTACTGTGATTATTTCTCGACAATAATCGCACCAAGAAAATGTATAATCGTGACATCCCTACTATAGTATAAACTATCTTATCTGTATAGCTAAGCCTACCCAATATTAGCTAGTTAAATCCACCTTTCATGCTCTTCTCTGAATTTTCTGCCACCATGCGTCTCCACTTTCAAATTAAAAGCCCTCTGCAGAGTCATGTAATTGTAACTGCACGATAAAGAAGCAGCATCAATATTTGTATTTGTCAGAAAACGTAGGAGTTGTACGTTATTTAACTTGCTTAATGGGTTTGTTATCAGCAGCCGGTGTTGTGCGGCCAGGACCAGGCGTCGCAGGTGGAGTGTGGCAGCACAGCGGAGGAAGTGGAGGAGGACTCGAACGAACAGCGAGCGCGGCGGCCGATGAACGCTTTCCTCCTGTTCTGCAAACGGCACCGCTCGCTGGTGCGGCAGGAACACCCTCGTCTGGACAACCGAGGCGCCACCAAGATCCTGGCCGACTGGTGGGCCGTGCTGGAGCCCAAAGAGAAGCAGAAATACACTGACATGGCCAAGGAGGTGAGACCGCTGCCTTCACTTTTACACCTTTTATATCAGGGTATCTGCTATCCGGTTATGAATTTATTATCCGGTTAACCTAGGTTTTAAAAAACGGCACGTTAGAGCGACAGTCTAGTGTCGGATCAAACTACATCATCATGCCATGGTTCGGCTTTTTGTAGTGTTAAAGGGATAGTAGCATTTTTTTTTAAAGTGGGGTTGTATGATCTACAAATAGCCCCTAAGTACTTTAATTGCAGTAGAAGACTCTCTGCACTCCTCCCGTTAGCAACGCCAGCCCATAATAGCCCTGCCCAGAGATTTACAACATACAGTGTTGTGAACAGACCCAAAGAAACGGCCTATTTTCACGGCCTAAAAGAGGTTTTACCTGAAAAAAAATACACAGTTCCATTGTTCGCTATAATATAATTTTTTCCAGCCCCTCAAAGTGCAGGAAAAACACAGTTTTTATTTGGACCTAACCAACTCACGTATCCCTCCGCCCAGGGTTAGCACCCGCTGATCAGCAGTTGGTTAGCTCCAAATAAAAACTGTGTTTTTCCTGCACTTTGAGGGGCTGGAAAAAATTATATTATAGCGAACAATGGAACTGTGTATTTTTTTTCAGGTAAAACCTCTTTTAGGCCGTGAAAATAGGCCGTTTCTTTGGGTCTGTTCACAACACTGTATGTTGTAAATCTCTGGGCAGGGCTATTATGGGCTGGCGTTGCTAACGGGAGGAGTGCAGAGAGTCTTCTACTGCAATTAAAGTACTTAGGGGCTATTTGTAGATCATACAACCCCACTTTAAAAAAAATGCTACTATCCCTTTAAACAGTTTCAGATCAAGCAACGTGATTTTCTGCTGTGTAAAAGCGTCACATATGCCCCCATATGTGCATCTTAAACTGCAGTCTCTACTCTTATTAACCTGATATTGTGTCTGACGACGCTGTGTGTCAGTAATGCGGACTGTCTGACGGACAGAGCGCATTTATGCACCGGCTGCGCTCTGTCTGTCAAACATGACATGTCATTTTATTTTTTTATTACAGTATTCGGTTAACCGGATACGACAAGGTTACGATATACTCGGTTAGAAAATGATTCGAAATGCCCATCCCTAGTCTCTTATAGTAGCCTCAAAGTAATTGTTATTTCAGTTGGGTGCATTATTTTCTTTAAATAGCTGGTGCTCTAAATCTAGTGGAAGAGAGCATAACCTGGACGTCTCGACTGCTCCATGTAGAGCTGTACTAGTTTTATTTTTTGTTGTTGATATCATTTAAATAGCAAATAAAAAGAGGAAAAACACTGTCACGTTGTCACAAGGGTTTTATATGTGTTGCTACCCAACACAAAGCTCCATTAAATTGTGGATCATCAAATCGGTAGCAGTAGTGCTAAACAACAGTTAAGATGTTTACACAAAATAATAATATACATGTGTTATTCCTTCATCCTTCTGTTGAATTATCAAGTCTGGTCAGGTTGGCAAGTGAACCAGACCAGACCAGACCAGACCAGACCAGACCAGACCAGAGCTGTTTATCACTTTTGTTATTGCCACATAGCCAATATTAGTATTAACAGCTATTTGGTTAGAGTCTCGCTGAGTGCTTTGTTGCATTTACAAGACGACCTCTTCAAGAGGACCGGATGCCACAGCGACTCGGTCTGGACCTGGGGCTAGCTGGTTAGCATGCTGCTACCATCAGTAGAACAAAAACAGTCAGTGATAGAAGCAGAAGCAAAAAGACTGGGCAGCATTGGTGCTTCTTTTCCACTATTTGAGACTGCTCTTCACCAGTAAAGGAATTATTTGTTAATACTGATCTCAAGACTGGTAATTGAACAGCTGTTAATGCTCATATTGGCTAAGCAGCAATAGCACAACTTACAAATATCTCCTGTAAATGACTTTTTTAATGTTTTTGGAGCTTTAGATGTTCTGATTTTGTGTTGGCAGATCAGATTTAGTAAAAGCTGCCAATCACAGATTTGTAAAACTTAAAGGGATAGTTCAACATTTGGGCAAATTGGGCCATTGCCATAATCCCTATAGTCATAGCAGTAGGTTTGTTACCTTTATTTCTCGGTGCAAGCTGCTTTTAGAACGGCGGAGCAGAGCCGTGAGCTGCTCAGAGCTACGCTACGGAGGCTCATGGGATTTCTTGGTTTCCCTCATCAAACTCATCAAATACACAATCCAACAACTCCACAACGCTCTGGTGGACAAGTTGTGACCTGCACGAACCTACAGTAACGATCCTACTGCTATGGGGTTATGGCAATGGGCCAGTTTGCCAAAATGTTGAACTATCCTTTTAAGGCTTTGTCTGAAATCACTCTCTATTTATTATAAAATGATCTATATTTAGTGTCCACTATTTGATCTGAGTGTCTGATGTTGTAAACTAAAGTTGAGCTGAAGTTTCTGCGCTGAGCTATAGAAAAACAAGTATAATGTGAAGAAAAAAGTAGTTTTCGTAGATTTTGTCACTGATCCCACAATGCAATGCGTCACATTTGATTAAGTCAAATTGACTAGTGATGATAAAAAACAAAAATGAACCCACTTTATATTAATATTCTCAAGTTGCTATAGTAGACAGTGTTACATGGAGAGTAATGAACCTTTATCAGCCATCAATATTCAGCATTTACAAAATGATAAAAGCTTTGATTTAGTTTGCTTGTACCTAAATCAATTCTGGATGTTCTTTCAGTACAAGGACGCTTTCATGAAGGCCAACCCGGGCTACAAGTGGTGTCCCACCACCAGCAAACCTGTCAAGAGTCCTTCCTGTCCGCCTGTCAGCAACCCCCGCAAAAAAATATGGTCCTTCTCTTCCAACTCATCCAAGGACTCCGCCACTGCCAAAAAAGTGCCGAAAACTGACAGCATGCCACAGTTAAACTTTGCCATGGCAGGTGTGTATGATAACAAAAAAATATTAAAAAAAAAAAACACTGGTAGTTCAGTGCAGTAACCTGACAAAGTGTTGGATTGTCATTGTAACTCGTCTTATTCGTTGTCAGATCCTACTAAGATGGGAGGCCTTAGCATGCTGCTGTTAGCTGGGGAGCATGCCCTCACCAACAGGGAGGTAGGTCACTGCTTTTTTTCTGTACCATAACAAAGTTGGTAACACTTTAGATTAGGGAACACATATTCACCATTAACTAGGTGCTTATTACCGGTAATATGCATATAAGTAACTCACTATAGCTCCTTATTAGTCATTATTAAGCATGTATTAACACCTTATTCTACATAGCCTTATTCTATACTCTGTTACAGCATGAATTAAGATTTGTCCTGATATTAACTCCTAATTATTGCGTATTCATTGTAAATTAATGCATTGTTGTTTCTGAATAATGTGAATGTGAATAACCAGTGGGTTATTGGGGCCTTGTACAGCGGCAGTAGCACAAGAGCAGTAATTCTTCCTTTATCACTCATTATCATTATAGCATTAATGCATTGATTTACAATGAATAAGCCATAATTAGGAGTTAATATCAAAAAAATCTTAATTTCTATGTAGAATAAGGCTATGTAGAATAAGGTGTTTAATAATTACTAATAAGGAGCTAGTAAGCTACTTATATGCACATTAATAAGCACCTAGTTAATGGTGAATATTATGTGTTCCCTAATCTAAAGCGTTACCAAAAAGTGAAATGTTTTTTGTTGTTTTGCTTTTTTAAATTACACTTTTGATTTATTACTGTTTACCTGTCTAGATCCCTTCCAGCACGAAACCTAGTTTACCTGACACAGCCACTGAAGGGAACTGCTTTTCAGAGGAGAAAGAAGAGGTGTGTTTTTCCCTTCCTGCTTCCTGCTTCATGTACCCTGTTAGATCATCACATACAGTACGAGAGGTTGTGATGTCTCACTAATGGGACCTGTCCATCCATACACTGATGTACTCGCTATTGAACAACATCTACAAGACCTGTTGTGTGTCCATCATCATTAACAAGTAACATGACACCTTCTCCGTCCTGCACATGATGTGTTGCATTAGCCTGTGGCGGAGAGAACCAGACCAGAGCACATTTATTGAAACGCAGCACTTGTATTTCATAAATATTATGTTTATCCTTCAACACTACATCCACCTCAGTGTATCTGGCAGCTTTAGTTCCTGGTTAGTTTGCAGACTCAGATTACAGGTTACACTTTTAGTCTTGTGTGATCTTAAAGGGATACGCCAACATTTCTTTTTTTTACGTGTCTTGCTTCACTCCCGAGTCCATGACCAGCAGATAGACACCATCCTTTCGACTGTGCGTGCAGTAACAAGGGAGAAAGAGCCGTATCTCCTGTAATTAGCTTAGCTCAAACACTGGAAGTGTATGGGTAGTGTTAGCCTGCCTCCTACCCGAGCCGAAATCAGCAGTCAGAAGCTTATTTCATTTTAGCTCTAAACTCTGTAAATATATCACTTTATCGACATTTCAAACATTTTTAGGTGAGAAAGTAGCCGTTTAGATCAGCAGTGTGTTGTTAATTTGTCTAAATACCAGCTGTTTACAATTTTGTTCGGACGAATCCGGCGCTACTCAAGCTAGCCGTTGTGACCAACGCACTTCCGGTTACTTTCACAAAATAAAACACCCGTTGCCCTTTACATACAGAAAACCATGGCGATAGAACTTGTGCTTTTACTTTGAAATAGGAAGCTAACCTACCCTCGATGTAGCTAGCTTGAACCAAAATAAACCGTCTTTGCTTGAACCCTCCGTTTTGACCGATCTCGTCCCGTTACCGGCATTTGACCGCTCAAGATGCCTTACCGGAGAGTTTTGTCAGCTCTGAGACGAAGATCGGCCCGCCGGTTTCCGTTTAGAGTTGCTGAAGAGTTTCTCTGATGACTTTAGGTGGAGGCAGGCTAACACTACCCATACACTTCCAGTGTTTGAGCTAAGCTAATTAGCGACTTTAGGTGGAGGCAGGCTAACACTACCCATACACTTCCAGTGTTTGAGCTAAGCTAATTACGGGCGATACGGCTCTATCTCCCTTGTTACTGCACGCACAGTCGAAAGGATGGTGTCTATCTGCTGGTCATGGACTCGGGAGTGAGGCAAGACATGAAAAAAAAAATGTTGGTGTATCCCTTTAAGATGAAACCATGTGACCACAGACTTATTTCATAGATTACAGCAAAACTGACTATTATTTGCTTTTGCTCACTTGTGTTTCCACCCACAGATGCTGTCTGGGACAGTACCGGACAGAGAGCTTGATGTTACGGAAGGCAGCGTCAAGCCTGCCCTTTCCCCACAGACAGAGGTACGACCACAAAGTTTCAGTTCATAAAAGATCTACAGTTTTAGACGTCTGTGTGTCGAGTTAGTTTGGTCCATCGCAGTATTATTGTTAATTTGATTTGTCATAGGAGGTAAAGCTGTGGTGGTGTTGTTAGCCCCTTATTTACAGAGATCCTGCTGTATTGCTGTTGAGGAAGTCGTCCCCTCTGTTTGCTATCCTGACATGAAGGTGGCATAGTAACATCTGGCATCACCATTACATTACAACCTTTAATACAGATTAACAAGGTAGAATAGCATCCCTGCCTAGACTAGGTGAGTTAGATATAGTGAACACAAACAACAGACTGAATTTATCCTAGCGTAGTCCAAGAGAGTGATCATTATTAACCAGGCTTTGCTTCTAAACTGCTCCAAGATAACTCCAAGATAGAGAATTAAAAGCCATAGAGGCAAACAATACGTATTTCAAACCCATCTCCACCTCCTTATAGGGACGCAACATCATGTATATCTAATTACCTTGTGTTGCTAGGTATTCAATGATCTATGCAAATACAGACAGATACTGGCAGAAAATGATCTGCATGACAATCTTAGCACCACCCTCAGGCTAAATGCCAGTATTGCAAACAAAGGTATCTCATAGTCTTAACAGTCAGTTTATTGTGAAATAGCACAATGTGCCTCAAGTATTTTAGCTCTCAGGAAACCAGCTGATGACATCAACCAGCCAGGCAGCAACAGCAAACAAAGCCAGGCGCCTGTACTGTACCACCACCACCAACTAATCTATAACAAATGTACAAGATGAAAACTGTCACACACATAGTGAACATTTCTGAATAATAATTGCAACGAATGGCATTGCAGAAAGCTGCGCAGTGCGGTCTGACCAAGCCTGTTACTGTACGTTCACAGTCGACTCCGTCTGCGGCGCCTGAAGGGAAACCGTGCAGACAGTCCGCTCTCTTCCAACTCGCAGAGGTGAGAAACTTTTAAAACATTGACTGTAACATCAGTTTTCTTTCACCTAAGATTATAACAGTGTGACAAAGTGTATAAGAGTTCATAAAAATCAATAATAAGTGAAAAAGCAGCAACACATCAGTGGAATATTTGTGCATACATGTCCAGAGGCCTCACATGTACCTATACCTATACATACCGGCTACACATATACATACAGTATACACCCACATACTCACACATACCCATTGATTTTACAGAGATAGATACATTTAATGTTAAAGTCTACCCCAATCTACACGGCACAGACTCGGGGTCAAACCAAACCAATCATTAGTCCCCTTTAGGAAATTCCTCCAAATCTAAAAGTGATGGAAGCCAAAATTCTTGAAAAATATGACCACAATTATATTTTTCCAAAGCTAATCTTTCTAATGGTAAAAATGCTGAAATCTGATCTGTGAAAACATTAAGGGTTGGAAGTGAATCACCTTTACAAAAATAGGAGTATGCATTTCATTTTATCATAATTAATATACTGCATTTTTTCCTGTCTAGCTGAAGAATTAATGAATCATTTTACAAATACAAACTGGGGCTTAAATCAAATTTTGTTTTCAAAACTGATTGTGTAAAAGAATGAATTGAGTTCCAGAAACTTTGTAAAAGATCACATTCCCAAAACATACTGTATGCATAAATGTCCCATCCATCCTTTTACATCTGGGACATTTTGCTGAGATAGTCCTGGAGATTTTGTGCATTTTTCTCGGTGTTAGAAAGAGTTTATGGATAAATTTAAAATTAGATTCCTTAATTTTGTTGCTAGTGAATGGGAAATGTGGTCTTTCGCAGATATTTAACCAAGTATTTTCTTCAAAGACCTTCTCCCATGTCTTCATTAATATATGGAAAGATGACTTACTGTACCTCCTCTTGAGAGAGTGTTATACAATTCACTTATCTTCCCTTTTATTGTCTCTGAGGACATTAATATATCTTCTATCTCTGACAGTACAAACCACAATATGTTAACTTCAATAAGTGAATGAATAAGACTCTGAATTTATAAATATGTAGTACTATTTTAGTAGTTTATTTTTAGTATATTAGTTTTTAGTTGTCCATACTCTCAACTAGGGATGTCACGATTATACATTTTCTTGGTGCGATTATTGTCAGAGAAATAATCACGGTGTTACGATTATCACGATTATTCTGCATTCATTAATTTCACAACACTATGAATGTGTTAAATCAAATATAGTCAAAATATAACTACATTACTCATTGTTTACACAAAATATTTCAAGTATCTATTAATGTATGACCAATTATTAATCCCCCAGGGGAAAAGTTTGAAATATTCAGGTCATAAATTGTCATCTATACCAAATGTTTGTGTTTATTTTAATCGTTTTTTGTCTTGTTTTTTATTAAAAATGACATGCAGGCTAATATTTCTTTCCTACCAATTCAATGTTATGTTAGTTAAATGGACCAGTATCTGTGCATTTACCTTTATTTTTGCGCACATCTGCCGATACGGTTCCAACATCAAATTTTTGTGAAGGTGACGGTATTTAGGAATCTTTACGATTAATTAATTGTGGAGTTTAATACCACGATTAATTGTGAAAACAAGTAATCGTGACATCCCTACTCTCAACAACACATTTTGTATTCCCCCAAAAGGCGTAGATTGTTGTCAGTCGAGCTGATTAACAGAAGTGTCGTGTGTTGTGTTTTGTTTTTTGTTAAGATGTGCTTGGCGTCTGAAGCTGGGAAGATGGACACGGTTGAGTCTCAGCCCGAGGACAGCTCCTCCGCTGCCTCTCCCAAGCAAAGTACAGTCAAGCAGGAGACGGAGACGGAGGAGGAGAAGAAAGCGGACGACGGCAACGGCGACGACGACGACTGTCCTCCCTCCTCCCCTCACACATCGGCTCTCTTACCTTCGCTCTCCTCCGTCGTCACTTCTACCTCCACTGATGTCATTCCCCCGCAACTCAGCAGCCAAAACACGTGTGTCAAAAAGAAGAGCAAGAAAAAAGAGGCGGCCAAGTCAAACAACGAGTCAAACAACGAGACCCCCCCCTGCACAACAACAACGACGACGAAGAAGACCACCACCAAGCAGCAGCAACAGTGCAACCACGCGGAGGCAACGGTGGACAGTGTTTACAGTACGATCGAAGCGGTGGCCAAAGGCGCCTGGAAGGAAACTGAGGAGAAGCAGCCCAAGAGGAAGATCAATCAGAGCAGTCCCGCTGGTGGTGGAAATAATAATAATAATAATAATCCCGGTTGTCCCAAAAAGCAGAAGAGCAAGCCCAAAATCAAGACCTTAGTGAAAGAAAAGGAGGAGGAGATGACGATGATGAATGAAGACGAAGGGCAGTGTGCACAGTTCAGCCCCCAGTTGGAGGAGGAGATGAAGGAGGAGATGACGACTCACCTTAGCCCCAAGATGGAGACAGAGGAGACATTAGGAAGCACAGACCTTCAGGGCGGCGTGACGGAGCTCCATCACTCCCCCGGCAGCAGCCCCTCGCCCGCTAAGCTCAAGGAGGAGGACAAGGGGAAGGAGAGGCAGATGGAAATGCTCTGCGAGGCCGGCGCGGAGAGCCGAGGCTCCAGGAAGTCGGAGCGGAGCTGTAAAGGAGCCTTGTACAAAACCCTCGTTTCTGAGGGAATGCTGACTTCGCTGAGAGCCAATATCGACCGAGGTATCCGCTTTGATTCATGCGCAGCGCAAACTAGCGAATGAATACAGCAGAAATTTAGTCTGTGTATGATGGTGGTTAGTGGATGTTAAAGGGATTATTACATTATCTACTCCCCCTCATGTGGACTAAGGGCTGGGAGAAGTTTCAGAGTCCTCCGTGGCTTCTCTGAGTTACAGGGGGTCTCGACGTAGCAGTGCATGTCCATATAACGGTTGCAAATGGATACCAACTGTCTTCGTAACAAAAAGACACACCAAAAAACATCCAAATACCTCCATGCTGCTCGTATGTAATGTCCGTCTTGTATTGAAGCCCTGAAATGCAAAATTGTCCCGAAAAAAATTGTATAAGTCTACATTTCAAGCTTGTTTTGTAGTGGAAGCTTCTCGAAACTCCTCTTCCTGGTTCGTCAAGAGGAGCTTCCGCTACAAACAAGCTTGAAATATAGACTTATTTAATTTTTTTCGGGACAATTTCTTCGCAATTTCGTTTTTTTGGTGTGTCTTTTTGTTACGAAGACAGTTGGTATCCATTTGCAACCGTCATATGGACATGCACTGCTACGCCGAGACCCCCTGTAACTCAGAGAAGCCACAGAGGACTCTGAAACTTCTCCCAGCCCTTAGTCCACATGAAATTTCAATTTTGGGTGAACTATCCCTTTAAAGGGGGGTATTCGGGGTTGTGTGCGTGAGGCAGACAGGCAGTCATGCGTAGTCTGTGTGTTACCTGCATCAGCAGCAGTGAACACGCTGCAGAGCCATGTGGTGCAGTGCATTAGGCCTGCAGAAAAAATGTGTTTTAGACACCAAACGCAACGTAATATCTCTTTCAATGTGTCGTTTTGAATATTTTCATCACATTATCAAAACTATAACCTGTATAATCTATAACTGAAAGCACACTGATCCAAATCCTAACCCCCTAACAACAAATAACCGAGACTTTCCCTTTTTTTTAATCCCCTTTTTGTTTGTCCACAGGTAAACGAGGAGCTTTCCGTTCTTCTGATCCCGATGCAAACTGGTGTGACGACAGCTGGACCGTTCCTCAGCTGGGACCTAATAACCCCAAGAAGCTGAAAAAGTCCAAGTCCAAAGATGAATCTTCTCAAGGGTGAGTCAGCCATGTCTCCTCCTCCATGTTGTGCAGAGAGTATAACACCTGTAGACTCTGTCTGTGGAAAAACTAAAATATAAATAAGCAATATATCGCGACAGGCCGTGGTATATATTATACCACGGCTAAGGGGCGTTGTTTGGCCCGACGGACTGGAGTGATATATTGCTTTTATAAAATGGTTACCAATAATGACAATATGAAAGAGGAATACGCAATCAATTTCATGTAGTTTTATTCAACCAGAAATACATATTATCCAATAAAATAGCCTCACTGTGGAAAAAACTAGTCCCACCTGTCCAGATGTTAGTTCCAGTTAGCTCTGCATCTGGTCTTTTCCTCTGTCACTGCTCAGTCCCCTCTACCATTGTTAACCCTCTGGAGGTGAAAGTTCACCTTATACATGTGAATTCAACTACTTTAGTCCATTTGTTAACATCGTAAAAACACAGACTGTCTTTTGCTACGTACTGCGACAGTCCGTTGCCATGGATACATGACAACAACTTCCATTCATACCAGTCATACTACGTGCCTGAGGCGGAGTGATAGCCTACGCTGTGATAAGGCTTTAGAATAGTAGCCGTGGTATATGCTCATTATACCACGGTTAACAACCAATCAGATCGCCGGATTTCACCTTTCCGTTTTATAAATAATGATAAAATATATTGTTATAGTGCAAATCCACTTCACTCTTTATTATTTAGCCGGATGCACCAGATGGCTGATTTGGAAAAGGACAGGCTCTCCCTCCCATTTTTTTTTTCACTGCCAGTCAAGCCAGTTTGTAAAATTAAAATTCTGCCAAAGCCGGTTTGGAGAAGAGAGAGAACATCTTGTCTCTGGAGAAAAGCCTCTGGTGTCGAAGTATTCTCCAGCTCTGAGATAACTGACTGACACTACAGCAGCATTTACACTAATCTCTTTAGGAGCCAGGTGCCTCTTGCTGCCGTCACATAGTTTTTCTCTCACAGGATGATGATGATGATGATGATGATGACTGCTCTGAGCCGCTGTGGTTATGTTTTAGCTCAGAGCCCGGAGGAAAATCCAGCTGCCTCACTCACAGGGTTAACTCTTATCAAAGCAATCCCAACCGAGCACAACACCCACTTTACCGTAATTTCACCATTATATTATATGAACAGTGACTTAATTAGACCTCCAATAAGCTTCAGAGTTTCTAGTGTAGCTACTACTGCTACTCCTACGTCAATTTCTACGTTAAAACCCACAGAGACACTTTGCATTTTAGATTTTAATCACCAAATTATCAGCAAATCTAACACAAAACAATAAAAAAAACAAAAGAAGAACAATCCCCCAAACCCAACATATTATAAAGATTTAGTTTTAGTTTAGTTTAGGCAAGGCAAGGCATCTTTATTTATATAGCGCATTTCATACCAAGGCAACTCAATGTGCTTTACATAAAGACAAAACATTAAAAAAAGAAGCATAAGACAGAATAAAAACAAACAAAACACTAAAAACAGAGTTAAAAGCAAGAGCAAATAAAAGTAAAATAGATAAAGTTTTAAGTTCTCAGCTATAAGCACGTGAAAAGAGAAATGTTTTTAACCTGGATTTAAACCTGGAAGTAAAAGTTTAGTTTAGTTTAGTTTATTTGTCATATACATTAAAAAGTACGGTGTGCAGTCAATGCATTGAAATGTAGTCTGCCCTGGCTCACTCTCAACCCTTAAAAAATAAAAACCAATAATGACAGTAACATTATATAAAACAATGACAAGTAAATAAGCATATACCATAAGAAGCATCAAATAAATAGATCAATCAATCAATCAATAATCCACGGCCTACACAATCATTCATTCATTCCTACATTCACAATCATTCACAATCATTTAAAGCAGGCAAGCCCCAATAAACACATCAATAAAGATAAAGATTATTTATTTATAGAAACAAATAAAGATTAACAATGTTAAGATATTGAAGAAATTCATTAAAATGTTGCTCAGTACAATAATAGGGCAAATGCTCTGTTGCAGTGTCCCTGTAATATCAGTCTTGCTGCTGTTTTAGGCTTTTCTGGTCTTTTTCTGTAAATGTGTAACTTGCAGAACTGTTTGCTGTTTTCTGAAGGTAAGGTAAGACTATTATTGACTATACTATTGTATATATTCAATTAAACAAACTCTGAACTTCCCCTGTCAGCCTAGGGAAACTGGAGGAGGAGTTTGAAAAGAAATTTAACAGCCTGCCACAGTATAGTCCAATGACATTTGATAAGAAGGGGACTACTGTTGCAAAGCAAAAGAAGAAGACCGAAAGCTCCCCGGTCCAAGAAGACGCCTCTAAAGTCGGCAAAGGTGAGTGCAAAGGATTTATTTTTGTTCTCCCCACATACTGCTCTTTTACTCTCCTCTCATCATCATAGAGTCATGTTTTCTACACCTGTGGCGTTCAGCAGCACCACTTCTCTCCCTCTATCCCTCTATCTCTCTCTGTCTCTCTCTTTGTTACAACAACAGAAACATTTGGGCTCCATGACACAGCATTTTCCATGCTCTTTTTTTTCTTTCTTTGTTTTTTGCTATATCAGGGTCATCTCCATCTCAGAAAAAGACTTCATTCCACAAGATTGTTAGGAAGCACAAACACAAAAAGGAGAAGCCAGGTGCAGTGGACAAAGGTGAACTAGACTGTTGATGTTTGTGCTTTTATAGCAGTGATGTGAACGTTTTTTTATTTGACAGATTCATTTAAAGGGATAGATCAACATTTTGGCAAATAATCCCTATAGTCATAGCAGTAGGTTTGTTACCTTTAATTGTCGGTACAAGCTATTTTTAGAACGGCGGAGCAGAGCCGTTAGCTGCTCAGAGCTACGCTACGGAGGAACTCATCAAATACACAATCCAACAATCCCACAACTCCACAACGCTCAGGTGGACAAGTTGTGACCTGCACATTCACCACGCTATGAGATAATAACACAACGTTACCAGACAGAGTTGTTATAGAGGGAAATACATGCAAAACCGCTGATGCACGTTGCCTTCAGGGACAGTTTTTCATCCAGCAGTCTCTGTATTTCCCTCTAAAACAACTCTGTGTGGTAACGTTGTGTTATTATCTCATAGCGTGGTGAATGTGCAGGTCACATCTTGGCCACAAAAGCATTGTGGAGTTGTTGGATTGTGTATTTGATGAGTTTTAATGAGGGAAACCCTAAGAAATCCCATGAGCCTCCGTAGCGTAGCTCTGAGCAGCTCGCGGCTCTGCTCCGCCGTTCTAAATATAGCCGACACCGACAATTAAAGGTAACGAACCTACTGCTATGACTATAGGGATTATGGCAATGGGCCAATTTGCCAAAATGTTGAACTATCCCTTTAAAGTTGCTCGTTACGTACGCAATCGAGACCAGCAAAATATTTTCAAATCGACTTGAATTAGAGAATTTACCTTCACATCACAAAAAGGCTGAGCGTTAAAAATAAATCTGTAATTTATTTATCTGATCTGTTTCAATTTGCATTATTTATAGTTATTTAAGTATATTTATACATTTATTGTGATTATTATTAATAATAGTAGATCTTTCATAATAATAAGAGGCAGAGGCCTTTATGTTCAAGCAATAACTTTCATCTGGTTAATTACAGTTAAATGAATTAACTCAATAACCTTCATCCTTAAAGTTAAGTTAAAAAAAACTGTAACTATAGCACTGTTTATATTGACTTTCAACACTTCATCCGTTCCAAGGTTAAATCGCTGATATCTTTTCTCCTCAGCAGCGCTACAGGGTGATTCCACCTCACTGGATTCAGCTTCAAAAGCCAAGTCATGTGCCCCCATTGCCATAATGTGCCCAGATGCTCAGGGCACCGCTAGTATGGAGATGCTAGTTGGTAGCCAGAAGAGGAAGGCGAGGAAGACCAAGATCACACACTTGGTGCGCACAGCGGATGGCAGCGTGTCTCCAGTGGAGGGTGAGTGACGACGACTCTGTTTGCTTCTCTCTTCTCTGCGCTCACAATGGAGCTGAGTTCACACTGAAGCTAATCTCAGATACCGTAAAACTTCAAATAATGGCCGAGTCCCAAATTGCCGCCGGTCCCAATTAACCGCCGGGTGTAGCAAAATATTTTTTATATTAAACGCCCATCCCAAATAAACGCCGGGTCAAACATTGTTTTTCTAGTTGCCAAAAAATATTCTATGCAAATATAGCGGGTGTCTCGTGACGTTAAAGACGGCCGAGGACTGACAGGACGCCTCTGGGCTGGTTGCTCCTGCCCGGTCTGTCCACTCCTCTCATCCGCACTTCAGCACCTGTCCTGGGCTGCACAGTGTCGGCTCGGCTCGCTCCTCGTTTTAAATGACTCCTTTTAAAAGTAGCGTAAACAGCCTTCTGTTCTCTGATTACTCATATGCGTATTTAGTTAGGCTATAGGCTACGTTGCATTATTACTAGTTATAGGCCTACTTCATTCATTCAATCAACAACAAAGAACAGAGGAGCGAGCCAACAGGTGCTGAAGTGTGGGAGAGGAGTGGAGAGACTGGGCGTCCGCAGGGTTTTTGCAACTTGCGGCGGATCAAGAAGGGCGGAGGACCGACATGACGGGGGGTCTCAGTCTCCTGGTACCTGTGCGGGCCAGGACGGCGGAGGTCAGCGAGACCGAGAACGAGTCTGCCCTGGCCGTATTTACAGTAATGCCTTGAGAAACGCACGTATCGTTCCACCGCCGCCTGCCGCCACAGAGTGAAGCCTCTTTCCCCAGAAGGAGGTCCAGGTTGAACACTATTAATAAACGCAGGTCCCTAATAAACGCCTGTTGATTTGAGCGATTTAAGCAAATAAACGCCCGGGCCCTTATTTGGTGTTTTACGGTACATGTTTTTCTATTTTTGTTGTCAGACAATGAAACTTGATTGAAACAGTGACTGATTTTAGCTGCCCCCTCCCCCTCTATTAAATATGAAAGGAGGCTGAAAATCACAGGACATGTCTGTTCTGATGATACAAGTCGACAGTGTAAAACTCAAACATGTGGGGGCTTCCTTTCGTATTGAATAGAGGGGGGGACAATTCCGGGCAAATTCAACTCGGGGCTGTATTTTCCTAACATTTTAGGTCTAAAAGAAGGAATTTGAAGATTTTCAGTTTAATCGCTCCTGTTTTGCAGTAGTTGTGTCTGTCCCCGCGTCGCCACGGCAGCGATGAATGGGAGCGGATTGAAGTTCTGCTGCTTAGGCTGTTTCCATCCCTCAAAGCCACAGACAGCGTCAGATGGTGACTCAAATATGCACCGAGAAGTTTATTTACTTCAAGCAAGTCAAGAGTTGACATTCCTAGGGCTTTTTTTCTTCCTTTTTTCCTTTTTGACACCGGTTCTCATCGGCACTTGTTACATTACAATGAATAGGCTACTTGGCATCCTGGAAACCTGCCTGATTTTGGAGATATGCAGTGTTTGTTTGCCATTACTTTCATTATTTCCGCTTATTTCCGTCAGACGTTACGGTCGCCGCTGCCGCCCCCCATCGCGCACCCCGCCGGCCATCGAAGCTTCGATTAAAATCGATTTTATGTCTGCGAAGCTTCGATTACCAAAATATGATAATCGGGTCAGCCCTAGATATTCCTGTGTTTATGACACAAACGGGAGCTTCCGACTGCACCTGAACACACCGAGCGTCAACTTGGGTCTCACGCGAGACTTTGAATTAGATCTAGTTTTACAAACATGTCGACTTGCTTGAAGTAAATAAACTTCTCGGTGCATGTTTGAGTCGCCATCTGACGCTGTCTGTGGAAAAAAATTGCGGCGAAAATCTTCAGATTCCTTCTTTTAGACCTAAAATGTTAGGAAAATACAGCCCCGAGTTGAATTTGGCCGGAATTGTCCTTTAAGTTCCTGGGATGCTGATGACAGACAACCTGCAAACATAGCAACTGTTGCCAGCACGGAGGAACAATGAAAAAAACACAAAATAATAGATGAGAAAAAGCAAAAAACCAACTAAATGCAACCAACCGGTCTAATTCAAGTACCAAATATCATCTCATTATCCTAGAAAATCAATGCACAGCTTCATTCTTCTCCATTTACAAAAAGTTGCTACCAAGTTCCATTGACATTTCCCTGTGTTTCCGTTTCAGAGGATAAAACTAGGGACCTGAACCAGGAACAGGATAAGAAGCCATTACACCAACAGAATTTATGCAATGAAAAAGGGTGCTACAGTAATCCCAGAGCAGAGGAGGAGGCGGAGGAGGAGGAGAGGAGTACCGTACCGCAAGAGCTACCTGCTTTCTTCAGCTTGGCAGCGCTCGCTGAGGTAGCAGCCATGGAAAACGTTCACAGGTACACACTAGCCTACTTTTACACTAATACTGTTGGATTTTACTTTACTTTATTTGATTATTTAGTCGGGACAATGCATATTAATGAACAGTGAGTACTAGAGTAGCCACAGTAAATACACCGGATTTAGCACATGATAGTCTTTGCTGTTGAGTAGTTTGCAATGTCTGTTTTTTTTTTGTTTTTTCTGGCACAATTAACCAATACAAGGTGCTATAGGCTGTATAAATATTTTATTATATTGTATATAAATAACAGCACCTTATAGCTTTTAAATGTTTTTGAACTGTTATGACCTAATCTTGACTTCGCAGCATCATACTTTGCCTCCGAGGACCAGAGCAGTGTCCTGTTTCAATATTTGTCATACAAGACTTATTACAATATAGAATAATAATCATTATAGATTAAAATAAAATAAAAATAGCCATTGATGACTGTCACTCTATAATATAAACTGGGCCATTAGCTGATCAGTGCAGCTGTAGGGATAAAGAGAGGCCACTTCCTGTCCAGTCCAGTCACAGTGCAGAGCCACAATGTGTCAGTAGAGGGAGATAAATACTCAACACAACATGGAAAGCTCAGGCTGTATATATTAGAGAGAATAGAGATTAGAGATGAAAGAATATGTGATTATTTTTGCTAATAAATGAGCATTTTGATATTAAAAAAAAAAGATTTGTTAATTTAGGACAAGTATTCATTTCATACCAATTAATGACACTGATACCACTGCCAGCAAACCCTAGAGGGAGCTGTCTGACACACATACAGATTGTCTCATTGATACTTTCATAGGCCAATTTGTAGTTGTTGCCAGGAAATTGCTAGCTGGAAACTATTGTATGGAAATATATAATACTTCTCTGGGTTTGGTCTCATCTGAAGTTATGTGGGTTAATTATTTCTATGCGCTATTATACCTATAGCTACAATCTCCAGGAAATGATTTGGTTACATAATGGCATACACATTCATAATAATAAAAACAAATGATAAATTGCATGCTTTTTTAAAAAAATTATGCACATCTATTTACTCAAATATCACAAATAATTTAAAAATTTTTTACCGAGAAGAACCCTGCATTCCTCAGCATCTCAGCTTTTGATAGATCAGACAGGAGGCCCGGAAATCCAATAAGCGAAAGTCTTACTGTGTTTTAATTTCAAAACGACAACAGCTAAATTTGAAAAAAGATAGTGACCCAGCCCAGAAAAGGTAGTCGGGGTGAAACAGCCTTCCCTCCTAAGTTGATCTTGGGTCTGTATTGCTATCTATAATTGACCTCTGGCTAAGCCCCGCCCCCTCCACTCACTCGGACAAACAGTCAACGTTTGGTGACAGTTGCTATGGCAGCTGTCACAGTAGGAGACATTTCATAGGAGGCAATTGATGATTTTTGGAGACAGAAAGATTAAATATCATCTGGAAGTCACCAAAACTTAACTTCGCTTTACTGCTATGGCTGTCGTTTCTGTTAGCCTGTCTATGGAGTTTCACATTATACGTTAGCATTAAGCTAGCGGACTTTATGCTTAGTTGTGATACTGGCTAACATCTAAACATCTCTGACAATATGTTGCCTCAAATACGTTGTTGACTCAACTTAGAACAGATGTAGACATCCTTGTTAAGTTTATCCATGTTTAGTTGGTGTTGTGGTCTACTGCATAACTTTATCCAGAGCAGACACTTCTCTCGGTTGAGATGTGGCTTAGGAAAAGGTAAAAAAAATCCCCCCCGTCGCCCAGCCTCTCGGGATACCTAGTGTTGGAGTTGCATGTACCCCATGAACACCGTTTGACCATTTTAAACTTAAAATGTCAAGAAAAAACATATAAAAACGAATGAAAACTGACTAACTGCAATGTGTTTCAATGGACGTGGAAGCAGACAATGTCCGAGTTTATGGGCTAGCTATGCACACTGTGATTGGCTCATCGTGTTTGGGGGCGTGGCTTAGCCATAGGTCAATTGTACGTAGTTGTGACTATTGTAATTTTATTATGCCATGTGTTTTGTATATTTGTCTTGTGTGCTCCTGCTTTTGCAAATGAATCGGCCCTTTGGGGACAAATAAACGTATTGATTGATTGATTGATTGATTTACCGTCCTGTTTCAGAGGCCAGAGGGGTTTGGCTGAGAGTCAGAAGAAAGATCTGGTCCAGACTCCAGTCCTCATCTCGTGCGCCGACCAGTGAGACTCTTCTGCTGCTGCTGCTGCTGCTGCTGCTGCTGCTGCTATGAAAAAAGCCACAACATTGGACACATTGGCAGTGGAGCTTTTTACTCTCCTGGGTGGCGACGCCCACACGCTGACACGGGAGACTTGAATAGGAAGCTTTGGACCAGACTCCACCTTCCCTCCCTCCTTGTGGTGAATTTGCTTGAGCTCGGGTTGACGGCGGAGGAACAGAGAGCGCCTCTCTCCTCTTCCTCCTCCTCCTCCCTGCTCCTCCTCGCTATCTCAGTGTTTTTCCTGAAGCCTTTTCTTTGGTTTGAGGCAGGATGCCTTTCCGAAGTCCTCGCCCTTTCCCGACCCCCGACACCTCCTCCTCCTCCTCCTCCCTCCTTCTTCCCCCCTTAGATGCTCTGTTAGGGCCTGTGGAAGAACCACCAAGCTGTCCCCTAGTGCATGGGTCCCCCCCCCCTCCCCGCCCACCTCTTCCCTGTAGAAATGGTTGTCATGGGTTTAATCGTACACTGTTTTGTCAATTTAGAGGCCGTTGTTTTTAAGCCGGTCGAGTCTTGCAGTTTAAATAACGGCATTTTAGGTATAGGTAAAAAACCCAACAACAATGCATTCGTTTTCTAGACGAAACACAGCTTTCTGTCACCTTTTTACCTCACACACACGCCTACTGAAGAGTTCCCTGCACCTCCGGTAGAATACCTCTGTATCTGAATAGCTCTTATCCCTTCCACTCTCTTCTCTCTCCAGCTTCAACCCAAAATGACTTTAACCAGGGTAAAATAATAATCATGATGGATCGGCATCCGTTACCAACTTCTTGCTTCGTGTTTTTCCCTGCGGTGCACTCGGTGTGGTGGTGTGTGTACCCCGAACTACAAAGAAAATCATGGCTGAGTACTTGATGGGTGTACATTAAGATCATTAAGCTACTGTTAAACAGTATGTGGTAGCTTCAAGTAATCATGTTAGACTGAATGTGTAAAAGAGTTAGACCTGTGCATACCCTTTGCATCTGAACTAGAGTCGACTAATAGCCGAGGGTGTTCCTGTGTGTGTGTCCTGTTTATCTTTCTTAGTCGTAGGCTCACAGTGAGTTTCCCCCCTTTTTTTGTCCGAACCAGTAGGTTGGCTTGAAAACTGCTTCTTGTGATGAGGAGATTGTGTGAGAGTGAATCAAATATAGCCTTAACCCCTCCCGCCTAGACCCTGTTTGCCACCACAAAGCCCTCAACCAGCTTCTTGCTCAATGCCATCACAGTCCTGAAGTCAGTGTAATGTTTTTTGAATAGTGAAAATGCAGTTTTTTTTTGTCGATACTTGATCTTATTGCAGTTTTGCGTAGCAATTATTAGACAGGTCAACTTCTTGTGTGCAACTTACTCGGTTTTTTTTTTGTTTTGTTTTGTGTGGTTGGTTGGTTGGTTGATTGGTTGGTTGTTTCTTACGTAAACACTGCACTAATTTGTAGCTGAAGTTTGAGTTGCTCTAGTTATTAAGGGTGATGAAATGCCTTGTCTCCACCAGTCACAGTGTTCTTCTTTACTCTGTAGCCTGTCTCGTAGTGTCTTCAATGTCCTGGCTAAAAGGTCTGACATGAGAGATGAAGAGTTTGTCAATGTGAACAGAATAGATTATTATTTTTTTGTGTGTGTGAAACAGTTTTATTTTACACGTCTCATGAAATGAAGAAAAAAGTACAAAGCAGAGAGAATATTTTCTGCCTTTGTCTGGTTTGATTCAGTGAGTTAGACATCAGGCTGCACTATGCTACGGTTCCTCTTAGCGCTCATGGAGACAAGGCATTTAATAATAATTCCCCCTGTTTGTTTCCTATTGGCCTTTTGAGATTTTATTGCCAAGTAATGGTCTATATATATACTCAAAGGTCTCATGTAATCAATGTTTTTTTTTTTTGATTTTTACAAATGTTTGTACATAGATGCAGATTTATTTGTGTTCTTTATTATTTTTAATTTTTTTTTCTTTTTGGCATTGTTGTGTTGCTGATTGGTCAGAATCATTCCATTTCAATGCCTCTGTCTCGGCCATACTTAAAAGTTTGCAGTTTATGAGCAGCAGTAGTGAGGAAAACAAAAGGACAGGTGCAGTTGTTTTATCTGCAGGTTTGTCGTCTTCCCGGTGGGTAGAGGAAACATGGAAGAGCTGCGTCAATACCCCACACCTCCTTATCTAGCAGCCTTTCTGTTCCTCTGTGTAGACCAATACTTAATTTATCACATTTTAGATACATTTTGAGTCACGTTTATAACTTTTCTAGCTTTTTTTTTTCTTCTGTTTTCAGTTTGATTGTTCTATCTTCTGTTATGAACTGTGTGCATTTCCGATTGCTCCTTTAACTAGGTCCTCCTTAATGAATTTCAATGGTTTTTCCTGAGGTCAAGTTTACTGGATTAAGACTGTTGTCAAAAAAAATGATCAAGCTCATAGACGATAAACGCATCTTCTATGCTTATCTGCTAAGCACATGGGCACTGAGATAAAAATGCACCATCTCTAGACAATGAGCTTTAGTCTTCTCACCTCTGACGGAGCGGATTCGACTGCAACTGCATCATCGTTTCTCTGATACATGTTAAGATGTTAAAAGTGCTTAATGACAGGACCAACTGAGAAGAAATGAACGGGCCTTGGAGAACTCATGCATCCTGAGAAAAAGAGTATTTTTCCTAAATCAAAGCATTGCTACGTGGTAATGATGTTTTGCTAATGTAGGCCCTTGTGTGCAAATAATGGAGTACATGCAAAAAAAATATATAATTGCTCTCTAAATTTGTCCTTAAAAAAAAAAAACTAACTGCAAATGTTTCCCAGTTAAGTTAAGAAAACCATAATATGCTATATGATAATCTAATAAGAATGGCAAATATATATTTTTTCAGATATGAAATATGAGAAGTTACATAAAACAGTAAACTGTATAGTTCTTCCACTGGTGGACATCAGTGTAGTTCTTTGCAAAGACAAAGACATTGTCTTCCCCCAAAATAGAGATATATTTGCTTTTAGCCAGTGAGTTTATTGACATTTGCCAAAGAAGAGGAAAAAGGTATATTCAAATGGAAATCCTGTTTAAACAAAAAAAAAAGGAAAAAAAACAACAAAACAAAACAAAAAAACTAAAAATTACAAAAACAAAAACACAAAAAAAAACAAGAAAGCTAGCGAAACAGTTGCACTGCGTTTTCTAAAGTGTGTAAATCTTCAGGTAACAATATCAGCACAATTCATCCTGTGTATCTAATGGGCTTTTTCCCTGGTGTTTGAACCCAGAGTCGGAACGAAGTGCAACAAAAAGGCACCACTCGATGCCTCTTTTAGTATACAGTATTTGCACCTTATGACCCAAACCAAAACAAATCATGATCTTTGAAGAAAAAATATGTAATTTTTACCCACTCTGCATTCAAAATTATGCATTTTAACCATTATATATGCGAGAATCCAGTCAATAACAGATCCACACATCTACAAAAACAGCCATAATACCGTCATTTTCCCCCACCCCTCACTTTTTCTATCTAGATAATGCTTCTATAAATTTGAAATTCCTATATTAGTTACCTAAATGACTATAATACCCTTTTGTGCTAGTACTGTCTTCTTGAATGTAATCATTTTTGTACCTGTATTTTTCTAATTCAGTCTTGATTGTACTGTATGTATGCTATGATGGTATACTGTTCCTTAGGTGCATAGTTACAACCATTCTCATGACAGGATATAGATGCTGCGCTGCAAACGCAAAAATGGGAAAATAATGTGGAGATGTTGGGTCCAAAGGACTTGCTGTATCATGTTAAGCATCAGTGAGACTTTATTAATAACTGAGAGATTCTTGCAAAGATGTGTGAGTGGTGGTGGGACAATAGCTTCCCCCCCCCGCCCCCCCCCCCAATTTGCTTACTACTCCTTTTTTCCTTTGCAGTAAAAGTGAAAAGTCTGTTCAGGACAGTTGATGAAACAGGGACGCTCCTGCAATCAGACAGAAACAACTGAATGCTTGAGTTTCAACTTATTTATTACTGTTCCTTTTTATAGGTTTAGTCAAATAAAATAAAAAAAACAATGAAATATACAACTGAATATGCATCCATTTATACATGTGTATAAGATTATCTACCCTTTACTGGAATGTAGATCATGGCTTCGATTTTTTTCAGTTTTTTTGTTCTGTTTTGTTGGTTTTTTCTCGTCAAGAGGAGGGTTTGCCAGATCCTTTGAGTCTCTTTCCTCTGATAGTTTGTACAACTTGTTGCTTAATCTTAATTTATCTTATTGGTAATCATCATGACAGATATGTTTTTGATTGTTACAGCCCAGTTGTTATATGCAGCCTTACTGGAACCCCCTGCTTAGTGAGGGATCCCTCGACCTCCCACCATCCCTACTCCCCCGCCCCCGCCCCCAAGCCCGCCCCCAAGCCCGCCCCATCCACAACTCCTATGTCATAACACTGTTTGCTGATGCAACTATTATTCCTTTTACACTTTCTGCTGAAGCAATTATTACTTCTTGAACACCTATTAAAATAACATCTATTACATGTGTGTGAAAAGATTTTGTTGGGTTTTTTGCTGGTTTGTATCGTCGAACATATTGATCCTTTCAGCTCAATAATAACAAGTGACATGCATGGCTGGGCACTTATTCACATATGATATATAAATATTTGATTTAAAGGGATAGTAGCATTTTTTTTTTAAAGTAGGGTTGTATGATCTACAAATAGCCCCTAAGTACTTTAATTGCAGTAGAAGACTCTCTGCACTCCTCCCGTTAGCAACGCCAGCCCATAATAGCCCTGCCCAGAGATTTACAACATACAGTGCTGTGAACAGACCCAAAGAAACGGCCTATTTTCACGGCCTAAAAGAGGTTTTACCTGAAAAAAATACACAGTTCCATTGTTCGCTATAATATATTTTTTTCCAGCCCTTCAAAATGCAGGAAAAATGCAGTTTTTATTTGGACCGAACCACCTCACGTATCCCTCCGCCCAGGGTTAGCGCCCGCCGATCAGCAGTTGGTTAGGTCCAAATAAAAACTGTGTTTTTCCTGCACTTTGAAGGGCTGGAAAAAATTATATTATAGTGAACAATGAAACTGTGTGTTTTTTTTTAAGGTAAAACCTCTTTTAGGCCGTTTCTTTGGGTCTGTTCACAACACTGTATGTTGTAAATCTCTGGGCAGGGCTATTATGGGCTGGCGTTGCTAACGGGAGGAGTACAGAGAGTCTTCTACTGCAATTAAAGTACTTGGGGGCTATTTGTAGATCATACAACCCCACTTTAAAAAAAATGCTACTATCCCTTTAATGTTAAAAGTTTAATGTAGAATATATTGAATGATATTTCCTTGGTTTCTCTTGCAGAAAGATTCGAGAACATCACAAGTGTGTTTGGCTGCTGGATTAGATGAAAAAATGTGTGTTTTTTGTTTCTTTTATGCATTAACAGAACATGTTGAGACACCGATGTTTTGCAGGTACAATGTCAACAATGTTCACTATTATACTTTAGTGTGTTAGCATTAATATTAGTTATACAAATTACAGCCGAGCGTGACATTAAAGGAGCTATATGTTAAAAAAAAAAAGTATGGCAATTTATCATAAAATCACCCAAAATGTCACCAGAGATTTAGGAATCATGTATGTTAACTCATTGAGTGCCGCGCTCCTTTCCAAAGTTTTAGTCAAGTGTACCGGCAAATTAGACCATATTTGACTTTTTATTTTAGAGCCATAGTGTATTCTATATTATTGCCACCAACACATACTGTAGCTCATTTGAAAGGTTTAATTTTATCCTTCAAATGGCCACAAACCGTTTGTTTCTACGTGCCTCCGTTCCTGAGAAAAGTCAAGCTAAACATGGCTGGGTTTCACCAAAATCCCTGCTTTTTTTCTAGAAAAGGAGATAGAGCGTCTTTTATGAAAGGTGCGCTGTTTGTGTCTGTCGCTCTTCTGACACTCGCATTTCTGGATCAAAGGGCTCGTATAAGATAAATATACACAACAATTGTTGTTCTATTCACAAAACCACCATCGGGGGCGGGGGGGGCGCCACTAAACAACAATAACACAGACGCACCGTGCCGTGTCACAGCCTCTCGCCGCGGAACGTGAGGGTCTGTCGGCCACAGCGGCTCGCGAACACCGGTCCCGCCGGTGGTCGTGGTCCTTCTGGGGTACGGGTCGGTGGTGCCGGTCTGCTTTGGTCCAGAGACCATCAGATTTTACCGCGGGAGGACTTTGGGGAGGACACGGTGTTGCTCCAGATGAAGACCGGGCGGGACTGTGGGCTGAGAGCTTCCTGGTTCAGCTCCCAGCTGCTGCAGCCTCGCGGGTGAGAGCGGAGCAGCAGCGGAGCAGCTGCTGCATCTGCATGCAGAACTCCGTTTGCAGAAGCTGAGTTATGATAAAAACTTCCAGATCATGAGCTGTCATGTGACTTTGATCGTCATCTATTTCAGTTCTCCTCGTCGTAGAGTCCCCAAATTTACATATAATGTGTATTAAAGTGTCTATTTTCATAATTTAAAAAAAAAGCAAAAAACGAAAAATTTCGTTTTTGGCACTCAACGCATGGGAACGAAAAACGAGAAATTACGTGGTTGGCACTCAATGAGTTAAAGGGATAGTTTAACATTTTGGCGAATGGGCCCCTTGCCATAATCCCTATAGTCATAGCAGTAGGTTTGTTACCTTTAATTGTCGGTGCATGCTATTTTTAGAACGGCGGAGCAGAGCTGCGAGCTGCTCAGAGCTACGCTACGGAGGCTCATTATGGGATTTCTTGGTGTCACCTCATCAAACTCATCAAATACACAATCCAACAACTCCACAACGCTCTGGTGGACAAGTTGTGAGCTGCACATTCACCACGCTATGAGATAATAACACAACGTTACCAGACAGAGTTGTTTTAGAGGGAAATACAGAGACTGTTGATGAAAAGCTGTCCCTGAAGGCAACGCGCATCAGCGGTTTTGCATGAATTTCCCTCTAAAACAACTCTGTCTGGTAACGTTGTGTTATTATCTCATAGCGTGGTGAATGTGCAGTTGTTGGATTGTGTATTTGATGGGTTTGATGAGGGAAACCAAGAAATCCCATGAGCCTCCGTAGCTTGCACCGACAATTAAAGGTAACGAACCTACTGCTATGACTATAGGGATTATGGCAATGGGCTATCCCTTTAATACTGATCGAACTGACAACAATAGTACATTTAAAAATGTTATTTGCAGCATGCAAATCATGTTTATGTTTTGGTTTTGTGTTTTGTCCTGTTGCCCCACCCAGCGCTCTCTCTCTCTCTCCCAGTCACAAGGTCAGTGGCATTTGTGCCTCCAGGTTGCCAGTTACCACTGAGCTGCAGCATTGTGGATTACTGCATGTCTGACGGCACTAACATTACTGTAACATTGTGACTCTCAAAAACATCTTGACAAAAGCAGGAAACAAAACCAGGATGATCTGCATAGATGAGGAGATGCGTTTGGAAGATGGAGACGGCTGAAAGCGGAGAAGAATTTGAGGACAGATGTGTGAGTGGCTAATTTTCTCCTGGGCCAATACCAAGCTTTTTGCACAATAATCCATTTTCCCAGTGCACGTATACAGCTTTATTCGATTAATTTCCTTCTCTTTCTACACTCTCCATACTGTAGCTACACTGCAAAAACTCAAATACCAAGAATATTTGTCTTATTTCTCGTCAAAATGTCATTTCTAGTCAAAACAAATACCATTATACTTAAAATAGAAATCATCACATTAAAAAGTAGCTTGTTTTTAGACACATTTCAAGTGATAATATGCTTGAAAGAATTGAAAAAAGTAGAAAAATCTGACAGTGGAGCAAGTTTTTCTTCCTTATTACAAGCACAAAAAAACTTGCTTTCACTGGCAGATTTTTCTACTTAACTCAAGTGAAAATTTGTTTCAAACAAGTGAAAATGATCTAAAAACAAGTTAATTTTTAGGTGATGAGTCTTATTTTAAGGGGAAAGAGATTAGTTTTGACTAGAAATGAGACGTTTTGACAAGAAATAAGACAAATATTCTTGGAAAGATTTTGAGTTTTTGCAGTGTACAAAGCTGGAGCACTGTGGCTATCTGGCACTGCAGCAACAGTTTCTTAAATCTTAGCTCCTTTAATTTTGCTGATATTTGGTCATGAACCAAAACTACACAGTGTATTATTTATATTCCAATTTACTGTTGCTCAGTGATTTGTCCTGTGGTTTTTCAAGGAGTCAAACAACTGGAATATTCAATTGTTACTTGTTGTCAGAGATGTTTTCACTGCAGGACAATAAGTTTAGAGAAACCAAAATAGATGTTGTCAAGGTACTTCATCTAAAAACAGAGGTGTAACCAAAGAAGTGCCACCACAGGCAGACGTCTTCTTCCTCTCTTCGGTTTCGTTGTGTTACTTTCAGTCTGTGCTCTTTGAACCTGCAGGTTAAAATTAGCCGAGCAGGTTGAGCAGGAGAAGTAACTAACTCCCCTCTCAGTGGATTAATTCAGAAACGGTATCAGATACTGTCCTGCTTCTTCAGCCTGGGGCCGAATCTGTGATGTTCTGTAAGGAAAAGATAATCACGCTGCAAAAACTCAACATCATTCCAAGAATATTTGTCTTATTTCTTGTCAAAATGTCTCATTTATAGTCAAAACTAATCGCTTTCCCCTTAAAATAAGACTCATCGCCTAAAAAATTTACTTGTTTTTAGATCATTTTCACTTGTTTCAAACAAATTTTCACTTGAAATAAGTACACTGCAAAAACTTAAATTTTTTTTACCAAGAATATTTGTCCTATTTCTAGTCAAAACGAATTTCTTTCCACTTAAAATAAGACTCATCACATTAAAAAGTAGCTTGTTTTTAGACACTTTTTACTTTTTTCAAGCAGATTTTCACTTGAAATAAGTAGAAAAATCTGACAGTGGAGCAAGTTTTTCTTTCTTATTACAAGCACAAAAAACTTTCTTTCTACTTAAATGAAAATTTGAATATTGAATATTTGAATATTGAATATTTTAAGTAGAAAGAGATTAATTTTGACTAGAAATGAGACATTTTTGACAAGAAATAAGACAAATATTCTTGGAAAGATTTTGAGTTTTTGCAGTGTAGAATAATCTACCAGTGAAAGTTTTTTGAGTTTTTGCAGTGCAATACCTCTGTCCCTGTGTATATTTATCACTGAAGTTCAAATAAACTTGTTAACTCTCCACCAGAGGACACTGTTGTTTTGGAGAATAAATCAGACACGTTTTTGCAAATCAGTGAAATCAATTAGCAGCAGCAGCAACAATATGAATCACAGAGAAAGAGGTGGTGAGCGTCTTCTGCTGCTGATGAACTAAGCAGACTGGTGGTAACCAAACCATCATGCAGACCACATGTGTGACATTCTGGGTCAGTACTAAGCTCTATTTATAACACACACACACACACACACACACACACAGCACAGAGAGACAGTTGGTCTTTCAGGGTCAAGACAGAAGACGAAGCAGCTTTTTTCTCCTTCCCGGTACGTCCAAGTCTGTGATTCTTTGACTCTGATGCCTCGTGTTGTGTGTTGTGTATTGTTTTTCAAGCCTGGTGTGTTATCCTTTCCCATCTGTTTGCAGGACAGACAGACAACTACAGAGTTAAAAAAATATATAAAAATAAATAAACAGCTGCAAGAGGATCTGAACGATGGTATGTTTTTGTTTTGAAACCTTTATTTTTTATTTTTTCCACAAGTAGCTCTTAGGTTTAATTATCTCACTCCACTGCCATACAGTTATATAATGTGTTTCCCTCTGACCAAATTCATATGAACCCTGTACTCGCACTTTTAACTTCTCTTCTTTTTTTACATGCACTTTTGACCTTGTCCATGCACTCGTAGCTAACTCTCTTTTTCTTTTTAATGCACTTTTATCTACATATTTACTCTGTCTTTATACCAAGTTCTGAGGGTCTATGTATTTTAGGTATTGCACTGCAAAAACTCAAATTCTTTCCAAGAATATTTGTCTTATTTCTTGTCAAAATGTCTAATTTCTAGTCAAAACTAATCTCTTTTCCCCTTAAAATAAGACTAACTTAGATTAACTTGTTTTTAGATAATTTTCACTTGTTTGAAACAAATTTTCACTTGAAATAAGTAGAAAAATCTGCCAGTGAAAGCAAGTTTTTTTGTGTGTTTGTAATAAGAAAAGAAAAACTTGCTCCACTTTCAGATTTTTCTACTTATTTCAAGTGAAAATCTGCTTGAAAGAAGTAAAAAGTGTCTAAAAACAAGCTACTTTTTATGTGATGAGTCTTATTTTAAGTAGAATGAGATTTGTTTTGACTAGAAATAAGACAAATATTCTTGGTAAGATATTTGAGTTTTTGTAGCGTGTGTGTACTGTAGGCTATGTCTCAGCTGCTACTGTATGACATTTTAAATTTTATCCTC
The DNA here is from genome assembly GCF_045865225.1 of Trachurus japonicus. Classification (NCBI taxonomy): domain Eukaryota; kingdom Metazoa; phylum Chordata; class Actinopteri; order Carangiformes; family Carangidae; genus Trachurus; species Trachurus japonicus. The sequence goes on along the minus strand of NC_140920.1, from coordinate 2,911,109 downwards.
TGGGATTAATAAGGTAATCTAATCTAATCTAATCTAATCTAATCATGTAAAGGGTTAGGGTGGTAAAATAATAAAATCTTTTCCACCAATTAATACACAAACTGAACACATGCATGTTTGATTGCTCACACTGCAAAAACTCAAAATCTTTCCAAGAATATTTGTCTTATTTCTTGTCAAAATGTCTAATTTCTGATCAAAACTAATCTCTTTTCACTTAAAATTAGACATCACCTAAAAATGAATTTGTTTTTAGATCATTTTCACTTTTTTCAAACTAATTTTCACTTGAAATAAGTAGAAAAATCTGCCAGTGAAAGCAAGTTTTTTTGTGTTTGTTATAAGAAAGAAAAACTTGCTCCACTGTCAGATTTTTCCAAGTGAAAATCTGCTTGAAAGACGTAAAAAGTGTCTAAAAACAAGCTACTTTTTATTTGATGAGTCTAATGAGAGATTTGTTTTTGACTAGAAATAAGACAAATATTCTTGGTAAGATTTTGAGTTTTTACAGTGCAGCACAATAATTAGGTTAGTGAGTAAACATACACTGTAAAAAATCAAATATCTTACCAAGAATATTTGTCTTATTTCTAGTCAAAATGTCATTTCTAGTAAAAACAAAACTCATTATACTTAAAATAAGACTCGTCACATTAAAAAGTAGCTTGTTTCTAGACACTTTTTACTTCTTTCAAGCAGATTTTCACTTAAAATAATCTGATAGTGGGGCAAGTTTTTCTTTCTTATTACAAGCACAAAAAACTTGCTTTCACTGGCAGAGTTTTCTACTTATTTCAAGTGAAAATTTGTTTGAAACAAGTGAAAATTATCTACAAACAAGTTAATTTTTAGGTGATGAGTCTTATTTTAATTAGTTTTGACTAGAAATTAGACAATTTGACAAGAAATAAGAGAAATATTCTTGGTAAGATTTTGAGTTTTTACAGTGCAGCACAATAACTAGGTTAGCGATAGCCTATATCTGTGAGTAAACACTGATCTGTTGTGTAAATCTGCTCCTTCAGAGTCATCGGTCTCGATCCTCCAAGCCGCGGCAGCATGGCCACGCCCACTGCGACTCGTGCTACAGCCGGCGCTGCAGGAAGCGCATCGACATCTCGGTGTCGTGCGCGCTCGCCCCGTGCCGCCTGCTCTGCGGCGCTGTCTTCCACCTGTGCAAAGAGGAGGAACACCTGCTGCTCTGCCCCAACGTGAAGGTGCCGTGCCTCAACGCCGCCTACGGCTGCCCTGTCCAGCTGCCGCGCTGCTCGCAGGCCACACACCTGCAGGCGTGTCCCGCCAGCGTGGTGAGTAGCTATGTATGGAGCTACATTTGTGTCTTTATTATTCAATCAAAAGAAAAGTTGATTTTCCGTGTCTTGCCTCACTCCCGAGTCCATGACCAGCAGATAGACACCATCCTTTCCACTGTGCGTGCAGTAACAAGGGAGATAGAGCCGTATCGCCCGTAATTAGCTTAGCTCAAACACTGGAAGTGTATGGGTAGTGTTAGCCTGCCTCCACCTAAAGTCGCTAATTAGCTTAGCTCAAACACTGGAAGTGTATGGGTAGTGTTAGCCTGCCTCCTACCCGAGCTGAAATCAGCAGTCAGAAGCTGATTTCATTTTAGCTCTAAACTCTGTAAATATATCACTTTATCCACATTTCAAACATTTTTAGGTGAGAAAGTAGCCGTTTAGATCAGCAGTGTGTCGTTAATTTGTCTAAATACCAGCTGTTTACAATTTTGTTCGGATGAATTCGGCGCTACTCAAGCTAGCCGTTGTGACCAACGCACTTCCGGTTACTTTCACAAAATAAAACACCCGTTGCCCTTTACATACAGAAAACCATGACAATAGAATTTGTGCTTTTACTTTGAAACAGGAAGCTAACCTACCCTCGATGTAGCTAGCATGAACCAAAATAAACCGTCTTTGCTTGAACCCTCCGTTTTGACCGATCTCGTCCCGTTAGCGGCATTTGACCGCTCAAGTTGCCTTACCGGAGAGTTTTGTCAGCTCTGAGACCAAGATCGGCCCGCCGGTTTCCGTTTAGAGTTGCTGAAGAGTTTCTCTGATGACTTTAGGTGGAGGCAGGCTAACACTACCCATACACTTCCAGTGTTTGAGCTAAGCTAATTACGGGCGATACGGCTCTATCTCCCTTGTTACTGCACGCACAGTCGAAAGGATGGTGTCTATCTGCTGGTCATGGACTCGGGAGTGAGGCAAGACACGTAAAAAAATGTTGGCGTATCCTTTTAAACAAAAAAGATATTTTCAATCAAAACAAACTTAATTTCAATCAAAAAAACATTGTCAATAATAAAGAAAAAAAGGATTTGAATGCAAAAACATATTTGAGACCCACAAAATTGCATTCAAACCCTTTTTTTCTTTGATTGAAAAGGGTTTTTTTGATTGAAGTGAGTTATTTTGTGATTGAAAATAGCTTTTTTGTTTAATCAACTTTTTTTGATTTAATAATAAAGACACAAATATCCTACCCATAATATGGCCTGAATACAAAAAATCCCCCCAAAATATTTTTAATCAAATAACTCACCTCAATCAAAAAGAAAAAACTTTTCAATCAAAGAAAAAAAGGGTTCAAATGCAATTCTTTGGGTCTCAAATATATATTTTTTGCATTCAAACCCTTTTTTTCTTTGATTGAAATGTTTTGCTTTTGATTGAAGTGAAGTTTGTTTTGATGGAAAATACCTTTTTTGTTTAAATCTGTTTAAAAAATTTTTTTGGGGGGGGTTGAATAATACACTGCAAAAACTCAAAATCTTTCCAAGAATATTTGTCTTATTTCTTGTCAAAATGTCTCATTTCTAGTCAAAACTAAACTCTTTTCACTTAAAATAAGACTCATCACCTAAAAATTCACTTGTTTTTAGATCATTTTCGCTTGTTTGAAACAAATTTTCACTTGAAATAAGTAGAAAAATCTGCCAGTGAAAGCAAGTTTTTTGTGCTTGTAATAAGGAAGAAAAACTTGTTCCACTGTCAGATTTTTCTACTTATTTCAAGTGAAAATCTGCTTGAAAGAATTGAAAAGTGTCTAAAAACAAGCTACTTTTTAATGTGATGAGTCTTATTTTAAGTATAATGAGATTTGTTTTGACTAGAAATGACATTTTGAGTAGAAATAAGACAAATATTCTTGGTAAGATATTTGAGTTTTTGCAGTGTAAAGACACAAATCCTACCTCCCTCCATAGGTGTGCTGCTCCATGGAGTGGAACCGGTGGCCGGCCAACGACGCCCACTCTTACCCGAACACCGAGCTGTATGAAAACCTGATCAGAGAGAGAGAGGAGGAGGAGGAGGAGGAGGAGGAGGAGGGAGGAAGAGGAAGAGGAAGATGTCTGGATGTGGCGATGGCTTTGAAAGACCAGGATCGCCTGTTTCACTCCCTGGCGATGAGGAATCTGTTCCCTGAGCTCATGCAGAGCGTGAAGAAGGAGAAGGAGGAGGAGAGAAAGGAGGAAAGGAGGAAGAAGGAGATGAAGGAAAAGCAGAAAAGCACCTGGACGCCTTTCAACCTGTCTAAGCTCAACATGTCTGCTGCAAAAGAAGACGAGGACGAGGACGAGGATGACGAGGACGAGGATGAGGTTGAAGTGGAGTATGAAGAGGAGCCGGAGCTCACTCAGGAGGAGAGGGAGGCTCTGGCCCGGGCTTCGCTGGACGTCGAACTCTTGGGAAACTTCGCCGCCTACGAGCACATGTTCAGCATGGAGAAGGGCGGCTGCAGGGAAGCTGGAGGAGCCAGGAAGGGAACTCTGGGAACTCTGGCAGAGGAGGAAGACACAGCAGCATCATCAGCATCAAACACAAAGCTGAGCAACACATGCACAGCTTCCTCATCCTCCTCCTCTTCTTCCTCCACTGCTAAAGTGAAGAAGAGGTTTGTGTATGCCTCTGTGGAGCCGATGAAGATCACCGTCGTGCGTACTTTTAAAATCCCGACCAGCTTCGCGGCCAGGCAGACCCGCATCCGCAACCCTTTCTTCTACAAGAGAGCGCACGTGGCGGTGGACACCAGCGACCTCGGCGTGGTGCCGGGGGAGATGGCCGTGTGGGACGAAGTCCAGGTGCCAGAGAGAGAAAATTATAATAAAAACTCAAAATCTGTCCAAGAATATTTGTCTTATTTCTAGTCAAAATGTCATTTCTAGTCAAAACAAATCTCTTTCCACTTAAAATAAGATTCATCACCTAAAATTAACTTGTTTTTAGATAATTTTCATTTGTTTCAAACATATTTTCAATTGAAATAAGTAGAAAAATCTGCCAGTGAAAGCAAGTTTTTTTGTGCTTGTAATAAGAAAGAAAAACCATCAGATTTTTCTACTTATTTCGAGCGAAAATATACTTGAAAGAAGTAAAAAGTGTCTAAAAACAAGCTACTTTTTAATGTGATGAGTCTTATTTTAAGTATAATGAGATTTGTTTTGACTAGAAATGACATTTTTGACTAGAAATAAGACAAATATTCTTGGTAAGATATTGAGTTTTTGCAGTGTAAATCCTCCCTGCACTGCAAAAACTCAAAATCTGTCCAAGAATATTTGTCTTATTTCTAGTCAAAATGTCATTTCTAGTCCAAACTAAACTGTTTTCACTTAAAATAAGACTCATCACCTAAAATTAACTTGTTTTTAGATCATTTTCATTTGTTTCAAACTAATTTTCAATTGAAATAAGTAGAAAAATCTGCCAGTGAAAGCAAGTTTTTTTTGTGCTTGTAATAAGGAAGAAAAACTTGTTCCACTATCAGATTTTTTCTACTTATTTCAAGTGAAAATATGCTTGAAAGGAGTAAAAAAGTGTCTAAAAACAAGCTACTTTTAATATGATGAGTCTTATTTTAAGTAGAATGAGATTTGTTTTGACTAGAAATGACATTTTGACTAGAAATAAGACAAATATTCTTGGTAAGATTTTGAGTTTTTGCAGTATAAATCCTCCCTGCACTGCAAAAACTCAAAATCTTACCAAGAATATTTGTCTTATTTCTAGTCAAAATGTTCTTCGCTGCCATCGTGGCTGTTGTAACTCTGTGTCTTCTCCTCCCTCTGCCCGTCGTCAGGCCTCTCTGCTCTGCTCCCTGGAGAAGGAGCAGCGGGGTCACCTGATCGCCGAGAGCGTGTGCAACGACGGCCTGCTGCAGGACGAGGGCACGCAGACCTACAGCTTCCTGTCCGCGCCGTTCCGCAGCGACATGTCGCTGGCCGATCTGACGGCCGCGAAGCCGCTGGAGCTGCACCTCCAGCTGCAGGTGGAGAGCGTCACCAGCCGACACCACAAGGCCAGCTCCGCCTTCACCTTCCTCTGTGGCCACAGCTTCCACCGCAGAGAATACAGCAAACATTACAAGTAGGGGTTTATTTTTGTTCTTTTATAAAAAAAAACCAAATCTAAAGGGATAGATAGTTCAACATTTTGGCAAATTGGCCCATTGCCATAATCCCTATAGTCATAGCAGTAGGTTTGTTACCTTTAATTGTCGGTGCAAGCTGTTTTTAGAACAGCGGAGCAGAGCCGTGAGCTGCTCAGAGCTACGCTACGGAGGCTCATTATGGGATTTCTTGGTTTCAAACTCATCAAACTCATCAAATACACAATCCAACAACTCCACAACGCTCTGGTGGACAAGTTGTGAGCTGCACATTCACCACGCTATGAGATAATAACACAACATTACCACACAGAGTTGTTTTAGAGGGAAATTCATGCAAAACCGCTGATGCACGTTGCCTTCAGGGACAGTTTTTCATCAAGCAGTCTCTGTATTTCCCTCTACAACAACTCTGTGTGGTAACGTTGTGTTATTATCTCATAGCGTGGTGAATGTGCAGCTCACAACTTGTCCACCAGAGCGTTGTGGAGTTGTTGGATTGTGTATTTGATGAGTTTGATGAGTTTGAAACCAAGAAATCCCATAATGAGCCTCCGTAGCGTAGCTCTGAGCAGCTCACGGCTCTGCTCCGCTGTTCTAAAAACAGCTTGCACCGACAATTAAAGGTAACGAACCTACTGCTATGACTATAGGGATTATGGCAATGGGCCAATTTGCCAAAATGTTGAACTATCCCACTGAGGAAAAATAAACTGGTTTAATATAAATTTTTGTTTGTTTTATTCCATTTTTATGTAGGAACATCCACAGCGACATCCAGATGAGTGTGAACGGTTGGTTTGAGCAGAGATGCCCCCTGGCCTACCTGGGCTGCACCTTCAGCCAGAGGAGGTTTCGGCCGTCCACCCACGAGGCCAGCGTCGCCTTCAAGTGAGATACAGCTAATACTTTTTATCATACTGTCTCTTAAAATTGGATGTGAAGAAAATAAGAATAAAACGTAGGCTTATTCAACCTTTGTGTGGCTGCTGGAGGCAAACAGCTCAAAGGTTAGTTTGCATTAGCAAAGCACACTGGAGACTGAAACGTCAGTGGTTGAGTTGCATTGTGGGTAATGTAGGCACCAAGCTGAAATGGGAAGAGATGTCAAAAAAACTAAACAAAGATATCTCTGGTTGCTATATTCATAGTATTGTGAGGCCTGTACAATCCATGTCAAGGCTATTCGATTACAAATTCAGTTGGGCCAGATTTTCAAACAAAGAAATGTATCTGGGCCAGACATTTTCAGCGGCGTTTGGGTTTAAACTAACACTAATTATGTATATCGGAAATACAAGTAATGTTTAATCATTGTTTCCCTTTAAAGCGACAACGAGGAATTTGTATTTGGTTATAAAAAAGTCTCATATTAATGTGGATGAATCTACGTTACCCATACTTGTTAATGGGTCCAAAGGCTCATGGGAAATGTAGTGTGAAAACACTTTGCTTTCCAAAATTCCTCGTTGTCCCTTTAAATATTGGTCACATTTGACACAGGCTCATCAAAGTGTATAAAATAAAGAAACTCCACAAAAAAGACAAAACATCTTGATCATATCTAAACCCAGGCACAAAGTGCATGAAAAAATAACAAAAAGTGCCCATTATTGGCATTAACTTGCTTCCCTTATGAATTAAAATAAACATTTCAGTCTAGGCGCACCTCAAAGTGCACCATTTGAATAGGCCTGGTCTATGTGAATGCATATGGAGGTACACTTGTGTCTTTATTATTCAATCAAAAAAAGTTGATTAAACAAAAAAGCAATTTTCAATCAAATAATAACTCACTTCAATCAAAAAAAAACCTTTTCAATCAAAGAAAAAAGGGTTCAAATGCAATTTTTTGGGTCTCAAATATTGTTTAAATCAACTTTTCTTTTGATTGAATAATAAAGACACAAATGTACCTCCATAATAAATGCATAGACATTAAATGCACCTCTGAAGCAGCTTGAACGTCTCTTCCAGTGAGGATCTGGGCTGCTTCAGTCTGCACCCGTCACTTCCTGTCTCTCTGGGCGACGGCGGAGGAGGAGGAGGAGGAGGAGGAGGAGGAGGAGGAGGAGGAGGAGGAGGAGGGGAGGACTCTCTGAGCTCGCTGCCCTACGAGGTGCTCTGCCACATGGCCAGCTTCCTGGACAGCCTGTCCCTGTCCCAGCTGGCCCTGGTGTCCCACTACATGAGGCTGGTGAGCTCCTCGCTGCTGCAGGACCGAGGGATGGTCTCGCTCCGCTGGGAGAGGAAGACCGACTCACACGGAGGAGCCAAGTGGAGGGTGAAGCACAAGGTAAGCCACCAGCCAATAATAACCTTACAGTGACTCAGTTGTAATCCAATGGAGTTAATTCATGAAATTAGTAATTAATTGACTCCGTTAGAGCACCTGGAAGAGTAGGCTTCATTCTAAAAACTATGGGTTTCAAGTGCAAGATTCTTTATTGTCATTTCACATTATACCCCACAGGTAGTGGAATGAAATTTCATCGCCACTGGCTCCACATACACAAAAGTAAATAAATATAGAAATAATAGTAATAGTTATAAACACTCATAAATGATCATAATGCTTTATAACAATAACCATAACACACTATAAAACATTTTATCATGACTTATAAGGTCAGGTATTATAATACATTATAATTGTTAGTAACTTGCTGACAATGCCCACATCGATAATGCATTATAAATATAGTTATAATGTGTTATAATTGGCTTATAGACATGTATAGCTATCATTATAAACACTCATACTGGCTTTATAGCAATAAGCATAACACATTATAGAGAAATTATAACTCTATTATAATACTTGACCTTATAAGCCATTATAAAATGCTCTATGATGATTATTGTTATAAAGCCTTATGATCATTTATGAGTGTCTGTAATGATAGTTATACACGTTTATAAGCCAATTATAACAAATAACTATATTTATAATGCATTATCAGTCAGCAAGATACTAACGTATTATAATACCTGACCTTATAAGTCATGATAAAATGCTTTATAGTGTGTTATGATTATTGTTATAAAGCATTATGATCATGTATGAGTGTTTATAACTATAGTTATACGGTGCTATAACTGCATTATAACTCATAATAAGTATGGTTATAATTCGTTATAGAGATAGGTGTCAAATAAAGTGTTACCCAGATGTTCAAAGGAGAAGGGTTCAATGTGAACAGCAGCTGAACATGGCTCAATCCTGACAACTGCTGTCAGGGGGCGTGAGTCGTAGGCCCAAATTTAAATGTTGTATTTATAAACTACAAAGAAGAAACCCACAGACTGCTCCTTTAAATTCATCAAAAGGGGCCAACTGCACTGCAAAAACTCAAAATCTTTCCAAGAATATTTGTCGTATTTCTTGTCAAAATGTCTAATTTCTAGTCAAAACGAATTTCTTTCCACTTAAAATAAGATTCATTACCTAAAAAATTAACTTGTTTTTAGATAATTTTCACTTGTTTCAAACAAATTTTCAATTGAAATAAGTCAAATCTGCCAGTGAAAGCAAGATTTTTGTGCTTGTAATAAGAAACTTGCTCCACTATCAGATTTTTCAATTTATTTCAAGTGAAAATCTGCTTGAAAGAAGTAAAACGTATCTAAAAACAAGCTACTTTTTAATGTGATGAGTCTTATTTGAAGTAGAAATAAGACAGATTTTTGCAGTGTAGAGGCCTGTTTGTGTATATCCAGTACAGACAACATCCTGTGTCTCCGTGTGGCTTCAGGTTTGGGAGTTCAGCACCTTGTTCTCTCCCGTGGACTCCTGGTGTTTCCGAGACGCCCCGTCGATCTCGGAGCACCTGAAGGTTTGTCCGCTCTACGAGAGGGAGTCCCGGTCGGAGAAGATTCAGCTGCCGCGCATCCAGAAACAGGTTCAAACCAGCAACAGCAGCAGCTGCAAAGGACCAACTCTGGTCAGTCTGTTCCAGCAGCAGAGGATCATGATGTAGAGAGCAACGACGTGTGTGAATGTGCTCCAATGCTCCAATGTGTCTAATGCATGGTCCTCTTCGTCTCTTTCCCGAGTTATGCCTTTAAAGGGATACACCAACATTTTTTTTTTCTTTGTGTCTTGCCTCACTCCCGAGTCCATGACCAGCAGATAGACACCATCCTTTCCACTGTGCGTGCAGTAACAAGGGAGATAGAGCCGTATCGCCCGTAATTAGCTTAGCTCAAACACTGGAAGTGTATGGGTAGTGTTAGCCTGCCTCCACCTAAAGTCGCTAATTAGCTTAGCTCAAACACTGGAAGTGTATGGGTAGTGTTAGCCTGCCTCCACCTAAAGTCGCCAATTAGCTTAGCTCAAACACTGGAAGTGTATGGGTAGTGTTAGCCTGCCTCCACCTAAAGTCATCAGAGAAACTCTTCAGCAACTCTAAACGGAAACCGGCGGGCCGATCTTCGTCTCAGAGCTGACAAAACTCTCCGGTAAGGCATCTTGAGCGGTCAAATGCCGCTAACGGGACGAATGGGTCAAAACGGAGGGTTCAAGCAAAGACGGTTTATTTTGGTTCAAGCTAGCTACATCGAGGGTAGGTTAGCTTCCTATTTCAAAGTAAAAGCACAAATTCTATCGTCATGGTTTTCTGTATGTAAAGGGCAACGGGTGTTTTATTTTGTGAAAGTAACCGGAAGTGTGTTGGTCACAACGGCTAGCTTGAGTAGCGCCGAATTCGTCCGAACAAAATTGTAAACAGCTGGTATTTAGACAAATTAACGACACACTGCTGATCTAAACGGCTACTTTCTCACCTAAAAATGTTTGAAATGTGGATAAAGTGATATATTTACAGAGTTTAGAGCTAAAATGAAATCAGCTTCTGACTGCTGATTTCGGCTCGGATAGGAGGCAGGCTAACACTACCCATACACTTCCAGTGTTTGAGCTAAGCTAATTACGGGCGATACGGCTCTATCTCCCTTGTTACTGCACGCACAGTCGAAAGGATGGTGTCTATCTGCTGGTCATGGACTCGGGAGTGAGACAAGACACGAGAAAAAATGTCGCCATATCCCTTTAAATTATTATAGTATTCAACTTATCAATCAATCGAGTAACTAACTGCAAATTGTATTCAGAATTTTCTACTGTGATAATGACAAGTAGATTTAGATGTATATGTAGATGTATCTAGTCTAATGGTAATCATTCCAGCTTTATGTGAAGGCAAATAAAAACCTGTCACAGTTTTGTATAGTTTTTAAAATTAAGAACAAATCTCAAACAACACTGGTCTGGTACAATGCACAGCAAAAAAAAAAGAAAAGAAAACTAATTTCAGAATATGTTACATTGTCATTTCAAAACTGAAAAATGGAGATTAAAAAAAAGTCAATTACACAATAATAATAATTGTATCTATAGGGAAATGATCCAAATAACAAGGTTAGAAAAAAACTAGTAATAACTAGTGATGAGTGTTTGAAAGCTGCGTTTGTGTGATGTTTTAACCTCATGCTACGAATAAACACCAACGGCTTTTTAACCTACTCTTTTCTTTTTATTATAAAGGCAAACATTACAAGTTAAAACGCTATAAGTTCATTCAATCATATATTAGAGGTAGAAAACTGCTGGGTCAGTGAGTTGTGACAAGGAGAAACACGGCGCTGTCTCCCTCTAGTGGCTCTTGCCGGTGCTTTGTGTGTCTGTGAGGAGGAAGTCCGCTCTGAGCAGTCGGTAAAACAACACAACGTTCATGACGGAGACGAGGCTCAGGCCCGTCGCCCCCGTCAACAGGACGTAGCGAGGTACGAGCTCGCTGTGACCGGCCAGCCAGCGGCTCATCCAGCCCAGCGTACACACACGAAACACCAGAAACCTGCACGACACCACACAATGACACAAAGACAAAAAAATATATTTATATATCAGTGAGGAGCCTGTGTGAACATCAGAAATCCTGAGGAAAATAAGACAGTGAATGCATCAGGTGCATCACTACACTGCAAAAACTCAAAATCTTTCCAAGAATATTTGTCTTATTTCTAGTCATAATATCATTTCTAGTCAAAACAAATTTCATTCTACTTAAAATAAGACTCATTACATTAAAAAAGTAGCTTGTTTTTAGACACTTTTTACTTCTTTCAAGCATATTTTCACTTGAAATAATCTGATAGTGGAGCAAGTTTTTCTTTCTTATTACAAGCACAAAAAACTTGCTTTCACTGGCAGATTTGCCTACTTATTTCAAGTGAAATTTTGTTTGAAAGAAGTGAAAATTATCTAAAAACAAGTCGATTTTTAGGTGATGAGTCTTATTTTAAGTGGAAAGAGATTAGTTTTGACTAGAAATGAGACATTTTGACAAGAAATAAGACAGATATTCTTGGAAAGATTTTGAGTTTTTGCAGTGTATCTAGGCCTACAGCTCTATTTATATGGTGCTGTCATCCAAAGAATCTATTTTTCAAGCTTGCAGCAACCACAGGTGTCACCAAATCATCCGGAAATTAAACCTTATGGTGTATTTCCTAAAAAAAACCATTATGATGCACTTTGTATGGATGAGCTTGCAGCATATTGAGGCAGGTTAAGCCATTTAACTCCATGGATGAACATAAAACATGCCTATTGTAGGAACTTTCACATCTTCGAATGTGAAAACAATCTTTTTCACATGTAAAAAGCTCCAGCAGTCGAATCACTGATGCACCTACGTACGTTCCCATATTGAGCCAGCTGGTCGCTCTGTAGGTCGCAGACGGCCGAGGGGCTGCAGACTCGGTCCCGGGCCTGTTCCTCCGTCCCGACAGGAGGAGGAGCTGTCTCACATGCAGGAAAATCGAATTGATCTCGACCAGCAGCGACACCACAGCGAAGCCCAGGTAGAGACGGCTCGTTACAGCCAAACTGAAGCAGGAGACCACCTGAAGAAAAGCAAAAGAGTCCGAGTCAAAACCAGTCAAAGATTTAAACACACAAACACACACGGTCAATGAATCATGCAGCAAAATGTCAAGACTTTCCAAGACGAAGGCATATAATTAAAGTAAAAATAACAAATGAAATTGAAACTAGGGATGTCACGATTATACATTTTCTTGGTGCGATTATTGTCAGAGAAATAATCACGGTACTACGATTATCAAGATTATTATGCATTAATTAATTTCACAACACTATGAATGTGTAAAATCAAATATAGTCAAAATATTTCAAGTATCTATTAATATATGACCAATTATTAACCCCGAGGGGAAGTGTTTGAAATATTCAGGTTATAAATTGTCATCTATACCAAATGTTTGTGTTTATTTGAATCATTTTTTGTTTTGTTTTGCTTTTTTTTTTAATTAAAAATGACACGCTAACATCTAAATTCCTACAAATTCAATGTTACGTTAGTTAAATGGACCAGTATCTGTGCATTTACCTTTATTTTTGCACACATCTGCCGATAAGGTCCCATCCCCAACATAATCTTTTTGGGAAAGTAACGGTATTTAGGAATCACTACGATTAATTAATTGTGGAGTTTAATACCGCGATTAATTGTTAAAACAAGTAATCGTGACATCCCTAATTGAAACAGTGTCATATACTGATGTGTGTTCATCCCTAATCCTGTCAATATATTGTAGTCGATAAAGTGGAATCTAAAAGTCTGAGACCACGTTGTCAGAATAAAATAACAAATAGATAAGTTTAAAATCAATGAGAGGAAACATAATAAGCAAATAAATTATCCGATGCCAAGAAAATCATAATATACTGTAGGCATTTTCAAACGTATGTACAGTACATGTGCACATTTTATTGTATTGTATGTTTATCTTTAAATATGTCATCATAGTATATGCAGTGGATGTTTATATGTGATGATAATATAAGTGACAAACATGGCAACATAGGGACACATATGTTATAATTTCTGTATGAGGCACCGTACACCATTTGATTAATTAATGTTAAAATAACTAATCAACTTGTTGCATATCTTTAATTCACCAGGCAGATGTCTACAGTACTTTATAGTGTGGATAAACAGTTTGGAGTACATTATGATCCAAAAAACACACGATGCTGGAGGGGGAGTGTTGCTGTAATGTGTCATTAACAACCTGGCAACCCAAAATTATTATAACCCTAACCCAAATTAAAAAATACATTATTAGAAAGTTGTCGTAGGCCTGCTAATACAATGTAAAACTCCCCACACTGCACTCTAAACATACAGCAGACTTTGCACTATGATCAAACAGTTGTGTTCAAGGTTAAACGTAAAGATAAAGATTTTACAACCTCCTCTGTTAAATGAGCAACTAACTAAGCATCAGTTCAGCTTTAAGCAAACACACACACACACACACACACACACACACACACACACACTGAGGCAGCGATGTGTCGGCCCACTGCAGGTGTTATAGCATTAATTAGGGCTGTCGTCAAAGTTAATGAGATAATTATGTGTTAATGCAAATTCCTTTTAGTGCCACAGTTTGTTTTTTGTTTTTTTCGATGCACAATTAACACACATTCTGTTGCGTTGGCCTTTAGTTGAACTCAAGTGAACAGTTACGACATCATGTTGTTATTTGAGCATCTTTGAGTGTTTCTGGAAAATATTTGTCGTTGTTTTTGGGTTTGTGTATAATAAATCTTAATTTGCATAAACTACGCATATTTTTGTGCATTATTAAAAACTTGGAAAATGTCCCTTTTAAGGTGCATTTTGAACACATAACAAACAAATAACTAGCTATTTTAATCAATGGACAACCCTAGATCTTAACTGTGGTATCGTAAAAGTGACAAGTGCATGTGTATTATCTATTATGTGTGTTTTCTTAAGGTGCAGTGTGTGTGTGTGTGTGTGTGTGTGTGTGTGTGTGTGTGTGTGTGTGTGTGTGTGTGTGTGTGTGTGTGTGTGTGTGTGTGTGTGTGTGTGTGTGTGTGTGTGTGTGTGTGTGTGTGTGTGTGTGTGTGTGTGTGAGTTTTCTCTTCACACACGTTGTACAGTAGGGTGTTAAAGTTTATTACCACAGAGTGATGGAGGAGAAGCTCCCAGGACTGTTTGAATGACTGGTTCAAGGCCAGGTCCAAGAAGTCATGGATAAAATAACCTAGATACAGAAGAAAGAGCATGTTTGGTTTGTATGATGAATTATGCATAAAATATAAAACACAGAACACCTGGAAAAGTGTAATATCACTGCAAAAACTCAAAATCTTACCAAGAATATTTGTCTTATTTCTACTTAAAATGTCATTTCTAGTCAAAAACAGATCTAATACCAAAAATAAGACTCATCACATAAAAAGTAGCTTGTTTTTTTTAGACACTTTTTACTTCTTTCAAGCATATTTTCACTTGAAATAAGTAGAAAAATCTGACAATGGAGTAAGTTTTTCTTTCTTATTACAAGCACACAAAAAAACCTGCTTTCACTGGCAGATTTTTCTACTTATTTCAATTGAAAATTTGTTTGAAACAAGTGAAAATGATCTAAAAACAAGTTAATTTTTAGGTGATGAGTCTTTTATCTTATATCTTAAGTGGAAAGAGATTAGTTTTGACTAGAATTGAGACATTTTGACCAGAAATAAGACAAATATTCTTGGAAAGATTTTGAGTTTTTACAGTGATCAAAACTCAAGAGCTTTTTGTTAGCGATTCCCACCAATATTCAATCTTGTAGAATTCACATTTAACATCTGGGAAGTTGCAAGTAGACGTAAATAGATCCAGACTTTGGATCGATATCAATTTGGATAATCTGATGCAGTTCTTCTGAGTGTCACCTGTGGACACGGCTACCAGACTGTGGGAGAGCACGCTGTGAGACGAGATCAGGTCCTTCAGCATCTGAGGATGAAGGTAGAAACTGGAGAACAAGAGAGAAAGAGAGAGAAAGAGAGAGCACAGGAGGGGAAGTGAGGATCACCTGAGATGTGAATAAACGTGATGGACTGATGATTGGTCTTCACCTACCACCACACCGCCCATGCTCCTGTCAGCGAGCTGTGAGCCAGAGAAGTGCAGATGTTCCTCCACCTCCAGGATTTCTGGCGCGCCGGCTCAGGCGTTGGCAGAAGTCTGAAGACAATCGTGTTCAGCAGTTTGAAGGAGCAGGCCGATCCTCCAACGACCAGGAGCGCTGACCTCGGATCCATAACTATAGACTACTACAGCTATACCTCTATAGGCTGCAGCTATAAGCCCCAGAGCCCAGTGCCCTGAGTTCACCACTGGTCTCTGTGTTCATCTCAGGTGAGAGAGTGTCCTCTGATAGGCACTTTGAGGAGAGGGAGAAAGAAAAACACATTGCTTAACAGTCTGTAAAACACAACCTATATTATAAGTGACCCCTGACCTCTAAGACACTCCCATTACTCACTCACGTGGAGCGATAAACTGATCAGTGATAACAGGTGAAGGGTCCCGGGTCCTTTGATGATGATGATGGCCTGAAAAAATAGTCCATTTCACACAGCTTTGGTTTAGTTTAGTTAATAGGCTTTATGCACAGCTCCACTACTTCCTGAATGAAGCCAGCTCCTTTGTTTCTTGTTTTACATTATTGGACCAACTAATTAATCCAGGTGTGTCTGACCATTGGTGTGAGGTCAGACACCTGGATTAATCAGTTGGTCCAATAATGTAAGACAGGAAATAAAGGAGCTGGCTTATTTCAGGAAGTAGTGGAGCTGTGAATAAAGCCCATTAGTTCATAAATATACAGAAATATGACAAAAATTACAAGCAATAATCAGTTCAAGGAGAAGCGAAAAAACCCAAAGGGCTTATTTGAAGCCTCACTTAATAAATATTCAAGCAATATTGCCAAAACAAATATTGACAATAACAAATAGGCCTATAACAAAATGCTAATATCCATTTAAAAGTGTCTATGTGTATGGGTGTGTGTGACATAGCCAGTGATGGTAATAATGGCGTTACTAACGGCGCTACTTTTTTCAGTAAGGGCGGAGTAATCAAAAAAGTTAGCTAGCCTACTGTTTCCCCCCTTACAACACGTTTACTGACAGTAAAATGCGCCGTCGTTACCTGACTCAAGAAGTCCCATCAGAAAATAATATGCTAGAGTGCCAATCTCTCTATGTAGGACAATAATACACTTTTTTTTGTTTTGGTTTTAACGCGCTGTATCAATCCGCCTCTTCCACACGCCGCTGATCTAAACAGCTGATAGGCGGAGTAATAGCGGATACTGCGTGAGTTGGTCAGTAGTGCGGTAGTTAGATAAATGGGGTTCCTAGGGAGGGAATATTTGAGCATTTTTATTAAAAAAGTAATACAATAGTTACTTTCCTTGTAATTAATTACTTTTATAGTGTAGTAAGTAACTCAGTCACTTATTGGCAAGAGTAACTATTACCTTTTCAAAGTAACGTGTCCAACACTGGACATAGCAACAGTAACCAAGCCAGCCCCGGCCCCCTTGGTTACTGTTGCTATGTCACGTTAAGCTAGCTAGCTTTCACTCCCAGCCCCAGCCATCATGCTCCTAGCATATAAGAAATGTGCAGTTTTCAGCAATATTGGCATCGGTTTCAAAGGAAATATCAGCAAATTTATGGGGAAAAAAACTGTTCGGAGATATCAGAGAGAAGCAGTCAGAAAGATAATTCATAGTTTTCAGTTCCGTGACTGGTGTAGATGGAGGGTA
The DNA here is from genome assembly GCF_045865225.1 of Trachurus japonicus. NCBI lineage: Eukaryota > Metazoa > Chordata > Actinopteri > Carangiformes > Carangidae > Trachurus > Trachurus japonicus. Next base: position 2,894,021 of record NC_140920.1, on the reverse strand, counting down.
ACGTTAAAACATCAACGACTCCACCGGACAGAGCAGCAACAAGTACGGTAATTTCCCTGTTAACCTATCGGATACCTACTGTAGGTCATCTCACTGATTGTGAATAATTTTAATGATTTTTTTTTTAAAGCAAAGGTTAATACCACCTACTTAACATTAGCCTAATAGATAACCTGGGTTGCTATGGAGGAGGAGCTAGGGATTGGTGCCATTTGGCCACTGCATTAAAACAAGTTTCAAACAAATATGACCTGGGCAACAATACAAAACAGTTTACAGAGCAGCAATTTAGTGCTTTTTCAGGCATCTTCTGTAATTTGTAGCCTAATATGAGGAGATACAGTTACAGGAAGGCGTCATTTGGTTTCCCCTGAAATCTTACTGAAGACTGACCTCTACAAGTTAGAAATTTAGCATTTTTATTAATTTATTCGTACAAGAAATACAGATGTGGACAAATTTGGTTGGTACCCTTCTGTTAAAGACAGAAAACCCCACAATTGTCACTGAAATAACTTGAATCTGACAACAGTAAAGCACCAATGGATGTTCTCCCAGAAGCTTTGTGGACAGATGAGACAAAAAACTGAATCTTTTTGGCTTCAAGTCACATCAGCTCATTGTTAACAGATGCAAAAAATGTAGAAAACAACACTGTACCTACTGTGAAACATGGATCAGGCTCAGGGCATCTTCAATCTGTGCACGGTTCAATGAAACCTCAAGACTATCAAGGCATTCTGGTGTGAAATGTGCTGCCCAGTGTCAGAAAGCCTGGTCTGACTAAGTTGCAGGTCATGGGTCCTCCAACAGGTCACACACAGCTAAAAACACCCCGACCCTGTAACCCCCCGACCATAAATCCTATTGAACATCTGTGGAAGGAGCTGGCACATGCAGTCTGGAGAAGGACAGGTGCAGAAGCTTCATTGAGAGTTACAGAAACCACCTGACTGCAGCGATTATTACCTCCAAAAGGTAAAAGTTAAAGGTACCATCATTTTAGTCCAGGCCAGTTTCATTAGTTTGGTTTTTAAAAATAATTCTGTTGAACCACAATTCAAAAGCAATGTCTGATTTTGTCCGTTTCAAGTTATTTCAGTGACAGTTGTGGGTTTTTCTTTCTTTAACTGAAGGCAGAGATGGATAGAGTACTCCACCCCAGTACTTGAGTAAGAGTACAAATACTACTGGTCAAAATTTACTCCGTTACAAGTAAAAGCAGCTCAGTCGACATGTTACTCGAGTAAGAGTAAAGAAGTACTTGCTTCTAAAGGTACTTAAGTATCCAAAACTACATGCTTTTAAATTTACTTTAAGTAAAAGTAAGAGTAAGAGTAAATTTCTTATTTTTCACATCAATGAATGACTATAATTTTTTCTACATGAATGTAAGGAGCTTTTAACTCTTGTTTCTGAGAATGAACTCTTTGAAACCAGCTGCACTGATGTGCTGCTTTTAGGGGTTAGGGTTTCCTTCTTTGACAAACACAGCTTGTGTCCAATAGGATTTTAGAAAAAAATTAAAATAAAATAAAAAGAGCAGACCTGAAAGTAACGAGTACTTTTCAGCCTTCCTAGAAATTAACTTGAGTAAAAGTAAAAATATTTGTCTTGGAAATGTATTCAAGTAAGAGTAATAAGTAAAAAAAAAAAAAATCTGTGGGTGTCCATTCAATACGATGCTATGAAAACAGAGTAATCATCAGCGACACTGAAGTAAATGTCCATTTTATCATCGTTCCTCAGTGGAAAAAACACATTTCTGAGACACAAAGTTTGTCTTCAGGCTTTAAATGAATGAACCTCTCATCTGTGATGTTTCTCTGTGTTGAATAATTAGTGAAATGAAACCACACCAGAAGTTAAACATGTGACATGGGGCCCTACCAAGTAGACTGCTTTTTTTTTTTCTCCCACATGATCATGAGTTTTAATCTAAAACTGTGGGTTAAGTGCTACAACATTATAACGCCATAATACAAATAGCGTTTTTTTTTTTAAAACTCTTGACGCTTTTCACTGACGGATCTTGAAACCTGAAACGATGCATGTATGATGTAGGCTTCACCTCCGGCTGTGAGGTGAAGTTGAGTTGTGTCCTTTCAGTGTCAGCGGCTGCTGCCTCGTCAGCATTTTGCTCTATGCTGCCGTTTGTGAAACACAAAAGGCCGCGGTGGCTTTTCTCTGGGACAAATAACAGGGCTGAACATGACCAGGGACATCACTGAGACTCCTCATTCACCCGAGTCCGGAGAAAAACAACAAAAAAAAACACTTTTTGGTTGATTTTGCTTGTAGTTTTTTTTTGTGTTTTTGTGTTTTTTGTTTCGTTTTTTTTTTTTTGTTTTTTTTTCTTCCACCACCAAAGCCAAATCGTCCACTTTTTTCACGGCCTGTCAGGGGGAACAAGGGATGAGGGTTGGGGATGGACCGGTTGCCGTGGAAACTGACTCTTATCCCATCATTCAGCTGATGAGTAGGAGACAAACTGCGAGCGCGGACAGACGGCTGTTCAAGAGAAAACTTCTCCCGACGGACTTTTTTCATGTGTCGTGAGGAGGTTTGTGCATCTGTGTGGTGTTAACGACTGAACCAGAGAAATGTCCGGGACCAAGCCACGTGAGTTCACCGTCACACACTCTGGTTCATTTAGACACTTTTAAGAAAATTATGCTTCATTTGAAACGTGTGTGTGTGTGTTTTTGTGTGTGTGTTCAGGCCAAGAAGAGTTTCCAGACTCGGACCCAGACGACACATCAGAGGAGCTGACGGCCATGGTGTGTCTGGAGTCAGACCTGCAGGACGGACAGTAAGGAGGAGAGAAAGGGGGGGATGTTCACAATCTGGCAACCGGCTAAAACTGCTTTTATTCACAAATTAGGACATTTTTTTTACTCATAGTATTGGCTCTAAAGTAATAGACATATAAAGTGTACAGTAGGCTCTAAAGGCTTTAATGCATTAATCAGATTGTCACAGTATAGGAAGCCATGATTCACAGTGTCACATGGCCTTAAAACTATTTCTATCCATAAACCATTGATTTTAATAGACCTAAGTCTGCAGTCAGGCTCTATCAGCTCATTGCTGCACCTAGACTTGAGTTAGCATGCTGGTGTTTAACAGCTGTTTATCAAAAATAATAGCCAGCAACTAGTTTAGCATATTACATGTAGCATGCTGCTGTCATTTGCTGACAAGTGCTAAATATGAAGCGCAACTGCAATGACAATGGTTTTGAGTACCAGTATGTTAAAGTAGGTGCAGAAACTGAAACTATGAGCTGATGGTGGCACTAGATGACTAAAAGAGATTTTATTGAAATTATATTAAGTCAAGATATCTGATTTAAACGTGTAAAGGTGAACCTCATGGAGGCCTCAACATGAATGTCTGCACAAAAGCTTCATGCTAATCTGTCAGATAGTTATTGAAACAGTTCAGTGGTGGAGCGACCGACAGATATGTCCATTCCTATAGAGACAAACTTTCAACAGAGTTATTATCAAGTATAAAGCTCATTGATCCTTCAGGTTTACAAAGCAGAGATCACACTTGTATAAAATCTTTCAAGTTCAAGCATTAAATACTGAATTCATCATTTATAACACATGAATACTCATTAGTATGTAGTTTATAAACACAGTTAAACATGTTTTACTCTTCCATGATAAGCACTGTGTTTATAAACTGCAAACTCATGCATTATAAATGAAGAATCCAGTATTTGAAGAGCCCATTTGCAAAAGCAGATAAGTGACATTTTGAAAAAAAATGAGCTGAGGCTTTGTAATTATTCTTTGCATAGTGTTGTTTTCAATAAAACTTTTCTTTTTTTTTGAGATATGTCTGTTTTAGTTATCTGCTTTTGCAAATGAACTCTTATTAAGGCTTAACTAAAGCTGTGTACTTATTGTAAAGTGTTACCAGTTCACCTTTTGAATAACATTTAATTTAATGCATGCTTTATAAGTATAATGTATTGTACTATCACCAGGGTATCCGCGGGGTCTTGAATAGTATTAAAAGGTGATAAATCAATTTTGGGAAAATTAAGACCCTTAAAAAGTATTAAAAAGTCTTTTCACGACTTTATAAAGTCTTAAATTTTGAAGGTATTTTTTCTGAATTAGCTGTCCAAGAGTTTGAGTCCTAAAAAACATTGTGAAAGTGTGTGAATTTATTCATTTTTAAAAAACAAAGATGAACTGGTACATAAAAAAAGAAAAGAAGATAGTTTTTTTTTGTTTTTTGAGAGTTGAGCAATGTTTTTTTTTTTGATAAACTTTGCCTTTGATTTATTATCCTGCAGCCTATTTTGAATTCTGTAGCATCATAGTGGTCTACAGTCTTTATCACAAACTAAAACTGTTAAGTTAAAAGTGTCACTGATGTAAACGGTTACAGCTTGAAGTGGTGGTGAGGTATTAAAAATATTGAGAAGGTCTTGAAAAAGTCTTAAAAAGGTTTTAGAATTAACTTCAAGATTCCTGTATAAACCCTGATCACACAGACTTACTGTATAACCAACTATATTACAGTGACTTATAAAGGTTATAGTGAAGAAAAGTGATATATTGAATGTTTGTGTACTGATATTTAAGTTATTACATCATCCGTGTGTGTGTATGTGTGTGTGTGTGTGTGTGTGTGATCTCAGGATGATGGAGGTCGAAGTGGAACATCACAGTGTCTTGTTAACACGCAGCGATGGCAAATACAGCGCCCTTGGCAACCAGTGTACACACTACGGGGCTCCTCTCAGCAAAGGTAAGGACACAGGAGGAGGTTGTGACATATACATAGTTGATCAGGTATATTGATATATTTCATCAATATACGTACATTGCATATTTCATTATTCTACCTTGGTCGTCCATTTTCATTTATAATAGTTTGTCTTCAAATGATCATGAACTCACACTGCAAAAACTCAAAATCTTTCCAAGAATATTTGTCTTATTTCTTGTCAAAATGTCTCATTTCTAGTCAAAACTAAACTCTTTCCACTTAAAATAAGACTCATCACCTAAAAATTTACTTGTTTTTAGATAATTTTCACTTGTTTCAGACAAATTTTCACTTGAAATAAGTAGAAGAATCTGCCAGTGAAAGCAAGTTTCTTGTGCTTGTAATAAGAAAGAAAAACTCGATCCACTGTCAGATTTTTCTAGTTATTTCAAGTGAAAATATGCTTGAAAGAAATAAAAAGTGTCTAAAAACAAGATAATTTTTTAATGTGATGAGTCTTATTTTGAGTATAATTTGATTTGTTTTGACTAGAAGTGACATTTTGACTAGAAATAAGACAAATATTCTTGGTAAGATTTTGAGTTTTTGCAGTGCACAATGAGATAATTGCGCCCTGGGTGCAAACATGTCAAAGCACTCTTTTTTCTTTTTTTTTGCTGTGTGTGCGTCTTTTTTGTCATTTTGTTCCACTTTAGGTTTGTTTTTGGACTCTTTGTTTTCTTTTGCTTGTCTTTCCGCTTATTTTGTGTTTCTCTGTTGTCATTTTATTTTATAATTCTTTGCATCACTGCAATGAAACTGCATTGATGTCCTAAACAAAATATTGTGTGGGGGCCACCTTCAGACAAGCTCTAGCCCTTCCTGGGCCCCTAATATAATAATAATAATAATAATAATAATAATAATAATAATAATAATAATAATAATAATACATTTTATTTATAAAGCACTTTTCAAGAACTTAAAGACACTGTACAGGAAATAAAAAAACAAAAAATTACACAAGAAGCACAGAAAAGCATTAAAACATCAGGGGCATTACAACAGTTAAGAATAAAAACAGACAACATTTAAGTATTAAAAGCAATACAGTATGTCTGGTTTATGGAAATGATACTATTTTTTTACATTTTATTTTCTTTATCTGCAGGTTTTATTTCAGGGAACCGCGTGCGCTGCCCGTGGCACGGTTCCTGCTTCAACGTCCTCACAGGAGATCTGGAGGAATACCCCGGCATGGACTGTCTGCCCTGCCACAAGGTACAGACCAGAGAGATGTTCACCTCAGGAGGTTTAGCTTTTCTTTCATTTTAATTTGTCTTTATCCTCTTTTCAAGGTCAAAATTCAAAACAGCAAAGTGTACGTGTCCATAAACAAAAAGGTCAGTAGGTCAACTTTTCATTTTCCCCTTCTTCTCAAACTCATAGTGCCTCCAGTCACATCATCATTTGCTTTGGTCCATGTGGAAAATAAGGTCATACTGCTTGTTTGAGTAGCCGTTAACTCTTCTCCTTTCGCTGCATATGAAAATTCCCAAAATTAAAGCTTTCTAAGCTTTTCAAAATAAAATCCCAATTCATCTTTTTTTCTTTTTTAAATCAAAGCCTTTTTCTAAATCACCAACAAAAATCAAGGCTTTTTTGTTACTCAACTCGTAATTTTCAATGATCTCCAACAACTGTCGGATATCATTATCATTTTTTAAACTAATACAATGACTCCTATTGATCTTTGTGAACATTGCTTGTCAGTACATTCTTAAATTAATGAGCTACGTAGTAGTTTAGCATCTAAAACAGCTGAATGTTATATGGTTGTTTGAGTAACAGTGTTTCTATCATGTCTTCCCTTCTTTTTCTTTTAATTCTTGACCATTAATATTTATCAATATTTATTTTAATCCTCGCGTGACGTCATGTTTTACTTGTGATTCAGACTCTCAGGCAGGAAAAAAGATTAAAGAGTATGGGAGCTGCAGTACCAGGAGTTACTCACACTGTTCTGCTGCTGGGAGGAGGTGAGTGTGGACCAGTGTGTGTGTGTGTGTGTGTGTGTGTGTGTGTGTGTGTGTGTGTTTGCTTATAAACTTAATGTATGTGCAAGTAGAGAATCAACAGCTATAGTTGCAATATCATAGTGATGGTGGGTAAAATAGATCGTAGGTAAATCATGGATAGTAATGACTGTTATAGACTGTATGTCAGGTGTTTGTCCTAATATGTTTCCTCATGTGTGTGTGTGTGTGTGTGTGTGTGTGTGTGTGTGTGTGTGTGTAAGCGCAGGAGCAGCGTCACTGATCTGCGCCGAGACTCTTCGGCAGGAAAACTTTGGAGGCAGAATCATCATGGTGTCCAGAGACGAGCTTTTACCTTACGACAAAACCCGACTCAGCAAGGTGCTGCAGGGTACACAACACAAACACAACACAACACAACACACACACACACACACACACACACACACACACACACACACACACACACACACACTGGCACTTTGCACTTTATATGTGTGCAAACACTTAATTATTTATTGACACTTAGCTCTTTGCTGCTATAGGAGACTGCAGAACAAAATTTCGTTGTGTATGTTTTTATACAATGACAACAATAAACTTAACTTCACTTAACTTAAAGGACAATTCCGCGCAAATTCAACTCGGGGCTGTATGTTCCTAACATTTCAGGTCTAAAAGAAGGAATCTGAAGATTTTCTGTTTAATTGCTCCTGTTGTGTGGTAGTTGTGTCTGTCCCCGCGTCGCCACGGCACCGATGATGAATGAGAGCGGATGTAAGTTCTGCTGTTTAGGCTGTTTCCATCCCTCAAAGCCACAGACAGCGTCAGATGGAGACTCAAACATGCACCCAGAAGTTTATTTACTTCAACAAGCCGTCATGTTTGTAAAACTAGATCTAATTCAAAGTCTGGCGGAGTCGAGACCCAAGTTGACGCTCGGTGTATTCAGGTGCAGTGGGAAGCTCCCGTTGGTGTCATACACTGCAAAAACTCAAAATCTTTCCAAGAATATTTGTCTTATTTCTTGTCAAAATGTCTAATTTCTAGTCAAAACTAATCTGTTTCCACTTAAAATAAGACTCATCACCTAAAAATTAACTTGTTTTTAGATCATTTTCACTTGTTTCAAACTAATTTTCACTTGAAATAAGTAGAAAAATCTGCCAGTGAAAGCAAGTTTTTTTTTTTGCTTGTAATAAGAAAGAAAAACTTGATCCACTGTCAGATTTTTCTACTTATTTAAAGTGGAAAATTTGCTTGAAAGAAGTAAAAAGTGTCTAAAAACAAGCTGCTTTTTAATGTGATGAGTCTCTTATTACTTAAGTAGAATTAGATTTGTTTTGACTAGAAATGACATTTTGACTAGAAACAAGACAATTATTCTTGGTAAGATTTTGAATTTTTGCAGTGTAAACACAGGAATATCAACTCTTGACTTGCTTGAAGTAAATAAACTTCTGGGTGCATGTTTGAGTCTCCGTCTGACGCTGTCTGTGGCTTTGTGGGATGGAAACAGCCTAAACAGCAAGAACTTCAATCCGCTCCCATTCATCGCTGCCATGGCGATGCGGGGACAGACACAACTACCGCAAAACAGGAGACATTAAACTATATATAATATAAATATAATATATGTAGACATGTATTGACATTATGATATGACATTATGATATGTAAGTAAATTCTGCGTACCACTACTGACCTAGGGAGCTGTCTTGTATTGTCTGTGTACTGTTGTGTTGTGTATCTGTTTGTATTTTTTATTTTTTATTTTATTTTACTTTATTTTTTGGGTAACACTTTACAATAAGGGTCCCTTAATTAACATTAGTTAGTACATTATAAGCATTGATATATAAACTAATGTGTTAATTAATGCAGAGTAATGCATACATAATGATAACTAATTACATTATTCAACTTTTAATTTATTAACTAACTTTGAGTAGTAAACATTAATTAACTGCTTACTAATAGGCTACATAAATTAATGTGTTTCCTAACCCTAAGTAATGCATAATAATGATTGTTAATATATCTGTAAACAGTTAATTAATGCTTAATAATGTACTAACTAACGTTAATTAAGGGACCCTTGTTGTAAAGTGTTACCTTTTTTGTTTTTGATGTTTTATTTGAACATGGATTATATTGTATGAGACATAAATTGCATTGATACATTGTAAAGATGTTGTATGGACCCCAGGAAGAATAGCTTTGGCATTGCCATAGCTAATGGGGATCTGAATCAATCAATCAATCAAAAAATCAAATCAAAAAACTGAAAATCTTCAGGAAAATACAGCCCCGAGTTGAATTTGCCCGGAATTGTAATGGTGAATGTGTGGTAGATTTTGGTAACCGTTACTCAAACACACGCACACACACACGTTCATCATGTTGCAGGTGATGAATGTGGAGAGCGACAGCATCGTGCTGAGGAGGATGGAGTTCTTCCATAGAGCCGACATCGAGGTGTGGCTCAGGAAAGAGGTGAGTTTGTCTCCTTCTCCTTCCAAACTCTGCTGCTGTGTGACACAACCAAGACTCGATCCTTGATCCTTGATTCCCTGGAAAGATTATTTTAGGTCCATTTATACAAGAACAATTGATTCATATGCTAGAATTTTTCAAATTAAGATTTTCTATAGAATTACCACCACAAATAAACAATTAAATATTTTTTAACATTAACCACTCTCCATTATGTAAATTTTGCAATGAAGAAGTGGAGGATCAGTTACATTTATTCTTTTATTGTACACATGTAGTCAGATTTTGGTTACACATTCAAAAGTGGCCCAAAGACCCAAAAATATTCACTTCGAATTTACACCATTAAATATTTTGTTGGGAGTACTGGAGGTAAACTGCTCACAGATTGTGAACACGATCATCCTTTTGGGGAAAATATTTATTTTTAAGACCCAAACAAAAACACTTTTGAATTTGGTTTTTTTTAGAAATAAAGTGCGACGCCAATTTATTTTGGAAAGAATTATCGCATCCAATCAAGACAAGATAGAAATGCATAACAAAAAATGGGAAAAACTTACTTTTGAGTGAAGGTATACAAAGTAGTTACTGTTAATTTAATTTTAGTAGTTTCACATCCTTTTTTTTGTTGTTGTTTTGTTTTTTTGTTTTGTTTTGTTTTATTTTCTTGTGTCTGTCCTGTTTTGGTCATGTCTTTGTTATGTTGTTGAGTCTGCTCTGTCTTTTGTCTTCTGTCTGTTTGTTTATTGGTCAGTGTATTGTCGGTTTATACATTGTATATGCCTGTTCCCATTAAAAAAAAAAAAAAGACTTGATCCTTGTGATTGTATTTAAATTGAATCTCTGTCTCAGTCACAATGTGAACAATGTGAACTGAAACTCTGTGTGTTTCTGTGGCTCTGCCTCCAGGCGCTGTCGGTGGACACGGACAAGAAGACCGTCACCTTCGACGATGGATCGGTGCAGAGCTACGACCAGCTGCTCATCTCAACAGGCTGCAGGTATACGGACTAGGGATGTCATGTCACAATTACTTGTTTTCACAATTAATCGTGGTATTAAACGCCACAATTAATCGATCGCAAAGATTCCTAAATACCGTCACTTTCCAAAAAAAGATTATGTATGAACCGTGTGGGCAGATGTGCACCAAAGTAAAGGTAAATGCACAGATACTGGTCCATTTAACTAACGTAGGATTGAATTGGTAGGAATTTAAATGCTAGAGAGTCATTTGTAATTAAAAAAAAAAGATTAAAATTAACGTAAACATTTAACTATATTTGATTTTACACATTAATAGTGTTGTGAAATTAATTAATGCATAATAATCATGATAATCGTAATACCGTGATTATTTCTCTGACAATAATCGTACCAAAGAAATCTATTATTGTGACATTGCTAGTACAGACAAAAACACACACTGATACTCTGTGTGTGTATGTGTGTGCGCTTGCAGGACAAATGTGCACATCATTTTTTTTTTTTTTCCCACACTTCATTGTCATTGCCATTTCCACAACAATGAAATTGAGGTGCATCCTCTGCAGTGAGTGCAGAAAAATAAAAGCAGATATAAAGACAGAGAAAAGATATAAAGACAGATAAATAAGATAAAAGAATAAAACATATTTGATTCCACCTCTTGCACATCCCCTTACTGAAAAAAGAAAACTGCCTAATTGCATCACATTATTCAGTGCAATGGTTGCTAAAAAGCTGTTTTGGTTAGTCCTCATTTATATTGTCCTGTATCTGAAACAGACAGTGAAATCAAATGGGATTTTGGACAATCAGAAATAAATCACCAAAAATACTTGTTTGGTAAAGTGACATTGCGAAGTAAAAAAGAAGAAGTACAAAAAAGTTGTGGATGCAAAAACATTTTTGAAGTTAGGGGAACTCAAACAAAATCAGGAAATGCATTCAGTTTGTCTGGAGGCTCCAAACAGCTCAGAACAACTCTGTTGCAGTTATCGATTTCTCATTAGAGCCCTGTTTCCTAGTTGTTTCCCCAACACTAACCCTTAGATCAAAGACTGTAAAATCCATTTTCTAAATGTTAAAGAAACGATGGTAGATGAACCTCAAAAAAACCTGCAGAAAGAACCAAAACTATGAGTTCATCAAGTGTAAACTTAGATTTCATCATGAACACTGCTTTTAAAGTATAAACTAGAAATTCATTGTAATACATCTGGACTGTGACCAGCAGCAGCAGGTGTCTTTACTGTGTCCTACGTTTTTTGTTTTTTTTTTCATTTTCATTTAATTTCTCCTTTATTTATTCAGGGAAGGTCAATTGAGAGCGAGCTCTCTTTTTCAATGACGCCCTGATTACAAAAACACAATTATACAATATACAAATTCATCAAGGTCATGATCCACAATTACATACAGGTTGTAAAACATTTGATAAAACGTTTTTAAAACTATCTAAGGAAATAAGATGATCCAGTTTCAGACAGTTTTGTAGGTTTTTCCACTTTTGGGGGGCATAAAACTGAAAGGCAGTCTTCCCCAATTTTGTCCTGATACTGGGAATTTGTAAAACCAAGGTGTCAGTACAGGAAGTAAATAAAGTGTTCACTGTTGCGTTACGTTGCTGATGAACAGAGTCATTGAGTCACTGCCTGTCCTTTAGAGCGAAGGGTCTGGACATGCAGGGCATGAAGCTGGACAACGTGAAGATGCTGGAGACGCCGGAGGACGCCCGGCAAATCCACGCAGCCTGTCTGGGCTGCAACGTCGTCCTCGTGGGAACCTCGTTTGTTGGTAATGTGACGCCGAAACGACATAACATCAGATATAATGTGATGGTTTGTTTAAATGAGAAATGCAGAAATAATTTATAAGTTTTCATTGGCCTAAACAAGAGGCATCAAACTCATTTTAGTTCAGGCGCCACATACAGCACAATTTGAGTAACATCAACAGCATAATGACCTTTAAATAACAAGAACTCTAAACTTTTCCCTTTGTTTTAGTGCAAAGAAGTACAATTACATTATAAAGATGTTTACATTTAATGAATAATCCCTTCACAAAACATTACGAACAACCTGAAATTTGAACGATATTATGCCTCTCCTGTCTTCTTTGTAATTTTCATACATAGCAAATTCATCCCAAGGGCTAACGGGCCGGTTATTAACACCCCTGGCCTGAACCAAATGGATAATCAAATAAAACATATGAAAATTCAACCAACTGCATCAATATATAACACTCTTAGAGAAATCAATCGAATATATTGTATTATGAACATTTATTTATTTATCTTTCATGCAACATTTCCCATTTTCATTGTAAGTAGTAGAGGAATAGTGGAATAGACATACATTAAAATGTTCATTCAGGGCAGTCATTGGATGAAAACTATAATTCTGTGTAATAAACTAAAGAACTGTATAAGTTATTGATGTGTAGACTTTTTTTGTCACCTTTGGGACTCTATACTTATTTAATTTTTTCACTTGAATATCATGTTATTGTGTTTTTTCAGGTATGGAAGTTGCATCTTATTTGATAGACAAAGCCTCCAGTATCACAGTGATCGGCAGCAGTGAGCTGCCGTACCAGAACACGCTGGGCCCTGAAATCGGCAAACTCACCATGACGGTAAAAAACAAAACAAAAAAAAGAAAGAAAAAGAAAAGAGAGAGTCCTCACATGACTTCTCTACATGTTCAGCTGATTATATATTTGAAACTCTGCTGTCGCTGCAGATGCTGAAGGAGCAAAACATCAGATTCTACATGAACGACAACGTGACCGAGGTCAAAGGTGTGGAAGGAAAGGTACGGTGGGAAAAAGATGGCCGTCGGTTTGTTTTCGTCACTCACAGCCCAAATTGTATTGTATTGTATTGTATTTTATTAGCACATAAAAGATATAAGTATACAGTAGATAAGGCAAATGTGCAGGAGAAACCAAAAAAACACCTAAGGGCTTGTCAAGTGGTCCTCCTAAAGACAGACATTCAACATGAATTTAATTTACAGTAATGAAAAAAACAACATAAAACAATTAAAAAGAGAGAGAAAGAAAGAAAATCAATATTGTGTGAAAATTCAAGATAAACATTCAACATAAATTTAATTTACAGTAATGTGAAGAACAACATAAAACAATTAGTAAAGAGAGAGAGAAAATCTAAGGTGATGGAAAAAAAAGTGGATTATGCATTGCTCAACTGGGCCAATAGAAAGTGAATTATTTGTTTCTTAAATGAATTTATGCTTGTGCAGTTTTCTATGGTGGATTGGTAATGAATTGGTAATTAATTCTGTCCTCTTCTTCAATTAAGGTTAAGGAGGTTGTGCTGAAAAGTGGAAAAGTTATCCCAGCTGACGTCTTGATCGTTGGTATTGGTAAGTGCAATGCAGACATTTTGAAGATGAAGATGTACTGTATTCCACCAGATTTTTGCTTTAAACCTTTTTTCCCCACTGTATTCTGTTTATTATTATTAATGACACGCAAACTACTCAGTCATGTTTGTCCTCTGTCTCTGTCCTCCAGGGATCATGCCAAACTCAGAGTTCCTGAAGGACACGAAGATAAAGATGGATAAAAAAAACTTTGTGCTCGTCGACAAGGTCAGCCAATAACCTGCTCTTCTCCTGAGCTCGTTCTCTGCAAAAACTCAAATATCTTACCAAGAATATTTGTCTTATTTCTAGTCAAAATGTCATTTCTAGTCAAAACAAATCTCATTATACTTAAAATAAGAAACATCACATTAAAAAGTAGCTTGTTTTTAGACACTTTTTACTTCTTTCAAGCATATTTTCACTTGAAATAAGTAGAAAAATCTGACAGTGGAGCAAGTTTTTCTTCCTTATTACAAGCACAAAAAACTTGCTTTCACTGGCAGATTTTTCTACTTATTTCAAGTGAAAATTTGTTTGAAAACAAGTGAAAATGATCTAAAAACAAGTTGATTTGAGTCTTATTTTAAGTGGAATGAGATATTTTGACCAGAAATAAGACAAATATTCTTGGAAAGATTTTGCGTTTTTGCAGTGTTCTCTGTCTTCAGTCTTAACACACCAACATCACTGTCTCATCTCTTCTTTAACCCTCACATTTGCTCTCCTCTATGTAATAATACTAATATTAATTAAATATTGTCTCACATTCTTCCTTTATTATTTATTTTTTGCAGCATATTTATTACTGGTGGTAACAAAATCTTAAAATAACATCACATTATGTAAATATGGACGAAGAATCCAATACATACTGTACTGTATGTTATGTGAGACTGCGGTGTGGCTCGTGTTTCAGGGGGTTAGGGTTTTGGTTTGACGGTCAGTTCTGTGTGTGTGTGTGTGTGTGTGTGTGTGTGTGTGTGTGACTCTCTCCTGCAGTTCATGCGCACCAACGTCCCTGATGTGTTCTGCGGCGGCGACCTGGCCACCTTCCCCCTGGCCATGGCCAACGACCGGCTGGTCAACATCGGCCACTGGCAGATGGCACAAGCACATGGTAACGTAATGTAATGTAATGTAGTAACAATGTAAACGTGGCCACACACACAGCTGCCTGGTGCTGCACTGTGATACACAAACACACCTGATTTATTATGATATAGTGTATACAGCTCTGGAAAAAATAAAGAGACCACTCCAAAATGTTCTTAAAGGGATAGTTCACCCAAAATTCAAATTTCACTCATTATCTACTCACCCTCATGTCGACTAATAAGGGCTGGGAGAAGTTTCAGAGTCCTCCGTGGCTTCTCTGAGTTACAGGGGGGGGGTCCGTGCAGCAGTATTTGTCCATATAATGGTTGTGAATGGAGCTCACTTTTCTTCGTAACAAAAAGACACACCAAAAAACATCCAAATACCTCCATGCTGCTCGTCTGTAATGTCCGTCTTGTATTGAAGCCCCGACATGAGAAATTATTCCGCTGGTGATTTGCACTGACACAGGAAGAGCAGTGAACTGAGACACTGGGAGCTTCCGCTACAAACAAGCTTAAAATATAGACTTATTTAATTTTTTTTGGAACAATTTCTCATGTCGGGGCTTCAATACAAGACGGACATTACATACGAGCAGCATGGATGTTTTTTGGTGTGTCTTTTTGGCCGAAGAAAAGTGGTATCCATTCACAACCATTATATGGACAAATACTGCTGCACGGAGCCCCGCTGTAACTCAGAGAAGCCACGGAGGACTCTGAAACTTCTCCCAGCCCTTAGTCCACATGAGGGGGAGGAGATAATGAGTGAAATTTGAATTTTGGGTGAACTATCCCTTTAATAAATCAGCCTTATCTCTACATGTGTGGCAGCCATTGATTCCAGTGTCTACTGAACCTCACTCTACTTAGCTGATCACCTGAACCAAATCATATTTAATGAGGAAGAAAGATTATAAATAAATAAACTGTTAAAAATTGGGATTATTCCACCAACTTTGATTTCTAAACTCTTCCTAAGTTTAAAAAGTAGTGTTGTGTTGTTTTAAAATGAATATGGACTTGTTTTCTTTGCATTATACAAGGTCTGAAAACACAAGATGTTGCCATTTTCTGCAAATAAATAAATGCTCTAAATTACAATATTTTTATTTCCAATTTGAGTAAAATGAACACTTTTGTTTCATTCTATAACCTACTGACAAAATGTCTCCCAAACACATAGCTATGAATAGTAAAACCAGAGGAACTGATCATTTTGAAGTGGTCTCTTAATTTTTTTCCAGAGCTGTACTGTATATGTTTATCAGGTAGAAAGATATAAACCCTTACACAGTTTCATTTGATTTAAAAAATATTCATATTTAATATAAAAACAAAGGAGCAATGATACTGTACATGTTTAGCTCTAGCAGCTCTAGATACAGATTACTGACAAATACAATGCTAAACCCTCATTATGTGTTATTATTATATTTAATTTGTTAATTTGTTTCATATCTGTCTCGACAACATCTTGTTTTCTTTTTTTTTAGGCAGGATAGCAGCTCTAAACATGCTGAATAAACCGACTGAACTCAACACAGTTCCTTACTATTGGACCGTCCTAGTGGGTAAAACCATCCGATATGCAGGTGGGCACACACACACGCACACACACACACACACACACACACACACACACACACACACACACACACACACGTTTGTGCATATCATTGCAATTGTTCAATATGACACAAAACCCATAATGCTGAGTGCAGCCCCAGTTAGAGGCTTTTATAGTCACATGACTGAGGTTGTTGCAGCATGATTGGACACAAACAACTACCTCTAATGTGCAGGTACAGAGAATAAAATGTAGGAATGAATGATATGGACCTAATGTCTAACTCCAAACTCTCTAAACTAAATATGTTTAACTATATTAAACATATTTCATGGTTGTGTGCAGGCTACGGGGAGGGATACACTGAGATTGTGATGAAAGGAAAGTTTGAAGACAGGAAGTTCCTGGCACTGTACATCAAGTAAGCAAGAGGAAAAAATCAAACTGAACAAACTAAACACCTTTTGATTTGAAATACAAATGCAAATATGTGTTGATTTTTTATTTTAATTTATCTACCTGTTTTGCATAGGAACGATGAAGTCATAGCGGCAGCGAGCCTGAACTACGACCCAGCTGCGTCTGCAGTAGCTGAGAGATTTGCAGCAGGAAAAGTCATCACGAAGACAGAGGCTCAGTATGAACATTGTTTTTCTTTCTTTCTTTCTTTCTTTCTTTCTTTCTTTCTTTCTTTCTTTCTTTCTTTCTTTCTTTTTGCTGTATGGGAACTGCTGTATACACAAGAAATGATGACACACTACTGTACAAGGTGTTGGGAAATAGAAAAATACAGGTCAATTCTTTGAGAAGAGACTGTAAAAAAAAAACACCGGACAGTAAATATACATTGTAGTTAGCAAATAGCTAACAGATATTAAACGCCACAATTAATTAATCGTAAAAAATTACTAAATACCGTCACTTTCCCAAAAAGATGATATTGGAACGTTATCGGCAGATGTGCAGCAAAAATAAAGGTAAATGCACAGATACTGGTCCATTTAACTAACGTAACATTAAATTGGTAGGAATTTAAATGTTAGCCTGTCGTTTTTAATTAAAAAAAACCAAAACAAAAAAAAAAACCATTGAAATCAACGTAAGCATTTGGTATAGATAACAATTTATGACCTGAATATTTCAAACATTTCCCCTCGGGGTTAATAATTGGTCCTATATTAATAGATACTTGAAATATTTTGTGTAAACAATGAGTAATGTAATTATATTTTGACTTTTTACACATTCATTGTGTTGTGAAATTAATTAATGCATAATAATCTTGATAATCGTAGTACCGTGATTATTTCTCTGACAATAATCGCACCAAGAAAATGTAAAATCGTGACATCCCTAGTCGGTAGAGACCAAAACCTGAGCTAAAAGGAGTTTAAATGCTGGTCCTAAGTCGACTGCTGGATGTGTAGATGAATAAGCAACGGTTCGCTAAAGGATAATTTCCGTTTTTTACAATCTGGACCTTATTTCTAGCATAAAATACGATCATTTTACTCATCCAGATAACTTTGGTGTCATTTGGAGTTGTTTTGACGAAATTAGCCCCAGTGGAGCGGCGCGTATATCCGTATAATGCGAGAACACGGGGCACGCAATGCAGCCTCTAAATAACACATTATCCCCTGCAAAACTTGTTTATTTCGCCAATATTTTGTTATGATACACTAGTGCTATTCCCCTCTGAGTCCGGGGTTAGCTGTTATCAACATCCGGGGTCTGTAGGTTGACTACTAACCTCTGATCTGGATGATGTCATCTCCGACCGCTGCCCGGCGCGGCTAACTTGCTACCGCTAACGCTACGGTTCGTTTCTGCGTGTTTCTGACTTGTCAGAACAAAATGAGCAGCTGGATGAAGTTCAGCTTCCACAGGCTTCCTCTCCTCAACCTGGACTCACTAAAGCTCCGGCTAGTTGAGATAAAAATGGACCCGAATGCCGAAGCGGAATGATTATTATCAGAATGAGCCGGGCGGCGCTCAGAGATGACATCATCCAGGTCAGAGGTCAGTAGGTCAACCTACAGACCCCGGATGTTGATAACAGCTAACCCCGGACTCAGAGGGGAATAGCACTAGCCTATCAGAACTAAATATTGGCGAAATAAACGAGTTTTGCGGCGGATAATGTGTTATTTAGAGGCTGCATTGCGCTGCCCCGTGTTCTCGCATTATACGGATATACGCGCCGCTCCACTGGGGCTAATTTCGTCAAAACGACTCCAAATGACACCAAAGTTATCTGGGTGAGTAAATGATCGTATTTTATGCTAGAAATAAGGTCCAGGTTGTAAAAAACGGAAATTGTCCTTTAAGTTGTTTTCACTGACCCCAAGTGGCCAACAGGATCAGATGTCAGATATTTAATTTAAAAATGACTTCCTGCGTTTTTACTGTAAAACACTGCAAAACTCAAGATATGAGAAATCATAAAATCGCTCTCTCCCCCCCCCCTCTGACAGGTCAGATGATATCAACTGGCTGCAGTTGTCCTGATCGACGCTTTTCCTCTCCACTCATCTGCTCAACACGTCGGCTGTGTGGCGTCACCGTCTCTCCTCCTCGTCGTCGACGGCAACGCTCTCTCAACGAGGACAAGCGGGCGCGGAGACGCCGAGGGAAACGATCCATTCGGAGACAGAAAGAGAAGCAGCGGCCACGTTGAAGTTTATATTCACAGTTCTGAAGTGTTTTGAAGCAGGATGTGTGGATTTAAAGGGATAGTTCAACATTTTTGGCAAATTGGCCCATTGCCATAATCCCTATAGTCATAGCAGTAGGTTTAATTGTACCTTTAATTGTCGGTGCAAGCTGTTTTTTAGAACGGCGGAGCAGAGCCGTGAGCTGCTCAGAGCTACGCTACGGAGGCTCATGATGGGATTTCTTGGTTTCCCTCATTAAAACTCATCAAATACACAATCCAACAACTCCACAACGCTCTGGTGGACAAGTTGTGACCTGCACATTCACCACGCTATGAGATAATAACACAATGTTACCAGACAGAGTTGTTTTAGAGGGAAATTCATGCAAAACCGCTGCTGGTTTTCCGGCAAACCTCAAAAAATAGCACATGCACCGACAATTAAAGGTAACGAACAGAACCTACTGCTATGACTATAGGGATTATGGCAATGGGCCCAATTTGCCAAAATGTTGAACTATCCCTTTAAGCTGTATATGACGTAAAGGGAGGCAGGGGGGGGCTCCACCATACAAACAACAAATACCTCAGACGGATGCAGCTTTTGGAACAACTTCTTCTTTTTTTTTCTTTTTAAATATTTTGTATTATTTCATTCATCTTCGTGTCTCCAGAGGTATTTCAGTAACAGTCCAGAGATGTCACATTAAAGGGACAGTTCACCCAAAATTCAAATTTCACTCATTATCTATATCTACTCCCCCTCATGTGGACTAAGGGCTGGGAGAAGTTTCAGAGTCCTCCGTGGCTTCTCTGAGTTACAGGGGGTCTCGGCGTAGCAGTGCATGTCCATATAACGGTTGCAAATGGATACCAACTGTCTTCGTAACAAAAAGACACACCAAAAAACATCCAAATACCTCCATGCTGCTCGTATGTAATGTCCGTCTTGTATTGAAGCCCCAACATGAGAAATTGTCCCAAAAAAAATTAAATAAGTCTATATTTCAAGCTTGTTTGTAGCGGACAATTTTGCATTTCGCGGCTTCAATACAAGACGGACATTACATACGAGCAGCATGGAGGTATTTGGATGTTTTTTGGTGTGTCTTTTTGTTATGAAGACAGTTGGTATCCATTTGCAACCGTTATATGGACATGCACTGCTACGCCGAGACCCCCTGTAACTCAGAGAAGACACGGAGGACTCTGAAACTTCTCCCAGCCCTTAGTCCACATGAGGCTGAGTAGATACACTGCAAAAACTCAAAATCTAATCAAGAATATTTGTCTTATTTCTACTCAAAATGTCTTATTTCTAGTCAAAACAAATCTCATTCTACTTAAAATAAGACTCCTCACATAAAAAGTAGCTTGTTTTTAGACACTTTTTACTTCTTTCAAGCAGATTTCCACTTGAAATAAGTAGAAAAATCTGACAGTGGAGCAAGTTTTTCTTTCTTATTACAAGCTCAAAAAACTTGCTTTCACTGGCAGATTTTTCTACTTATTTCAATTGAAAATTTGTTTGAAACAAGTGAAAATGATCTAAAAACAAGTGAATTTTTAGGTCACGAGTCTTATTTTAAGTGGAAAGAGATTAGTTTTGACTAGAAATTAGACATTTTGACAAGAAATAAAACAAATATTCTTGGACAGATTTTGAGTTTTTGCAGTGTGATGAGTGAAATTTATTCATTTTGGGTGAACTATGCCCTTTAAGATGCCTCAGTATGTTCTCTGCTGTTATATATCACAAAGGCAGTTAGTTTGTTAGCGGCCGTTTTTACTTTTTTTTAGACGGGGCTGATGGAAAAACACCAAAAGTGACCTTGATGGCCACTGCAGCCCCCACACGTACGTAGTCGTACAGTTACTGGTCTGTGGTCGGTGAGTCGGAGAGGTGGTGGTGGTGGTGGTGGTGGGGGGGAGGGAGGGAGGGAGGGAGGGAGGGGAGGGAGGGATTAGGAAAACAGAGGAGTGGGGTGTTCATCTCTTTGAAGCAGAGATGCTGAAACAGGCAACGGTAACAAAAACACAAACCAATGGGCACAATGAGCCTTTGGCCCAAACAGCGCACAAAAGGCAGCGTGACAAAAGAAGTGCTGTGTTTTTCTCTCTTTCCCCCCCTCTCTCTCTCTCTGTCTCTATCTCTCTGCTGGTTCGTCACTGTCTTTACTTCACGCCTCAACTTTTTACTTTTAGCTTCGCGCACTGTGTCGACTATCACCAGCCGGCCGCGACAGGTTGTAACACTCATGGCTCATCATACTCTGTGATGTTTTATGTAAAAGATGTTGAACTTTTCTCTTTTTTTTTTTCATAATCTTTCTCTATGCACAGGCCGGGTTTAACAGTATGTAGCTTGTGATAAACAATATATTTTTTAGGATTATTGGTCAATTTTAAGAGGAAAAAACGAAAAAAAAAACATGTACTGTATTTGGCTAAAAGAAAATATTAAATACTTGGCATCAGGGTTCAAATTACAGATCATTAAGGATTTTTGAAACATTTCTACTACACATTTTGTCTTTTTCACTCTTAAAGCAAATTGGAAATTAATTTTCTTGCTTCTGCTCGTTTTACTGTTGGAAAGCAACAGTGCTAATCCTGCAACCTCACACACTGCAAAAACTCAAAATCTTTCCAAGAATATTTGTCTTATTTCTAGTCAAAACTAAACTCATCACCTAAAAATTAACTTGTTTTTAGATAATTTTCATTTCTTTCAAACGTATTTTTACTTGAAATAAGTTGAAAAATCTGCCAGTGAAAGCAAGTTTTTTGTGCTTGTTATAAGAAAGAAAACTTGCTCCACTGTCAGATTTTTCTACTTATTTCAAGTGAAAATATGCTTGAAAGAAGTAAAAAGTGTCTAAAAACAAGCTACTTTTTAATGTGATGAGTCTTGTTTTACGAATAATGAGATTTGTTTTGACTAGAAATGACATTTTGACTAGAAATAAGACAAATATTCTTGGTAAGATTTTGAGTTTTTGCAGTGCAACTGTTTGAGGATTAATTATACACAGCATCATGATGTCAAGTAACATCTTATTTTCATTTATATACATACTGTATATCTTATTTATCTAAACTTTTATCTGCAACCCAGACACACTGTTACAGCGAACAACTGAGTGTACTATTATGAATTCCTACGCATAGGGAACCATCAGTTTTGAGAAAAAACAGGGATGTAACTTGTCATTTCAACTTTTTTTTTTTTTTTTTTGTCCTGCATGTGTTCGACTTTGTTCATGCATAAAACAAACATCTCAAGTCACAACACCACCGTCTCTTTTGCATCCGTTGTTGTTGTGTCGGAGCCTCTGATTCACTCAGGGAACACAAGAAGACTTTTCTGCCACGAATACTGTCTCTCTCTGAAGAACAGAAACACTTTTTACACTGCAAAAACTCAACATTTTACCAAGAATATTTGTCTCATTTCCAGTCAAAAATGTAATTTCTAGTCAAAACAAATCTCATTATACTTGAAATAAGACTCATCACATAAAAAGTAGCTTGTTTTTAGACACTTTTCATTTCTTTCAAGCAGATTTTCATTTGAAATAAGTAGAAAAATCTGATAGTGGAGCAAGTTTTTCTTTCTTATTACAAGCACATAAAACTTGCTTTCACTGGCAGATTTTTCTATTTATTTCAAGTGAAAATTAGTTTGAAACAAGTGAAAATGACCTAAAAACAAGTTAATTTTGAGGTGATGAGTCTTATTCTAAGGGGAAAGAGTTTAGTTTTGACTAGAAATGAGACATTTTGACAAGAAATAAGACAAATATTCTTGGAAAGATTTTGAGTTTTTGCAGTGTAGCCTATATGTTACTAAACTTGCAGGAGGTTAATTCTATAGTAATACCATTGCAGCACTGAAATTTTGAAACTTTATAAAGAAAATATTATTAATAATATCACTGCCAGCCGCCATTCAGTTAGTTCCGAATGCATCCTTGCTTTCTGAAGCTCTTTTAATTGCCTCAATATACAGGAAATAAGTCAAAAAAGATCCATCAAGTCAGCTAATTTACAACAATTTGAGCTCTTTAACCCATATTTTGTGCCACTTCCACTCTGGTTGTGTATATTTATTTTTATTTATTTTTAAGTTTTTGTAAATAAGAAAAAAAAAATTCATATTAGGGATGTCACGATTACACATTTTCTTGGTGCGATTATTGTCTGAGAAATAATCACGGTGTTACGATTATCAGGATTATTATGCATTAATTAATTTCACTATGAATGTGTAAAATCAAATATAGTCAAAATATAATTACATTACTCGTTGTTCACACAAAATATTTCAAGTATCTTTTAATACATGACCAATTATTAACCCCCTAGGGGAAATGTTTGGAGTATTCAGGTCATAAATTGTCGTCTATACCAAATATTTTGTGTTCATTTTAATAGTTTTTTGCTTTGTTTTGCTTTTTTTTTTTAATTATAATGACACGCTAACATTTAAATTCCTACCAATTCAATGTTATGTTAGTTAAATGGACCAGTATCTGTGCATTTACCTTTATTTTTGGCCACATCAATACCGATACGGTTCCAACATCATCTTTCTGGGAAAGTTACGGTATTTAGGAATCTTTTTACGATTAAATAATTGTGGCGTTAAATACCACGATTAATTGCGAAAACAAGTGATCGTGACATCCCTAATTCATACGATCTCCATTCCTCTTTGTCACCACTTGTGGACAGGCAGATTTAAAGGACGTGGTGGTGGTGGTGGTATTATCCTGATTGGGTTTCAGTCCTTTGGGTCTTCTCTGGAGATGTTGCATAATTCAGAAGCACAAGATAAAACTCCTGCAAATTCTCTATTAAGTTTTTAACAGGCTTATTCAGCATGAGCTTGTCCTGTCCTCCTCATCCACGGTCGGATAGGCGACTCATCATAGCGCTGCAGTATATACCTGCCCAGGACCGGCCCCTGGCATAAACCCTCTATGTGGTTGTTTAGGGCCACAGCCGTTAGGTGGGGGGCCACATGATCAGAAAGGTACCGGGGTTCATCAAGTCATTTAAACATCCTGAGGTCTGCACGTGCAGCTATGAGCTTTATATGTTATTTGAAGTCAATATTCAGCTTCTTTTATCTCACATTTGAGACATTTGGTGAAAATAGAACGGCAGAATGACAACATTTGTGCTCAAAAAGTAATCTTACAAAATTTCATTTTAGACTTGTTTTCTACACTTATATAGCCTATTACTGTATTCATATCCTATTTCAAGCACCAAAACAGTTCATTCTCATGACTGAAGAAGTGTTTTTACAAGGGATTTGAAATTTTTCAAAAAGCAGACCTCAAATTTCCAGCATTTGGCCTAAATTATTTCTTTCTACAGTGTTCTAGGCCTAGGGGAAATTGGCCTCAGTGTGCTTACAGCGGAGGTTCTAATATTTAGACATAAAACACTTGAGTATTGTTACATCTGCAAGTATCTTAAAAAGATCAATTTAAGAAAATATGTTAAATTCAAGAAAATGGCCTCAAACCTCAGAGGGCATAAACACGTCTGTATTCAGTTTTAACCAGTGATTTGGTGTTTGCGCTTAGAGTGCAGGGCCACAAACAAAAAATCTTGTTTAGGGGGCCACCAAAATCCTAGGACCGGCCCTGTACCTGCCAGAGAAAAAGAAAAAAAAAGCATCTCTGTCTGTCTGTCTGCTGCTTTAAAAGGATTTCTGTATTGGCATCGATCGATCGAGCTCCGTGTGTCTTCTTCATATCAGTCCAGTGTCTAAACGGCGCCCAAGGACCTTCGCTCCGCTCCGCTCCCCGCCGCCGTGGTGGATAAATAAATCTATTTTAAACTGTGAACAAATAAAGCCTGTGATGATGGTGACTAACAGCATACTGTACAGATCTCATTTGCTTATTAAATTCTTAAAGTCTGTGCTCAGGTACAGTGACAGTGAGACGGACAGAGTACTACTCGACCCCAGTACTTGAGTAAGAGTACAAAATACTACTGGTCAAAATTTACTCTGTTACAAGTAAAAGTAGCTCAGTCGACATGTTACTCGAGTAAGAGTAAAGAAGTACTTGCTTCTAAAGGTACTTAAGTATCCAAAAGTACATGCTTTTAAATTTACTTTAGGGATGTCACGATCACTTGTTTTCATAATTAATCGCCGTATTAAACTCCACAATTGATTAATCGTAAAGATTCCTAAATACCGTCACTTTCCCAAAAAGATGATGTTGGAACCGTATCGGCAGATGTGCAGCAAAAATAAAGGTAAATGCACAGATACTGGTCCATTTAACTAACGTAACATTGAATTGGTAGGAATTTAAATGTTAGCGTGTCATTTTTAGTAAAAAAAAAAGCAAAACAAAACAAAAAACTATTAAAATAAACACAAACATTTGGTAAAGATGACAATTTATGACCTGAATATTTCAAACATTTCCCCTAGGGGGTTAATAATTGGTCATATATTAACAGATACTTGAAATATTTTGTGTAAACAATGAGTAATGTCATTATATTTTGACTATATTTGATTTTACACATTCATAGTGTTGTGAAATTAATTGATGCATAATAATCGTGATAATCGTAGTACCGTGATTATTTCTCTGACAATAATCGTACCAAGAAAATGTATAATTGTGACATCCCTAATTTACTTTAAGTAAGAGTAAGAGTAAATTTCTTATTTTTCACATCAATGAATTACTATAATTTTTTCTACATGAATGTAAGGAGCTTTTAACTATTGTTTGTGAGAATGAACTCTTTGAAAGCAGCTGCACTGATGTGCTGCTTTTAGGGGTCAGGGTTTCCTTCTTTGACAAACACAGCTTGTGTCCAATAGGATTTTAGAAAAAGAAAAAAAGAGCAGACCTGAAAGTAAAAGTACTTTTCAGCCTTCCTAGAAATTAACTCGAGTAAAAGTAAAAATATTTGTCTTGGAAATGTATTCGAGTAAGAGTGATAAGTACAAAAAAAAAATCTAATACACCACTTTTTGCGTACCTGTGTGGAGATGCACTTTTTAACCCTGTTTATGTGTTTTGATGCATCAAGAACTTGTTGCATTGACACTGCACTGTTAGGATGGTTGACTTATATTAATATAATAGCTTTAATTCAGACACAATCATTCCTATAGTCTATATACGCTGCCCGTCCCACTTGGATTTAACTAAGCTAATAGGTCAGAGCCTCCCATTGGATCATTACTGCATAGAATAGATGATAATGTTTCAGCTGGTAACAACTTATTTAACCCTAACCGATGCCGTCTCATTTCTTATTAAACAACCATGTCAGAAGACACTTTCCTGTGGTCGTGGAGAAGATGTTAGTCCGTTTCAGAAATCAAAATACTGGCATCAAGCAACCGTTACTGTCCACCACCACCGGTGGCGACGACGGTGCGTTCTCCTCTCGGTCCGGTTCGGTCTGACTCGGTCTCGATGTTTCTTTCAGCAGAGCGTCTCTGTGTGCGATGTAGCGCCGCCGCCGGTCGGCTCGGTACAGCTGCAGCCTCGTCTCCTCGGCCTCGGGGTCGTCCAGCGCTCCGTCCCACCTCAGACTCTCTCTGCTCGGCTGCGACTCAGCTCCACAGCCGCTGCCCGTTTCATTTGCTGCTGCTGCTGCTGTCAGTCGGGTTTGTGTTTGTGAATCCTTTGGCTGTTTATTTTTCCTCCTCCTCCTCCTCCGGCTGCTGCTGCTGCTGCTGCTGCCGACAGCGAGACGTTCCCCGCTCTTCTTCCCAGCAGCGGTCCTGAGCCGGGGAAGCTGCAGCAGCTGATGATGATGATGACCCTCGGGTTGACCTTGACCACCACCACCACCACCAGGACTCTGATGATGATGAGGCGGCGACACTTGGATGTTCTCAGGATGCAAAGATACAGCAACAGTCTGAGGTTTCTCTGTGTAGGGAGAAAAGTAGGCTAAAGTCACGATGCTGAGTCAGAGAAGAGAAGAGACGTCACATTTCTCCACGCAGGAGTGACGAAGGTCAGAGTGAGATGCTGCAGACCTGATACAGGTGGTTTGTTTAAAGGCCTCTTCTTACAGTCAGGATACCACATAACACTGCAAAATCTCAAAATCTTTCCAAGAATATCTGTCTTATTTCTTGTCAAAATGTCTCAATTTTAATCAAACTAACCTCTTTCCACTTAAAATAAGACTCATCACCTAAAAATTAACTTGTATTTAGATCATTTTCACTTGTTTCAAACTAATTTTCACTTGAAATAAGTAGAAAAATCTGCCAGTGAAAGCAAGTTTTTTGTGCTTGTAATAAGGAAGAAAAATTTGCTCCACTGTCAGATTTTTCTACTTATTTCAAATGAAAATAGACTTGAAAGAAATAAAAACTGTCTTAAAAACAAGCTACTTTTTATTTGATGAGTCTTATTTTAAGTAGAATGAGATTTGTTTTGACTAGAAATGACATTTTGACTATAAATAAGACAAATATTCTTGGTAAGATTTTGAGTTTTTGGAGTGAACAAAATCCATGCACTTTAAATTAAACTCATAGTTCAGGCTATAGACCTACAAAGCACAAAAAACGACACTTATTTCACAACCTTAACCTATAGAATTTGCTTTGGTCATGTGACTGGTGGTTGCATTTTCATGAATCATCTCACATTTTGTTCTGATGAGCTTGTGAGTCACGAACGGGGAGAGGAGGAGGAAGAGAAGGAGAGAGATGTGGCGTGCACACACTTCTCAATCTGGCGCACAGACTTCGTTACAAGCAGATCTCCAGGTGCAATAAGTGCACAGCTTTTGCGTACATGCATAAATTACATATTGTTTGACAGGGAAATTCACAGAGCAGCTGCACTATATTACATTACAGTAGGTTATTTGGTGTTAGACGTGTGTGTCGAACCCCTAGGAATGACACTTGAATGTTCTGAGGATGCAAAGATACAGCAACAGTCTGAGGTTTCTCTGTGTAGGAAGGAAGGAAACATAAACATGTACTGTAGGTGCATGCACATCGCACAACAGCAGACCAAACGGAGGGTATAGATTACTAATGACTCCCCGTGGAGCTGAAGGGCTAATGGCTTGGTTTGCAGTAATGAGCTGTAAAAGGCCGGTGAGGGGAACAACACCATGCAGGCCTATTATCTCTATTATCCTATTCAACCCTGCATGGAATCTGCTTCCACCAACATCACAGGATCTACATGAACTACTGTTTACAATCTTGTACATTTACACTCACCTGCATTTAAACTACAGATGTGATAATAAAAAAAATATTCATATTCATATTCCTTTGTTCACTCTGTGCTGCAACTCCATGGAAGTTTAGAAAAGACTTTCAGTGTTCCTTGGCAACATTTATTACATAATGCTCTGTATGTTTAATTTGTTGTTAATTTATTTAAGAGAAGGGACAATGAAGAAACGCGAACATTTGCATGTCGTTGTCTGCTTCTGGAGGATCTACTATCAAAAAGTGCAATAAGTTCATTTCCTATAATGTAACAAATCCCAAAGTAATCTATTTATCAGTCCTCTATTTCTGTGGGGTGACTGACTGCATGATAAATTAGTTTTTAAAAGATCCTAGATGGGTTTTGTCTTGATATGTGGTCAATTTAATAATAATAATAAATAAAAATCGAGCTTTCCAGCAGCTATTCTGTGTATTTGAAGACTAATGCACTCATTTTAAATCCGGGGGTGCCCTATATTGTCATTTTGTCTTTCAAGTCAAGACAAAAAATACTGGAAACTAAATAATCTAATGAACTATATTATGTCCACAACACTTTGTGTGATGACTTGATCAAACTGTTGCTGTATGTGTTTATACCTCTGCAGGATAATAATAAAAGTTGGTTAACTACTGTATCGAAATAACATGGATTTAAATTCAAATTATTATTATTTTTTTAATTTTCATAATTTAAAGAGTAAACTTGAACCACTTTGACTGTGTTTGCTCAATGAAACATCTGCTTATGTGCTTAAAGTTGTAAACTATAGTTTTCCATTAATTTCATTAGCCATTTAGTTTAGTTTAGTAAAATATTTATCCATCCTGTGTGATAAAAACTGGATTTATCTTAGTTAAGAATCATTTTCAGGCACTTGCAGCTTTAATTTTCTGCTCCAGGTGCAATCATTATGTTTTATACTTCACTTATTTAATGGTATGAGTTATGAAACTATAAAATTGAACATCTCTGTTACCTATTAAACTAGAACAGAAACACAATCATTTTACAACCTCTTTACAACGTGCTTCTCTGCGACATGTTTTAGTAAAAGTGAAAAGTGCAGTAAGTTAAGTATTTACGTGTATTTTCTGAAGGGGTTGCAGAAGCGGTGTTTTTCTTTCTTGTCTTCTTTTTCTTCTTCTTATCGTTTGTCCTGAGCGGCTGCAGCAGAGGACAAGCCTTGTTGGTGTTTTCTGGCATGATGATGATGATGTAGTTTAGTTTAGTCCTCTGGCTCACGGTGCAGATGAAGCTGCAGGATTAAAAAACAACACTGAACTGTTAGTTAACCGGAAGGATTTAACGTTACAACAACAACTCGCAACAAAAACTGGAAGGGAGAAAGAAAGAAAAGAAAAGAAAAGAAAAAGAAACGTACGACAGAGATCGACTAGTTCGTTTAGAAAAAATGTTTGTACAAACCACAAAACAGCAGAAGATGAAGCAGAAAGTCACTGGGCTCCTTTTGATAACAACATAACAGTTACTTCCTCACTCGCTTCGCCGCGTTGCCCAGAGACGCGTCTCCATGGCAGCAGGACTCGACGCCACGCCTCGTTGCTAGAAGAAGGGCAACACGGAAGTGCTGCAGTTATTCAAAATGGCCGCTTGAGGCGGGCTCGGCTCCAAAAACAAAACAAATCAAATCAATCCGCCTGGACTAGACTGACTCCCATGCTAAAACCATAGAGGTTAAAACCTATAGGCTACAGTCTATGGTTAAAACATGTAAAAGTGTTTAAACTTTACAGCAGAAATAAGATTTTCATTTTGTTTTATTTCTCTTTATCTAACAAATTTGCTTAATGATTGCACAACATTTTTGTTTTTAATGTTTATTTGTTTCTTAGTGGTTTTTATACGAGCTTGTCAAAGATGAATTTCTGTCACTCAATAAAGTCTGTCTATCTATCTATCTATCTATCTATCTATCTATCTATCTATCTATCTATCTATCTATCTATCTATCTATCTATCTATCTATCTATCTATCTATCTATCTATCTATCTATCTATCTATCTATCTATCTATCTATCTATCTAACCCTCCTAATAATCACTGAATAAACCAGAGGACGAGTAGGCCTAATAGGATAGCCTATATTTTTTCATTTTTCATTTTCATTTAACCTTTAGGCTGTTTAAAAAGCTATTGATAGTAAACCTTTAGGCCTATGTCAAATGATGTCGAGAGTATTAAAGAAAAAAGAAAGAAAAGCAGAACACAGAGCAGAGTACAAGTACAGCATCCTACAATCATCATTAAAAACAGCTGCAATTAAAAGAACAGGTATTTCTTAAGGTAACAACTTTATTGATTTTTAGAGAAACTAAAAGAAGATTTACAGAATTTGAAATTTGTCTGGGAATCGCTTGAGCGGGTTGATATAAAATAACAAAATAAAACAAAGCAACAAACATTTGGGGTGGGGGCTGACAATCTTTGAAAATGTAAACTTAACCTGCCCTGGACATGACTTTATACAATTTGTTTAGATACCGATTATTTTTGGAGACAATCAGCAGAAATAAACACACAGTTTACAGCCTGATACAAATAAACAGTTCTGTTTTCTTCAGCTAATTTCCTCCTTCCTGATTTATTTTGTAGTGGGAGGTGAAATCTCATTCGACTACAGTAAGAACAGTTACAGTAACATTATAATACTGCAAATCAACTGTAGGCCTATTGAAAAAAAGCTGACAAACATAAAAACATAATCTTTATTACACATTTTTATACAGTATGATACAGCCTGGATTATTGTTTCAATGCATTTAAACCTAGGCTATTGTTACTTAATCTTACACTGTTGATGTACTAGTATTTTTTATTTCTGTATTAAAGGGGAAAAGACAGCTACATATTCATGTAAGTGATGTGAAAAATCAGGCAAATGTTGTTGTTTTTTTACTATTTTTCAGAGAACTGTGTCTTATTATGGGGATTTTTTTTTTTCTTTTTATGTCGCCTATGACAACATCCACAGCAACACACAGTGTGGTATTTCCCTGGGAGTTTCCTATTCCTGTCTCACAGAATCCAGCCCCCCACGGGTTCCTCAGTCGTAAACACATTACATATAGGCCTATACACACACACACACACACACACAACAGATTTTTAAAGTAGCTACAGCTCTTTGAAGCACTGACATTGCATTACACACATTGAAATTGTTCTAATACTGGTTAACTAAACTGGAATCCTGATGCTATGTTGCGTCTGCTGTTAAATCAGAGCTAAGAATAGTCTCTGAGCTCAAACAAGTCTGTCTTGCTTCTGCATTTCCTCCCCCCTTTCCCCCTCTCACCCCTCTCACAGGCTATCTGAGCTCTTCCAGTCCAGGAACTACAGAGGGGGGAGAAAAAAAAGGAGGCTAAGTCACGATGCTGAGTCAGAGAAGACACGTCACATTTCTCCACGCAGGAGTGACAAAGGTCAGAGTGAGATGCAGACCTGATACAGGTGGTTTGTTTAAAGGCCTCTTCTATACCACAATAACACAATCCATGCACTTTAAACTCATAGTTCAGGCTATAGACCTACAAAGCACAAAAAACTACACTTATTTCACAACCATAACCTATAGAATTTGCTTTGGTCATGTGACTGGTGGTTGCATTTTCATGAATCATCTCACATTTTGTTCTGATGAGCTTAATGCGAGTCACGAACGGGGAGAGGAGGAGGAAGAGAAGGAGAGAGATGTGGCGTGCACACTGCACTTCTCCATCTGGCGCACAGACTTCGTTACAAGCAGATCTCCAGGTGCAATAAGTGCAACAGCTTTTGCGTACATGCATAAATTACATATTGTTTGACAGGGACTTGTACATGAGAGCCCAACAGGAAATTCACACCACACTTATTTACCATTTACAACAGTTAGTTGTGCACTGCACACAGAGCAGCTGCACTATATTACATTACAGTAGGTTATTTGGTGGTAGACATGTTGAACTTCTAGGAATTATAAGGAGGAGTTACAAAAATGTGTTAATCTAAGTTACAAATGTTGACAAAAAGTGTCCCTACACTGCAAAAACTCAAAATCTGTCCAAGAATATTTGTCGTATTTCTTGTCAAAATGTCTCATTTCTAGTCAAAACTAATCTCTTTCCACTTAAAATAAGACTCATCACCTAAAAATTAACTTGTTTTTAGATAATTTTCACTTGTTTCAAACAAATTTTCACTTGAAATAAGTAGAAAAATCTGCCAGTGAAAGCAAGTTTTTTGTGCTTGTAATAAGAAAGACAAACTTGCTCCACTATCAGATTTTTCTACTTATTTCAAGTGAAAATATGCTTGAAAGAAGTAAAAAGTGTCTAAAAACAAGCTGCTTTTTAATGTGATGAGTCTTATTTTAAGTATAATGAGACATTTTTGACTAGAAATAAGACAAATATTCTTGGTATTCTTGGTTCTGCAGTGTAACTCATATTTTGTGTAACACAGCCATAAACATTAACAGTGCCGGTTTAAAGAGTCTATAACTGCATCTGAACCAACAGGTTAAATCTCATTTGGCAACCATAATCTTCCAACCAGAGCTTCTTGGGGGTTCGGGGGGTATTTTTTTGACCACCTCTTCCTACAGATTAGAGTCTGAGCTCAGGCTGAGCTACTGCAAATGGTGGATTTTCTTTGTTTGAAGTCATTCTGTTAGTAGATTTACTTTGAAGTTCAGGGTCATTGTCCTGCTGCTGCTTCGCCGTCAGGGGCCGAGCTGAGGGAACAAGATACTGTAGATATGGGACACACATTTGTGGAAAAATAACATCCCAAAAACATTCTTAGACATGATTTGTCCAATGTTTCAAATAAAATATTGATCAAATTAATTGACAATGTAACTTCCTCCATGGCGTCGATTGCAGGACGCCAAGCCCACTCTAAACTAGAACTAAATCATCTCCATTTATACACATTAAGAGAACCGATGATGAATATCTAAACTCTCTCCCTTTTAAGACTCTGCAAACATTTCAGCCTGATGCACATCAACAGTAACAAGATCTCTTTCTTGCAAGTCATGCTTCACATCAGCAGAGCCAACAACAAAATCAAAATATTTGTGTTTTATAGCTCGAGCCTAATCGGATTTTGATAACTCCTGACCCCCGGTCAGCTTTTATTGAGGTTATTAGCTGAAGGATTCATACTTTTTACTCTGTGAATGTTTATTCTGTTATTTTTTTTCCCCCAATACAGATGTAAAACAATAATATTCCTGTGATATCCGTTAGAATAGACTGTGTTTGTTCATAATTACAATGTGCACTGCAAAAACTCAAAATCTTTCCAAGAATATTTGTCTTACTTCTTGTCAAAATGTCTCATTTCTAGTCAAAACTAATCTCTTTTCACCTAAAATAAGACTCATCACCTAAAAATGAACTTGTTTTTAGATCATTTTCACTTGTTTCAAACTAATTTTCACTTGAAATAAGTAGAAAAATCTGCCAGTTAAAGCAAGTTTTTTGTGCTTGTAATAAGGAAGGAAAACTTGCTCCACTGTCAGATTTTTCTACTTATTTCAAATGAAAATATGCTTGAAAGAAGTAAAAAGTGTCTAAAAACAAGCTACTTTTTATGTGATGAGTCTTATTTTAAGTATAATGAGATTTGTTTTGACTAGAAATGACATTTTGACTAGAAATAAGACAAATATTCTTGCTAAGACTTTGAGTTTTTGCAGTGTGGGTGATGATCTAATAGTCAGTGTATGACCGTTAACTTTGCACCACAGACAGTTAACTTTACTGAACACAGCCACTACTGTATAACTATTAAAGAGTGGTGCGCTCCTGACAAAGGATTCCCAAATATGTACACAGCAGCAACCTTGGAGAGGAAGGCCACATGACTGTGAGGCAATGAGCCACCTGTAACAATGAGCAACTTTGGACTGATTAGCATTTCCACAGACGCAGCATCGTATCCGTGTGTTCGTCGGTCGGAGGTCACTAACTAACAAACGCCTCATGGGAGCAGGGCCGTTGCTAGGAATTCTGGGCCCCCTTAAAGAATACTAAAATGGGCCCCTCCCCCTAACTTTTCCAGTTTTTTTTCTTAGACTACGTATGTATTATCATTTTTTATTTAACCTACTTTGTTTTGATGCTAATGCAGCATTACACTGCAAAAACTATACTAAATAGTATCTGACCAAGAATATTTATCTTATTTCTAGTCAAAATGTAATTTCTAGTCAAAACAAAATAGCATTATACTTAAAATAAGACACATCATATTAAAAGTAGCTTGTATTTAGACACTTTTTACTCCATCCAAGCATATTTTCACTTGAAATAAGTAGAACAAATCTGATGGTGGAACAAGTTTTTCTTTCTTATTACAAGCACAAAAAACCTGCTTTCACTGGCAGATTTTTCTACTTATTTCAAGTGAAAATTAGTTTGAAACAAGTGAAAATTATCTAAAAACAAGTTCATTTTTTAAGTTATGAGTCTTATTTTAAGTGGAAAGAGATTAGTTTTGACTAGAAATGAGACATTTGGACAAGAAATAAGACAAATATTCTTGGAAAGATGTTGAGTTTTTACAGTGTACTATGAGTATTAGTCAGGGTCTTACGCAGAATAAATCAGTCATACAAAGATTAGACTACTGGGGTTTTTTATGGGCCCCACTGGGCGCTGGGCCCCTAGAATTATCATCACCTTTCTCCCCTATACAACGGCCCTGGATGGGAGGAAAAAAAAGAGCAAGAAGTAACTCGCAACCAAGGTCAAAAACAGACTATAATAATGTGATTTTTAACTAATTCTTATTCCAAATCTGAGAGGTCAGAACAGGGAATCTATAGCTTTACTGTAGTGTTTCTATTGGTTGGTTGGGTGTAGCTACTGTAGGTGGGGGTTGGTGGTTTTAAAACAGAGAGAGGAAGGCGAAGACGAGAAGACACGGGGATGAGACAGCGGATTTGGTCTCGTGTGGATTTGCTCTGTGTGCTGTGTCAGGTGACAGCGAGGACGCAGCTTCTCTAACTGCAGCAACCTTAAAGCTGCAGAGTGACAAGCCCAGAGAGAGACAGAGAGACAGACATAGGCCTCACAGTCTTTGCTGCGTGTCTGTGTGTGTCAGTGTCGATGTAATAACAAATTCATTTCGACCTGCTGCTGCTGGTGTCTCTGGCGGCCATTTGCAGACTCTTGTGTCTTGTGTCTTCTTGCCTTTAACACATGCATACAGTGGCTAAACTTTTGTGCAATTAGATGCAGGTTTTTAAACTGAAACCTTGAGAGCTGCTTTGTCAGCATGCACGCTCATCCTGAACATTTCACCGTAAATGCTGACAGTTTGTGATTTTTTTTTTTTTCCCCTTTTCTCCCTGAGACTTTCAACAGCCGTCAGTCAATGGCAGCGTTGTGTTGCTTTGCTTTGCGTTGAAGCTGCACACATGTGCTTCATCTGTCTGTGACACTCAGATTTCATTTCTGACCGTGGTTAGATGATCGATCCAAAAATAATTAAAGCCTACATATGAATTTATGAATGTAGAACGAGGGAGAACAGAGATAATGAAACGCAGCACACCCTAAAGTGCGGCTAAGACATAACACATGAGCTGTAGCATGTGTTATAAAAGCACAATAAGAGCCTCTGTCTGTTGCTTGGTCTGGTGTGACTGTTACTGACGTTTCTCAGTGAGTTTTCTAACATTATTCCTGTTACATTAGCATGTTGGGTTGTAAATATTTCAATAATAGAGCAGAAATTTTAGTAGTGACATGTTAAAATAAGGAGCATTAAAGCCAGAATAAACTATAGTCACACCTGGATGAGTAAGGCTGCAAGGACAACAGTGTGTTTTATTGGTTATAAATTCAACATTTAGTCAGTGTTATCTCGTCATATAAGTTATCTCAGTCGCCTCTAGACTGTGTCAGTGGATGTCAGCTGATCGCTAACCATTTACTGTCGATACCAGTTTTACTAGGCCCCTACAGGGTTCATGGACCTTGTGCTGCTGCTGCTGCTCGTTTAACTCATCTTTTTATTCCAAGAGATGCTTCAAACCCACATTTAGCGGGGTCATCCCTATGTTCCCCAGGTCCTATGTTCCCCACTTTGTATGGGACAGGGGAACATAAAACCTTTTTTCTAAAAAAGGGTCCTATGTTCCCCGCTTTTCCCCAAAAGGACCCGCGGAACATGCAATTTTTGTACTCATACCTGGAAGTGGAGTTGTGAGTGACTTTGCAGATTTTTGCCTATTTTTGAGTGAGAAGTTGAGTTGTGACTTTGAGTGAGAAGTGTAGGCTAATTGTCCCATTGGTTGGGATTGGTTGGGAGCTACGACTGAGCTACGACTAGGCTTAAAGTGTTAACCACTGCTGAGTGTAAGTGTCAGACAGACAGACAGACAGACAGACAGACAGACGGTGGTTATGGTCAAACGGATGAAAAGAGGATGTAAAGTTGTACATTATTATTATCAGAGACTTGTGTTGCACCTTTTGAGATGGCTGCCAGACAGGGTTCAGTGACCTTCACACAGAGTTTCGAGGCCTATAGCTACTGTAGCTTTTGAAAAGTCAGATGTCACACAACTAATCTAGTAAATACATGATTAGTTTTATCATTATTCCCATTATAAAACGTCCCCTCGCTGGATTATGTCACCATTAGGCTGGTTTGGCACAGAAATTGTGATTAACGTGCACCACATGTGTCTTGATAGCCTATAAATGACATAAACTATAACATTTTCTACTAACAGTTTCAAGCTACTGAGCTATTGTCTGTAATTAACCTGTTTTGAAGCAAAGCAGATTATTACTCATAGGCATATATTACATTTTTGAATTTAGGCTACTACATTTTATTTATTTTATAATCATTATTGTTGTTAATTGCTGCATTAGTCTGCTTGTTCTTTGTTTTACCTTTTTATCTGTTTGAGAGGAAAGAAAGAAAATGTAGCTACAGAACATTTTATATTTTTATGAAATATGTTTGTTATATATATATTTTTCATAATTGTTGTTGCTCTTGTTACCATTAGTCTGCCTGACCTTTGTTTTACCTTTTTTATCTGATGGAGAGGAAAGAAAGAAAATGTAGCTACAGAACATTTTATATTTTTATGAGATAGATAGATAGATAGATAGATAGATAGATAGATAGATAGATAGATAGATAGATAGATAGATAGATAGATAGATAGATAGATAGATAGATAGATAGATAGATAGATAGATAGATAGATTTTTTTAAAGGTACTTTATTTGTCACATATACAGCTAGTACAGTGAAATTCTTTCTCTGCATTTAACCCATCCCTGAGGAGCAGTGGGCAGATAGATAGATAGATAGATAGATAGATAGATAGATAGATAGATAGATAGATAGATAGATAGATAGATAGATAGATAGATAGATAGATAGATAGATAGATAGATAGATAGATAGATAGATAGATAGATAGATAGATAGATAGATAGATAGATAGATAGATAGATAAACTTTATTGATCCCAAGCTGGGAAATGACAGTGCAGCAGCAGCAGCAGCATTACACAGACACACAGTGACGATAACAACATATAGTATAAGAATATAAAGAATAAGAATATAAACTAAAATAGTAAAATATAAGATGTTAAATATGTTTGTTATAGCTTATAGACTACTACTCCAACACATGTTTCTGTTTCCCAGAATAATAGGCCTATATAATAAAAAAAAAAAACGATTTCACAATTTAGTAGGAAAATCTCACAGCTGCTATTCATTATTATATTATTTTTATTATAATAAACGGGTCAATCTGCTGCCTCATACTCATCCTCATACTCTGCGTGCGCACGTCAAATCCATACCCGACTCTCTCGCTCTGACGCGCGGCTCTCGTGGCCGCCTACGTCATCACGCTGCCAGCTGATCGGACTGGTGGAGTGGGAAGCCGGGAGTGTGTCTCTCTGACTTGGGTGTGTGTGTGTGAGAGAGAGAGAGAGAGAGAGAGAGAGAAAAGGAGAGAGAGAGAGAGGAGTTGTGTAAAAGGGGCTGAAGTCCTGCGATGCTTCCGCCGCTGCGCTGAAAAGTCTCCACTCACCAGAGAGAAGAGACAGAGACACAGAGAGACAGAAAGAGACAGAGAGACGCTGCTGCTGATTCCACTGCCACACAGATTTCCTCCCGTGGATCAACCCACCGAGACAGCGACACACCGACACACCGACACACCCAGCTGGAAGCTCCAGGCCTCAACTCCACAGAACAGGACGATCGGTGGTCAAGGTGGGGCGCAAATGACTTGACTGTCTTGTCTGCTGCTGCTGCTGCTGCTGCTGCTGCTTTATATGTGTGTGTCTGTGTGTGTTTCTCTGTATGTGTGTGTCTGTGTGTGTGTTTCTGCCGGCTAAATAAATGCTCTCTGCTCCTGTCCGCCTCATTTTTTAGCCTGTGGCGGCTTCATGACCCAGTTTGCGTAGAGAGAAACGGCAGCTGGGGTTAAAAAAAAGAGAAAAAAAGAAGAAAAGTCAGATAGGCTAGATTCACCTCTCCAGGTTTGATAGCCTATCTATCTATCTATCTATCTATCTATCTATCTATCTATCTATCTATCTATCTATCTATCTATCTATCTATCTATCTATCTGCTCCCATAGTGTATGTGTAATGACGCGGTTTGTGTGCACAGTTCAGTTTGTCGTCGTCGTCGTCTAATTCTATTCGAGGTTATTTTATTCTAGAGGTTGGATGTGATAGTAGCCTATAGGAGTCTGAGTTCTGGCTGAAGGCCTGTGTGTGTGTGTGTGTGTGTGTGTGTGTGTGAGTCTGAGTGTCACAGATCATATCGTGCAGGCAGCCAGGCAGGCCCACACCACACCACACTGACACAGACTCACACAGAGTGGGGGTAGGTGGGGTGGGAGTGGGGATTTATGGGCAGAAATGTGACATCTGGCCACTACCCCACCTCACCTCAACCTTTTTTCAGCCTCTGCAGGAGTTTAATCACCATTTTAGATGATTGACACAGTGGGATTGTGGGCAACACAGGCTTTTTGTTTTAAAGTGCTGCACGCCGGTGGAGGAAATTTGCATGGAAGTACCCAGCCTATATTTATTTGCACATGCATGCACATGCAAGGGGCTGAAATCAAGCAGAGCTACTAATGTACTGGCTAAAAATGTCTAAAGGATTACGTCTAAATAAATACAGAAGAGCCGGCAGAGATGCACAGTCAGGCAGCAGCGTGTTTTTAAAAGATTTACAGGTTTGTTTCTGCATTATATTATATTATATGTAGCCTATGTGTCATGGCTGCCACACAGAACAAGAAGACTGTCTAATGTTGGATTTATTTATATACTGTAGAGTCGACCATACGAGAAAGATGTTGCATGCAGTTGCAAGTTGAGGTCCGTACGTACGTGTTTATGTAATCCAAAACCTGTCAAAAAGTGTCAGCGTTCAAAAAGCCTCTTAAAAATTTTTGCTGAGTTCATTACAGGCCAAGAAATAAGCCTGAGCTGAAGTAGGGGATAGGTGAAAACCAGGAAGATAACTGCCTGCAAGCAAGGCCCGAGTCATTCCTCGGAAAAATGCTGCGCAGTCGGTGACACCACCAGCAGCAGCAGCAGCAGAAGGCATGTGGCTTCTTCTTCTCCTTCTCCTCCTTCTTCCAGGGAAAGACAAGTTTGTAAACACCGTGTTTGTGAGATTCAGTAACAACATTATTAACAGAGGTGACGTAACAAAAGAATTTAGGCCTCTCTCTCTCTCTCTCTGTCTCTCTCTGCTGCTGCTGCTCCG
Source organism: Trachurus japonicus (assembly GCF_045865225.1). Taxonomy (NCBI): domain Eukaryota; kingdom Metazoa; phylum Chordata; class Actinopteri; order Carangiformes; family Carangidae; genus Trachurus; species Trachurus japonicus. The sequence continues at coordinate 2,853,993 of NC_140920.1, read as the reverse complement.
GCCTCTCGGGTCTTCCTCAACTCATAGAAAACTTTTATAAAACATCTTTAAAAAAGTAAAGTGCAATTATGTAGAAGTAGAAGTAGAAGTAGAAGTAGAAGTAGCCTATCTGTGGGATAAATGGTCAGAAGAGGAGGAAGAAGAGGTGGAGGGGAGTTCACCCACTGTAGTATATAATGCATCTCTGTCTTACATAATTGTAGCTACAGCCAGAGTTCAGCGTGCTGGTAGGAATGCGCAATAGGCGTGTGTGTGTGTGTCACGAGCTGCATTTCTGCCATTGCGACCCAGGAGTGTGACATAAGCCACCATGTCGATGAGGATCACATGCAAATAGCAGAGCAGGGTGTCAGCTGGGAGAAGAAACTCAGCTCATCCATTAAAAAAGTGCATTTGTCCAAACAAAAACAACTCCTTGAGCTGTTTTATTGCCTTTTTTGCTTTTGCAGAAGTGAAGCCATCTTGCTCAACTTGGGTTACACCCTTCATTCCTATTGCGTGCCTTGTCAAGGGGAGGATGGGGCAAGAAGGGATGTGTTATGTATGTACGTATGTTCATTTAGGGAAAGGAAAGAAAAAAAAAAAAAGACAATCCAAATTTTTTTACTTTTTTTTCTTTCTTTTTTTTTTTGAAACAAAATGGCAGAGACAGAGAGTGCCCGAGGCCTCGACAACGTGCAGCACATCTATCTACCCTCCCCCTGCAGCATGTCATGGATTCACAACGGCATTCAGCTATTCTCATTCCTCTCTCTGCAAATCTTTAATACGCAACTTATCGGAGGTGAAGTCAGGGGTTAAAGTGGTTTGGCCTTTAGAGTCGGCCATGCAGCAGCAGCAGCAGCAGCAGCAGCAGCAGCACATAAGAGGAGACTCCCTCCCTGCAACACAGACATCAGAGTGTTGCCAAAGCCACCGCCCTTTCACCGTCTTTGTCCCTATTCCCAGTCTAAAATGATCTCTCTATATTACAGAGTAGACAATCTGGGGCAGTAAACACTTTACTTCTCCAACTCTCCAACTGGGCCACACCCACCCACCCACAGCGGAGGAAAGTAATGTAATGTAATGTAGCTTACCTGAATGAATTGATGAGCGAAATGAGGCCTGCATGTCTTTCTTTCACCGATGACCCTTTTTTGCTCTAGTTCTCCACCCTTTTCAGAAATGTGCCGCTTTTCTTTTTTTTCTTTTTTCTTTTTAAACCTGGGACACGATTTCAAACTCCCTGGATGGATGAATGAATGAATGAATGAATGAACTCAAGCCCCCTGATGCACTGCAAAAACTCAAAATCTTTCCAAGTAGGCTATATTTGTCTTATTTCTTGTCAAAATGTCTCATTTCTAGTCAAAACGAATCTCTTTCCACTTAAAATAAGACTCATCACCTTAAAAAATAACTTGTTTTTAGATCATTGTCACTTGTTTGAAACAATATATAACAATGAAATAAGTAGAAAAATCTGCCAGTGAAAACAAGTTTTTTGTGCTTGTAATAAGAAAGAAAAACTTGCTCCACTATCAGATTTTTCTACTTATTTCAAGTGAAAATCTGCTTGAAAGAAGTAAAAAGTGTCTAAAAACAAGCTGCTTTTTAATGTGATGAGTCTTATTTTAAGCATAATGAGATTTGTTTTGACTATAGAAATGACATTTTGACTAGAAATAAGACGAATATTCTTGTTAAGATATTTGAGTTTTTGCAGTGTGATAAGCTAAGCTAACCTAGCCTGCTAAAGAGTTAAAATGTCAGTAATTCCTCTTTGCTTTGTGCACGGTTTCATTCACACCCTCCTGTTTGCACACCGTCATTCCTATTGCTCCCTGACACGCACATCCTGCCTGCTCAACTCCGGCGTTGCCTGTTCACTCTTTCTTATCCCCCTTTGCCATGGCCGAGAGTGCACGTCCGTCCACACAGCGCCAGATAAGCTCGGCGGCCTTTTGTGTATTAGACTTGTGTTGTGTGTTATCTCTTTCTCAAAAAATGAAATGAAGGGAGAAAAAAAAAAGGCTGTCTCAAGGCCGTGGACACTAGGCTGCCATGTGGCCTCAATGAAAAAAAAGGTTAATAGTAGGGATAGTTCACCCAAAATTGAAATTATCTCCTCCCCCTCATGTGGACTAAGGGCTGAGAGAAGTTTCAGAGTCCTCCGTGGCTTCTCTGAGTTACAGGGGGTCTCGGCGTAGCAGTGCATGTCCATATGACGGTTACAAATGGATACCAACTGTCTTCGTAACAAAAAGACACACCAAAAAACATCCAAATACCTCCATGCTGCTCGTATGTAATGTCCCTCTTGTATTGAAGCCCTGAAATGCGAAATTGTCCCGAAAAAAATTAAATAAGTCTATATTTCAAGCTTGTTTGTAGCGGGAGCTTCTTGAAGCTTGTGCTTGTAATAAGGAAGAAAACCTTGCTCCACTATCAGATTTTTCTACTTATTTCAAGTGAAAATATGCTTGAAATAAGTAAAAAGTGTCTAAAAACAAGCTACTTTTTAATATGATGAGTCTTATTTTAAGTATAATGAGATTTGTTTTGACTAGAAATGACATTTTGACTAGAAATAAGACAAATATTTTTGGTAAGATTTTGACTTTTTGCAGTGTAGGTGTATGTGCACTGGTATTTCTACATGAAACACGGTTCTCTGCTCGGTGAGAATAGAAATCAGTCATTTGCTGCACACACCTATCACAAAGTCCAGCGGCTCAGTCGTCAAATTTGGACGAACCAGGGTCCGTCCTCTTCCCAGTTCGTCCAATTCTGATGAACCGGGAAGAGGAGCTTCAAGATGCTTCCGCTACAAAACAAGCTTGAAATATAGACTTATTTACTTTTTTTCGGGACAATTTCTCATTTCGGGGCTTCAATACAAGACATACGAGCAGCATGGAGGTATTTGGATGTTTTTTGGTGTGTCTTTTTGTTACGAAGACAGTTGGTATCCATTTGCAACCGTCATATGGACAAGCACTGCTACACCGAGACCCCCTGTAAATCAGAGAAGCCACGGAGGACTCTGAAACTTCTCCCAGCCCTTATTAGTCCACATGAGGGTAGAGAGTAGATAATGAGTGCAATGAAATTTCAATTTTGGGTGAACTATCCCTTTAATAAAAAGGCATAGCATAGGGTGCAGAGGAGGTGTGGGTGAACCTGACGGACGGTGGCGGCGGCCGGTGGAGCCACGTCCGCCTCGTCTGGTGGTGCAGACCAGATGTAGATGAGTACGTAGAGAGAGAAGGAGAGAAGGAGAGAGAAGAGGGGATGGGTGAAGGATAGAGGGATGGAAAAGAAGGAGTGGAAGAGAGAGACCATGCATGCGAGCCCACAGCAGCCGGATGGAATTTCTAACAAATGCAGCAGGAATGTGAGGAATGCAGGACAGTCTGATCTGACCGAGAGAGAGAAAGAGAGAGAGAGAAAGAGGGTGGAGAGGACAGACAAGTTAGGAAAGACAAGAAAAAAAAGAAGTGATATATAGGAAAGAGTGGCACAGCAGCAGAAGAGGCAACAGGCCGACGGTGCCGTGAACATAAAGATACAGTCACTGTCTGAGGACGGAGAGAGGGAGAGAGGGAGGAGAAGGAGGGTAGGGTGGGGAGTTCACACTACACTACAAAAACTCAATCTAATCAAGAATATTTGTCTTATTTCTAGTCAAAATGTCTTATTTCTAGTCAAAACTAAACTCTTTTCACTTAAAATAAGACTCATCACCTAAAAATTAACTTGTTTTTAGATAATTTTTCACTAGTTTCAAGCAGATTTCCACTTGAAATAAGTAGAAAAATCTGATAGTGGAGCAACTTTTTCTTCCTTATTACAGTCTCAAAAAACCTGCTTTCACTGGCAGATTTTTCTACTTATTTCAATTGAAAATTAGTTTGAAACAAGTGAAATTATCTAAAAACAAGTTAATTTTTAGGTGACAAGTCTTATTTTAAGTGAAAAGAGTTTAGTTTTGACTAGAAATGAGACATTTTGACAAGAAATAAGATAAATATTCTTGGACAGATTTTGAGTTTTTGCAGTGTGGATAGGACAGACAAGTCAGGAAAGACAAGAAAAAAAGAAGTGATATAGGAAAGAGTGGCACGGCAGCAGAGGCCGACGGGGGCTCGACGACGGTGCCGTGAACATAAAGATACAGTCACTGTCTGAGGACGGAGAGAGGGAGAGAGGGAGGAAGGGAGTTCACACTATGGAACAAATAACTAATTCAGCTTCAGTTTGAGGTTGTGGCCGAAGACTGTCAGTGGTCCTGTGTGTGTGTGTGTGTGTGTGTGTGTGTGTGTCGTACTCGTACTGTACGTCCTCTTCCCCGACTTCACTCAGACCAACGCTGGTGGAAGTTAGCGAGGAGGGAGGTGGCTAAAGCTTCCTCATGCCGGTGATATTTCCCCTTTTATTCGACCATTCGGCCATTGTGCATCAAAGGTTTTACCCTTTTTGTCCACTTCTCACACTTTCCCAACTCCCCCCCCAGGTCAAATGAAAGGTCACTGAGGCCTGAATTTTGGCGAGGAGGTGTATCTTTGGGTAAACTCTGGATGTGCCAAATTTCAGAATGAAAGTCAAATTTTTGGACGCGTAATGCATTTTAACCACACCCATGACAGAAAGTAAAAATTTTAACTAACAGATATCATCATGAAACTTCCCAAGTTTATCACTCACAATAAGACAAATATGTTTTGTATTACAAGTTTTGTCAAATTTTATGTTTTCTGTCATGGGTGTGGCTAAAGCTTCCTCATGCCGGTGATATTTCCCCTTTTATTCGACCTCGCCATTGTGCATCAAAGGTATAGGCCTACTGTTACTGTCTGCCTCTCACACTTTCCCAACTCCCCACGGTCAAATGAAAGGTCACTGGGGCCTGATTTTTGGCAAGGAGGTTTATCTTTGGGTAAACTCTGGATGTGCCAAATTTCAGAATGAAAGTCCATTTTTTTGGACCCGTAATGCATTTTTACCACACCCATGACCCTTCGAAAATGTCCACCTCCGCCTATGGGTTTTTTAATGTATTTTAAAGTTAAAATTTTACCTAACAGATATCATCATGAAACTTCCTGAGTTTATCACTCACATTAAGACAAATATTTTTTGTATTACAAGTTTTGTCAAATTTTATGTTTAAATATGTAAATGAGGCAATATCTAATGAAATATGCTAATGCTAATTTCCAGAACCGAAATCTATCTGAACAATGGATAAAGCCCCTTTCAAAATTCTTGTTTCATTTTGTTGACATATTAGACTCAGAAGTTTTCACCGAGTGGATTATGGATATCTATTTTTTTTTATCACTAAAATACTGTCACCAGCCATAAACCCCATAGAGCCCCATAGAAATTGTGTGTTTTTGCAGCAAAAACAACTGGCCAGGAAGGGGTTAAAAATGTTGAAACCCATGTCAAAAGTGATTGTCATGTTTAGTCAAGACCCAGCCCGATATGTATCACACATATTTTGGGAGTAACTGATGTCTAAATTTTGTCCAGGGGTCATGGATGTGGTACAAATTGAAGGATCATCCGAGGGTTAAGAATCCCAGAACGTTGTTGTTGGCGACAGAGCTACTATACATCCAAAGCAAAACTCAGCATGCAGGAAAGATCTGTAATCAGTTGTAGATAGATAGATAGATAGATAGATAGATAGATAGATAGATAGATAGATAGATAGATAGATAGATAGATAGATAGATAGATAGATAGATAGATAGATAGATTCAGATTCAATCACCTCTGGATTGATTGCTATGAAATATAGCGCCGACATTCGGTCAATATTTTAACTTATCCAGTGAAGTATCTCAACATCTCATCCACATGTGCCACCTTGAGTTCAAAAGACTTTCATTCAAATGTGAAGTAGCCTATTGGAAGGATGGCTTTGAAATTACACACATTTTTAATAACTTTTAGGTTCCATCACTTTTAATGTAAAGTTAAAATTTGGTGCAGCCTCTTTATTGGTTTATATAACCAAATATCTACAAAATGAACGACAGCTTAGCTTTACTGTGAATGTTAGCATGAAAATTTGGTGCAGCCTCTTTGGTTTATAACCAAATATCTACAAAACGAACGACAGCTTAGCTTTACTGTGAATGTTAGCATGCTACCAATATGGTGCAAAGAAGCAAAAAGTAGCTGCAAAGCAATGAAGGCGCTGCTAGCATCATGCGCTTGTTCCCTGGTGGCAGATGGAGGAACTGCAACTATTAAAAAATTTATTGTGTAAAAGTTAAACCAACACTAAGTAACTTTTCAACCTTCATATAATATTTTTCGCCTTCACTGGCGCTAAGCAGCTTCCAGGTGGATGGTAGGATCCCCTCCACACAAAAAACTACAAATGTGCTGACTGCTTTACGGCGTACGTACGTCACTTCCCCTTTTCCCCATTCGTTAAAAACACGGTAGTTGATGCGAACACCTACATTGTTGTAAATAATAGTGATATTCAGACAATGCAGCACCTTCCTGTCGGGTTGTGTGCGTGTATTTACTGTGAAATGATCCAACATAACGTTTTATTTATCAATTTCAAGGCTCTAAACTCACCAGTGCTTCAGTAGCCTAAAACAAAGTTAAACATTTCTTATTTTCAACATCGTCATATGATATTGTTTAGCCACAGTTACCTACATTAGCTCATTGCTAGTCATCCCTCAAACAGCCGCTGGAGACAGAAACGTAGTTTGGACTCGTCTTCTGTTAATTTCCAATCCAACTGCATGCGAGTGGGAGATCAGGATGTTTATGCTTTATGCTTTAGTATTGCTTTAAAGGGACATTGTGTAACTTCTCCTATTATCTATTCACTTAAATCGATTATTTGGTTCAAAAGTCTGTTTTTCATTAATCAGTAATCCCCCCCATCAACAAAGTGAAGTGTTCCTTTCAGCTCTGAATGAGCCGTTCATATCATTCATATCTCCATGGAGCGGGTAAGCTCGGTGCTGGCTGCCATGTCGTGCCGCCATTTTGTTTTTACGTTCAGTGGCAGCATGACGGTAGGAAACCACGGAAACTCAGCGGAGACACCGGAGCTGTCGGCTCAGGTCGAAGTGGCGTCTGTGAAAAGTCACCGCGGTAACACAGTGAGGAGGAATGGAGCGTTACACTGATGCTGCATTCACCTGCAGTCGGGCAGACGGCCGTCGCTAACAAACCAGATGTCATTTTTAGTCACAGAAGTCCAGAGAAAGACGGTAAAACAATACCACATCGCCATGACAACATATCGTCACGTGTATTGTTTTGCCTCGTGTTGACGGACCACTTGTTTACATAGAGGCTTGTTTATGCCGTTACGTGCAGCGGCTGTCGTCTGTCTGCCGTCTGCCCAATTTCACGTGAATGCAGCATGAAAAATACGATTGATTTGCTTGCGATATACAACCACAACGCTAGATGGGAGGAATTCCTACACAATGTACCTTTAAAGAACAAGTTTGGCTTGGTGTCAAATAATCTTAATCTGTCGTACAATGTTCTCACAAATGTTTTCCAACCAATAAAATCTGTTGTTTTGTAGCATTTAACACTGAGAGATAAGGAAAAAGAGCATGCTTATAAAAGCCTTTTAATCATTTTCATACAAATAAACCAAAGACAACCAAGACAAGTCAAAAAAAGATAACAATGAAGGAATGGTTATACATGCAGCGGCTGTCTGCCCAATTTCATGTGAATGCAGCATGAAAAATATGACTGAGTTGCTTGTGATATACAGGGTTAGGGTTGTATACAACCACAACGCTAAATGAGAGGAATTCCTACACAATGTACCTTTAATTAACAAGCGCCCATTTTTATATGCATAACCTCTCAATGTGAAGTTCATGGGGTGAGATGCCAACAATAGTATACCGTAGTAATAACTCTGTTTATATTGCACTGACTTCCATTGTACAAATAGCCTAATAAAATACAAATTCAAAATGTAAAACAAGATAAAGTCATTAAAACCGATTAACTTGAGTTTGCTCAGTGCAATTGTCCATGCAAAGTGGAGATAAAACCAAACAAAAGAGAGATGTTTCATTTTGTTTCCTTGTTGCCCCATGAACGCGGTGAGCAACTGTCACACAGCGGCTCAAAGTGCGTCACACACCAGTCAGTGTTGACGCACTAATGAATATTTCATTTTGAATAAACAAACTGTTTACCAAAGGATAAGCAATGGGTGTGTATGTGTGTGTTAGTGTGTGTGTGTGGAAGTCAGCTGCTTCAGTGGCACAAAACAGCAAAAAGAAGTCAATGAGATCAAATACTGGAGAAGTGGAGGTTTAGAAACGTTGAGCCAAAGAAGACTAGCACTTTACCTATTTAAACTTGCACTTGCACTTTAGAAACTGGCACTTTATACCAGGCACTTTATAGATCACATGCACTTTATGTATAGGTATGAATGTGTATTGTGAACCACTGTATAATTCTTGTGTATTTCTGTCTGTTTGTGTGTTACCTGCCAAGGGACTACGGATGCAAATTAGCAAATTGCTAACTCTGACGCATTTACATTTGTGCACACGTACGAATGTTCATTAATGTGTCTTGTCCCTTTTAAATAAATAAATAAATAAGCTCAAGCTCCAAAAAACTGAGTCCTAGAAAAAAAAGAGAAGAGGTAAAAACCTGTAGAGAGGCAAAATAAAACGTCAGTGGTGCCATTATATGATTCATTACTTACAGAAACATAATAATTGATTTGTTAGAAATTTAAAGTGGTTTTTGGAAAAAGGAAAAAGGGAAAAAAAAAAGATAATAGTAGTCTGTTTGGTTACATAAATAGTTTTTAGTGTACATCAGTCACAAGTCAGAACAGGCCGTCCAGGCTGACTGACTCACCCTTTAAAAAAAACGACTGATATGTGTCATGTAGATGAGTTCGTGCAGGGCGTGGAAGAAAATCCTATTAGTGTTTTTCCGTGTCTACTTATTTTGATGACTGTCGGTATGAGATGAGTGTCCGTCTGGGAGCTGAATCTGAAAAACAAAGTTGAGAGAGGAAAAGATTTCAGCCCTGCAGCAAAAAAAAAAATCTTCCTATAAGTCTTGTTGATTGTGACCTGTCTACAGTCTACAGAGCTAAAGGCTACCGGGGCTACGGGGCGTTCAAATACCTGAGATTATTCTGGTTCTCTTTACTGCAGGAATGTACAGCAGCAGCAGCAGCAGCAGCAGCATGTGTTATTCATCGTCAAAACCAAAGAAGTGGAGCATGTCCTCAATATCTCGGGGATCGCCACAAGATTACATTCTTTTGAAGGCAAGAAAAGAAAAGCACAAACCTGCTTCAGCTTCAGCTTCTTTAGCTTCACACATGTTAGTGCTTAAGAGGTGAAGCCTTCACTACTGTGTGTCGTTTTAAGGTTTTAGTTTAAAGATGTGCAATAAAAAATGAATTGAAAGGGGGGAAAAGAAAAAAAAACAAGACTTACAGGAGGAGTGAAGCTATTATAGCTGTCAGGATGTAGAGCTACGTAGCTACAGCAATAACACAATCATCGGCTGCTAAAGTTGACAATGCTAAAATACTGATGAACTCAGATGGACAGAGTACTCCACCCCAGTACTTGAGTAAGAGTAGAAATACTACTGGTCAAAATTTACTCCGTTACAAGTAAAAGTAGCTCAGTCGACATGTTACTCGAGTAAGAGTAAAAAAGTACTTGCTTTTAAAGGTACTTAAGTATCCAAAGAGTAAATTTCTTATTTTTCACATCAATAATCAATAATAATTTTCTCTAAATGAATGTAAGGAGCTTTTAACTATTGTTTGTGAGAATGAACTCTTTGAAAGCAGCTGCAGTGATGTGCTGCTTTTAGGGGTTAGAGTTTCCTTCTTTGACAAACACAGCTTGTGTCCAATAGGATTTTAGAAAAAATAAAAAAAAGAGCAGACCTGAAAGTAACGAGTACTTTTCAGCCTTCCTAGAAATTAACTCGAGTAAAAGTAGAAATATTTGTCTTGGAAATGTATTCAAGTAAGAGTAATAAGTACCAAAGAAATCTAATAACTCAAGTAAAGTGCGTACCTGTGTAGAGATGCACTTTTTAACCCTTTTTATGTGTTTGAGCTTCATGATGCATCAAGAACTTGTTGCATTGACACTGCTGCTGTTTGCATGGTTGACTTATATAAATATAAATATAAATATAATGGCTTTAATTCAGACACAATCACTCCTATAGTTTATATACACTGCCTGTCCAACAACTTGGATTTAACTAAGCTAATAGGTCAGAGCCTCCTATTGGATAATTACTGCATGGATGGTGATGTTTCAGCTGGAAACAACTCACTTAACCCCAACAGTTGTCGTCTCATTTCTTAAACAACCATATCAGAATGTCGTGGAAAAGATGTTAATCTGTTTCAGAAGGGTCAAATTATTGGCATCAAGCAAATAAAACATCTAAGGAGATTTCTGAAACTATTAAAACTGGGTTAAGATTAAGAACTGTCCAACGCATTATTAATAAAAACTGGAAGGAGAGTGGGGAAACATCGTCTTCAAGAAGGAAACGTGGTCCAGTGTGACCACAGAGTCCAGACCTTTTAATCCCACTGGGAATCTTTGAAAAATTAATTCAACTTTGCTGTGACATTGCAGAAGCTCATTGAAACGATGCCACAGCAAATGTGTGCCGAAATCAAAGCTAAAGACTTTTTTTTTGGAAGGGCAGTGTATAGGCTACTATTTAACTTTTAAATCCATGTGAACAAGCCGGTTTTAATTTCATCAACAGAAAGCTGCTGTCCCAACACACACACATCCCAAACTCCAGATGGCCAGTTAGCCTATAGCTACTACATTCAACTTCCTGCTACTTCTTCTTACACTTCCAACTTTCAGACAAATACAAAGTTGTGTGTTGTGAAACGGCCACAAGTTCAGTTCAAAGCAAAAAAGCAAAACAGATCTAGCCAGTGCAGCTGCAGGTTTTTTTTTTTTCTTTTTTCCTCTCAGGGAGGAGCTGAGGAAAAACACCTGAACGTTTCTTCTCCTTCTCCTTCTAAAACAAACACCTTTTTTGCACTTGTGAAAGGACTCCAGGATCTCTGCTGTCAGATAAAAACCGTCTACTCCTCTTCATCCTTGTGCTGTGTAACCACGGTAACTGACATTAGTGGGGTTTTTTTTTCTTTTTCTTTTCTTTCCAAAAGCCAGCCTGTGATTTTTGAGCATCACAGCTATAGGAATTACTTACTATGTGTGCTCTGTTTAATAATGATAATAATAATAATAATAATAATAATAATAATAATAATAACTAGGGGTGTGCCAAAAAATCAATTCACATAAGAATCGCAATTCTCATTTAATACGATACAGAATCTATATAAAATGTCCCAAAATCGATTCTCAAAAAATGAAACAAATCTGCCATCTCCTTAGAATTTAAAAGGCAGCTGTTTAACTGCGCTATTTTTTTTTTTATTTTAATAAAGAGGCACTTTTAATTTTGTTACTTAAGCAATACGTGATATTGCTTTCATGCAACAGTTTCAACAATTCCATCTAAGCATGGATAAATGTTTAAAACTCAATAAATGTGAAAAAGTTTAGACACTGTAGTCATTCTGTCTTGTAAAGCAGACTGGAGTAGATCATGCACTGCAAAAACTCAATATCTTACCAAGAATATTTGTCTTATTTCTAGTCAAAACAAATCTCATTCTACTTAAAATAAGACTCATCACATTAAAAAGTAGCTTGTTTTTAGACACTTTTTACTTCTTTCAAGCAGATTTTCACTTGAAATAAGTAGAAAAATCTGATAGTGGAGCAAGTTTTTCTTTCTTATTACAAACACAAAAAACTTGCTTTCACTGGCAGATTTTTCTACTTATTTCAAGTGAAAATTTGTTTGAAACAAGTGAAAATGATCTAAAAACAAGTTCGTTTTTAGGTGATGAGTCTTATTTTGAGGGAAAAGAGATTAGTTTTGACTAGAAATGAGACATTTTGACAAGAAATAAGACAAATATTCTTGTAAAGATTTTGAGCTTTTGCAGTGTGAGGATCCTTTGCACACCGATAGACTGAAGCAGAAATTAGGAATTAGGAATCAAATCGTTTTGAATCGAAAAATCGATTTTGAATCGAATCGAATAGCCCCAAAAATCAGAATCGAATCGAATCCTGAGATAGTAAAAGATTCCCACTCCTAAGAGACGGAGCTGCTGATGCATCTAAACCCTCCTCCTCCTGCAACTTGGTATAAATCTGATGCATGATCTTGTGCCGTTGTTACCTATCAGCTCATTTCACCCACTTACTCACAGCTGATTGCACACACACACACACACACACACACACACACACACACCACAGCACCCACTAACTGTACATGTGTGACTGGCTGCGGGCCACCGAGCGCCCACACAGCCGGAGCGGAGCGGAGCAGGGAGTTCTGGAAAAGGGAAGTTAAATGATTTCTTCTTTTCCTTCCTCTCTTTCCGCAGGGATACATACATACATACAAGACATCATCTAAAAGCAGAAGACTGAGAGAGAAAAAGAGAGAAGGCAGCCGGTGTGTGTGTGTGTTTCTGGCTGACACACAGCAGTTCTTCACTGGCAAGCTTTATGTTCCTGTACACATGCTAAAGCTGCCAGCTGAAGAACTGTTCTGGTCAGCCCTGACCCCGGGTGAAAGTCCAGAGTCCAGAAGAGGAAGCCGGGGTGGGGAGGGGGAAGGCTGAGGAAGGCTGAGGAAGGCTGAGGAAGGCAGCGTTTCACACACTCAACGACTCAGAGCGGACTTCAATAACCTGCTGGACCCGAGCCACCATTGTTTATAGTCTGGTGTAAATCACAGGTAAGGTGTTTTTCATTTTTAGGCAGGACACGGTTTTTGTTTTTGTGGTCACATGCTTGATTGTTTTGTATTTTTTCTCTCACAGTTAACTGCCCTTTAAGACTTTTAAGCATCTTCTTATGTCTCTCTTAAAGGGATAGTTCAATATTTTGGCAAATTGGCCCATTGCCATAACCCCTATAGTCATAGCAGTAGGTTTGTTACCTTTAATTGTCAGTGCAAGCTGTTTTTAGAACGGAGGAGCAGAGCCGTGAGCTGCTCAGAGCTACGCTACGGAGGCTCATTATGGGATTTCTTGGTTTCCCTCATCAAACTCATCAAATACACAATCCAACAACTCCACAACGCTCTGGTGGACAAGTTGTGAGCTGCACATTCACCACGCTATGAGATAATAACAGAATGTTACCACACAGAGTTGTTTTAGAGGGAAATGCAGAGTCTGCTTGATGAAAAACTGTCCCTGAAGGCAACGCGCATCAGCGGTTTTGCATGTATTTCCCTCTAAAACAACTCTGTGTGGTAACGTTGTGTTATTATCTCATAGCGTGGTGAATGTGCAGCTCACAGCTTGTCCACCAGAGCGTTGTGGAGTTGTTGGATTGTGTATTTGATGAGTTTGATGAGGGAAACCAAGAAATCCCATAATGAGCCTCCGTAGCGTAGCTCTGAGCAGCTCACGGCTCTGCTCCACCGTTCTAAAAACAGCTTGCACCGACAATTAAAGGTAACGAACCTACTGCTATGACTATAGGGATTATTATGGCAATGGGCCAATTTGCCAAAATGTTGAACTATCCCTTTAAAGTTCATGCACTATATGTCTTGAATATGTTTCCCTGTTTACTTTAGGTGGTCATGTTGATTATACAATGTTTTGGAAAGTGTACAACTTTTTAAAATTGTGTTTAAAAAAAAATCAATTCATTCAACTCCCCCTCACAAATGATTGTTTTTAAATGATGAATCCATTTGCTGCTTATTCAGGTCCTTGTTACTGTATGTTTTAATGATTCATTCATTAATCATTTTGACATTTTATTCTCAGCCGTTCCAAATCAGTTTTATTTTTTTAGAAAATAATTACATTTTAACCTGGTGAACACTGTTAATTTTTGTTTTTACCTACAATAAAGAACAACATATTCTCCCCCGACTCATGGTTTGTTGAATAAAACACATCTCATCATTGAGGACTCCCATCTTCCAAAAAATAAAAAATTGCACAGATGAATGATGAATTTACGCAAGATGTTGCACACTCATCCCTTTTAACATTTAAGTCTCTGCAAGGGGAACAAAGGAGATCAGAGTAAATTAAGTTTACTATGAAATGAATGTATAACTTCAAGGTGTTTGTTCTCTGGGAGGCAAATTGTCACATGAATTATAGTCTAAAGCTGCAACATTTAGCCAGGACTGCTACTTCCTGTGTTGGATCAAAGAAGAAAAACTCAACACATAGCTGCTCATCGGGGACGAACGGTTTGACCAGCTGCTTTTCAAGACACACAGACGTCCAACTGCTCACAACACAAGATATTTTAGTTTTTACAGTGCAGAATTAAGAAGTCAGTTTATACTGGATTTACTTGCTTTTATTCCAAGGGACCAGTAGAAACTTGCAGTAAAACAGTGTCAAGTAATATAAGGCAAGACGAGGCAGAACAGGAATATAATCTTCAATTTCAGGGTTTTGATGCATTTCCTCTAAATCACCACTAGATGGCGGGAAAACATGACAGCAGGACAGTGAAGGGAATAAAGTCAGACTGGACTGTTCAGATTGTTTCCACCCCATGTTGATGAACATGTTAAATATCTTAAACGGAGATGGAAAAGGTTTCGGAAAATTATAATCAAGTTGAAATTATGTTAAATAGAAACTATGTAAATAAAAATTAGCCTACTGCATTACATTTAAAATGAAGTGGGGGAGGAATGAAATGTAGCCTATACATGACACAACTATTAAATTAAACAATATATTTTGGCTATACACTGCAAAAACTCAACATCTTTCCAAGAATATTTGTTGTATTTCTAGTCAAAACTGATCTCTTTCCACTTAAAATAAGACTCATCACCTAAAAAATTAACTTGTTTTTAGATAATTTCACTTGTTTCAAACACATTTTCACTTGAAATAAGTAGAAAAATCTGCCAGTGAAAGCAAGTTTTTTGTGCTTGTAATAAGAAAGAAAAACTTGCTCCACTATCATATTTTTCTACTTATTTCAAGTAAAAAATATGCTTGAAAGAAGTAAAAAAAAAAGTGTCTAAAAACAAGCTACTTTTCATGTGATGAGTCTTATTTTAAGTAGAATGAGATTTGTTTTGACTAGAAATAAGACAAATATTTTTGGTAAGAGTTTGAGTTTTTGCAGTGTAGGTCACACTGCAAATTTTTTCGCTGTGAATTCACAATAAATTATAGCTGCTGCGCAGCGATGGGTTGGGTCCGGGCTATTTTTTGGCAAATTCTGAACAACAAACAGGAGAATAGGAAGACAAGACAGTTGACCTGGTAATGTTCACTCTGCTATCTACTGTGTCTGTGACTCTAAAATTTTGTATATTTGTTTCACAAAGATCATCTGGTATGTTAGTCAACTCCCTTGTTGGGTCTTGAACCCACATCCTCCAACACCAAGAACCAGCTCCTAACTCACTGAGCTAATTGTCTGGTGGAGAGACCTGCTGTGTGTCTCCTCAAATAGACTCAGGCTGTCAAGGCAGATTTCAAAAATGGTCAAAATGTCACAAATTGCAATATCTAAACAGAAATCTGATAATACATAAATTGCATCTAGACAGCATGGAAATGTTGGTGATTTGTTTTTAGCGATAAGTGTTTTGCGTCTCCCGGTCTGCCCAGACCCTAATAACTGACTCACTGCTACTGTTGTGGCAGATGTTTAATCAGTTAATTCTGTTTCTTTCTTCTCACCTATCTCAGCAAATCAAATGGTCCAGAAGGATTCATAGTGAGCAGATAAAAGACATTTCACTTAACATTTACTTGTATAGCACAAACATGTTAAGGCTCTTAACATGTTACCTGCTGCCTTGTTCCATCCTGGCTTGATCCAGCTTTTTATTGACCCACTGCCCTGTTCAGCCTCCTTCAGCTCTCTCTCCTTCTCTCAAGTTTACCGCTGTAAGTTAACTATTACACAGTGTCATGATCGATAGGAAGAGCAAAGAGAAACAGATGCTGAAGTAAGTCAGTGAAACTTAAAAATGAGACGTGTACTGACCACAGAAAGTCATCACATGTGAAGATCACCTGTTTTCTGATTTACCTCCTTATCAACAGCCTGTGGTCTGTACTGCTGCAACAAAAAACAAGAAACACAACCCAAAAAAAACCCTGTTGCAGACAGCTTCAAGTCGGGCCTGTGTCCCTTTGTCAGCCCTGCAGAGTAACCAGAAGAGAGACGTCGAGGTTTTAAGTTCAACCCTTGTTGTACAGTAAGTGTATTGTTCGCTCTCTCAGAGATTGTGATTCAATAAGTGACACACTGCTACTGTTGTGGCAGATGTTTAATCAGTTAATTGTGGTTTGGGTTTTTCACCTTAGCAAGGATTCATAGTGAGCAGATAAAAGACATTTCACTTCACATTTACTTGTATAGCACAAACATATATGTTAAGGCACTGCATGAGCTGTACGGACCTTATTGAGATAAGGCAGAGAGGGAACGTCGTACTTCAGCGTTCTTAATGCTTTATGTATATAACTAGTAGGATTACAATAAGGGTGAAGAAACCCGCAATTATGTTTGCCCATAAACTGCTTGATTGTCCCTTTGCAAGTTGAGCTTTGATGTGAGTCTGCGCAGACTGCACAATGGTTGCTTCGAAGTCTTGAATCTCCAGCTGCTGCCCGTCACATACCTTCTTCTTTAAATCCCTCAGGACAGCTTCACAGATCTTGTCGATGTATTTCATGTCAAGGGAGACGCCCTCTGTGTCCCTGAGACCCTCCATCGTCAGGTTCACCAGGTGCAGTATGTAGATGATCCTGATCACCTGACTCTGGTTCTCGAGAACGCGGCACACTGTCAGTATCTTCGTCATCAGCAGGGTGACGAAGGATCTCAGCTGGTCTTCAGGGCTGGTGGAGGCTGGAGGCAGAGACTCAGTTCCTGTCTCAGCTGAATCGTCTCCGTGCTGCTGGATGACTGTCTCTGGTCCGTCCTCCAGAGGTTCAGTACTCATGTTGAAGTTCTCCACGACTGCAGACCTTTTGAGGAGCGAGTGTTCAACATGAAAAAAGATATAAAATATATTTTAAAATGTGGAAGAGAGGCATAAAAATGAAGAAATCCACCAGTGTTGTATTATGTATGCACTGCAAAAACTCAAAATCTTTTCAGGAATGTTTGTCTTATTTCTTGTCAAAATGTCTCATTTCTAGTCAAAACTAATCTCTTTCCACTTTAAATAAGACTCTCCATCTAAAAACTAACTTGTTTTTAGATAATTTTCATTTATTTCAAACTAATTTTCACTTGAAATAAGTAGAAAAATCTGCCAGTGAAAGCAAGTTTGTTCTGCTTGTAATAAGAAAGAAAAACTTGCTCCACTATCAGATTTTTCTACTTATTTCAAGTGAAAATCTGCTTGAAAGAAGTAAAAAGTGTCTAAAAACAAGCTGCTTTTAATGTGATGAGTCTTATTTTAAGTAGAATTAGATTGTTTTGACTAGAAATAAGACAAATATTCTTGGTAAGATTTTGAGTTTTTGCAGTGTGTGTTACCTGCTGCCTTGTTCCATCCTGGCTTGATCCAGCTTTTTATTGACCCACTGCCCTGTTCAGCCTCCTTCAGCTCTCTCTCCTTCTCTTTTTCTCTCTGGGATGATGTCAGTGCAGAAGTCACTCCAATATCTAAGTTTACCGCTGTAAGTTAACTATTACACAGTGATGCTCGATAGGAAGAGCAAAGAGAAACAGATGCTGAAGTAAGTCAGTGAAACTTTAAAATGAGACGTGTTCTGACCACAGAGAGTCGTCACAGAGCACATCCGGATGTGAACCTGTCTGGTTGACCTGCCAATCAACAGCCTGTGGTCTGTACCACTAATACCACATACAAAAACAAGAAACACAACCAAAA
This sequence comes from Trachurus japonicus, assembly GCF_045865225.1. Classification (NCBI taxonomy): domain Eukaryota; kingdom Metazoa; phylum Chordata; class Actinopteri; order Carangiformes; family Carangidae; genus Trachurus; species Trachurus japonicus. Next base: position 2,836,008 of record NC_140920.1, on the reverse strand, counting down.
GAAAAGACCCTGTTGCAGACAGCTTCAACTCTGGCCTGTGTCCCTTTGTCGGCCCTGCAGAGGCTGCAATGGTGCAATCATTCAGCTCTCTGACCAGCAGAGTGGTGCTCAGGTTGTGAGTTCGAGCCTTGTTGTGAGTGTATTGTTCACTTACCCCGACTGTGATTCAATAAGTGACACATTGCTACACATTGCTGCAAGAACCAGCTCCTAACTCGCTGAGCTAATTAGCTGGTGGTGAGACCTGCTGTGTAGCTTCATTTATCCACTCAGGTGAGCCAGTGCCCGGGCAGCTGTTGTGATGAAATGGTCAAAAGTCAGAAATTCAGTCATCTAAACAAAAATCTGATAATACATAAATTGCATCTAGACAGCATGGAAATGTTGGTGATTTGTTTTTAATGATAAGTGTTTTGCTTCATAAGAGAAAATATGATGTTTATAAATCACATTGACTGCATTCAGCATCTGTTGATAAATGGGACACTTGTTTTTGTGCTGTAGCCTAAATTTACATTGTAGTTTCAAGAAGTGAATTACTCACCTCACTCAGTTTTGGATTGAATCACTGTGAATGAAAAGTCTCCTTATAGAGGGATAGAGTTTACCATGGTATTGTAGCAGCAAGACAAAGGAAGGAAATAAACCTTACAGGATTATATTTAACTCTTAAACCAAGTTTCCTCCAATGATAAGCATTATTGTTAACACTAGTAATAATGAAATAACACATACAGTGCTGCTTTATTGACTTTGAATCCAAGGAAACACTTAAATGATCTGAAACTTCTTCATTTATACAGCTCTGGAAAAAATTAAGAGACCACTCTCAAAATGATCAGTTTCTCTGGTTTTACTGTTTATAGGTCTGTGTTTGAGTAAAGTTTTATTCTATCAACTACCGACAACATTTCTCCCAAAATTGAAATAAAAATATTGTCATTTAGAGCTTTTATTGGCTTAAAATGACTAAACTAGTCTAAATAACAAAAATTATCAAGTATTTTCAGACCTTGAATAATAATAATAATGCAAAGAAAACATGTTCATTTATTCCTTAACAACACAACAAGAATATTTTAACTCAGGAAGAGTTTATAAATCAGGTTTTGTGGGATAATGTCAATGTTTAATCCCAGCAGTGGTTTTTATATAAAACCAGATGTGGTTCAGGTGACGACCTCATCAGAGTCTCATTAAGGAGAATGAGTTGTGTTTGTGTTGGTGTTTAAAAAGAAAAGAAAAGAAAAGAATGACTGTCATACGAAACATTTGTGAAAGTGGTCTCTAAATTTTTTCCAGAGCTGTATGTAAAGATTTAATTATGATGGTTGCCCCAGACATTTTTTTTCTTGTGCATTAAAAAAAGACAAAGAAAAAACAATAAACTCATAATCTGTTATAAAAAATAAAAAAACAAATCAAACAATGAACCATCAACCTTGGTGATGATTTTTTAATATAAATGGACAGTCCTCACTGCAAAAACTCAAAATCTTTCCAAGAATATTTGTCTTATTTCTTGTCAAAATGTCTCATTTCTAGTCTAAACTAATCTCTTTCCACTTAAAATAAGACTCATCACCTAAAAATTAACTTGTTTTTAGATTATTTTCACTTGAAATAAGTAGAAAAATCTGCCAGTGAAAGCAAGAAAGAAAAACTTGTTCCACTATCAGATTGTTCTAATTATTCCAAGTGATGAAAGAAATAAAAAGTGTCTAAAAACAAGCTACTTCTTCATATAATGAGATTTGTTTTGACTAGAAATGACATTTTGACTAGAAATAAGACAAATATTCTTGGTAAGATTTTGAGTTTTTTGCTGCAGTGCTCTCTTCTTGTTCTCCTCTTTTCCTCCCCCCTCTTACATATCATTTCACTGCAATGATCTTGTATTATTGTATGTGACAAATAAACTCTCTGGTTCCTGATGAAACTGTGATACGGCAGAATAATAAAATATGACCTGAGTCAGCATGTCGTGAGTTCATCCTACCTCTCTCCCTCTCCCTCTCCCCCCCACCACCACCACGCTGCTGCTGCTGCTGCTTCCTCCCCCGCGCGTAAATGGAAAGCTTTTACGCACCGCGCGTCTTCACTTGAGAAGCGGTTTAATTGCTGATTATCTTTTCTTTTTTTGCGTTGTCACACGCCGCCTCCTCGCGCCGTGGAGATGTAAGAGATGCGGCAATAACCTCACTACATATTATTAGAGAGGAGGGGGGAGGAGGAGGAAAGGGAGGGAGGGGTGGGGATGGAGAGGTGGGGTGAGGATGGAGGCAAAGGCAAAGGCGTGCGTCCGGACTCTCTCACGGCCAACTCGCCTAAACGCAACGAGGGACTCAGACATCAATAACGTCCAGCTCATCAATAAGACATTTAGATGGAGCTATAGACTTAATTAAATAGGCTGCCTTTGCCTTTGCCTTTGCCTTGTATTATAGGACTCTGATTGTAGTGTAGCTATAATAGTGAATCTGATGAGCCCCAATGGAGAAGAACATCTGAAGGAAGAAGAAGCATCTCCTCCATCCAGAGAGAAAGAAAGAAAAGAAACAAAACCAAACAGACTTTTAGAGGTTAGATAGATAGATTTTCTTTCCCTCTGAAGGTCCAGACCAAGTACCTTTAGGACATCTGAAGGAAGAAGCGAAGAAGCAGCATCTCTTCATCCTCTCCATCCATCCTGCAAGGAAAGCGGCACCGAAGAAAGAAGGAAAAGAAAAGAAACAAAACAACACAGACTTAGAGGTTAGATAGATTTTCTTTCCCAGTGATGGCGATCAACACCGACGCCGCCTTCGGGAAGAGCGCCCTGGGCGAGAGGGAAGTTTCCCATCCCACCAACTTCCACACGGACACGGACATGCTGCTGAGCGCGGCGGGGACGTGCGAGCCGATCAGCGGGGAGAGCAACAACATGAACATGAAGCCGTCCGACTCCTTCTCCCTCACGGTCCGCGGCAGCGTGCGCTCCCTGGACGCGGACCAGAACGGGCACCGCGCGCCGCTGAAGTCCGGGTCCGTGGGGCATCTGGCGACCCCACCGGGCAGCAGGTCCAGGTCCGGGTCGCGGCTCAGTCTGGGCGCGCTGTCCTCCTCCTACCAGGTCCCCCCGCACGGCTCGGTGCCCCCCCCCACCTACCTCTGGCTCGCCGTGCTGTCGTGTTTCTGCCCCGCGGTGCCGCTCAACATCTGCGCGCTGTGGTACGCCAACGTGGTGAGTCGATGTCGATGTGCAGCTTTAATTCTCTCCATCATTAACGTATCATCATTGTAATATGGCACTTAAACACAGCTATAGGCAGTGGTGTAGTCTATTTGATACTCAGGTATACTCAGTAGGCTATACCCACTGAAAATGTGGTCTACCAGCAGAACTGAGATCAGACCCAACTCTAAGCATTTTTAAATCCAGGTTAAAAACATTCATGTTTTCATGTGAGCTAAATCCTAATCTTGGATTCGCACTGTAAGTCCTCTAAATTGTTTTAATACTAATCAATATTTTCATGCTGCAAACTCATATTTTATGCTCTATTTTAATGTTGAATTGAATTGAATTGAAAACTTTATTGAACAACATTAGACAAGTGTTCAAAAGGATTAAAACACAATAAAGCCCAAAGGCTTATTTCCCTTGTGGTCCTATTTGATGGTAGACAGTAGCCTACACATGGATTTAAAAACAAGGAAGACAAACACACAACACATGGACTAAAAACATGGGAGAAAGACACTAGGGCACATAGACTACAACATTGAAGAAAAAGAACGAGACGAAATAGATAAAACAAGGGAATTAGGTCCCAAACAGAAACAACAAAACATTTAACAGACACACAAACAAACAATACAATAATCTAGTGCTTTACATGTTTTTATTGTATGTGTGTGTGTGTGTGTGTTTTGTTTTGTTTTTATGAAAAGCACATTGAGTTGCCCCTTGTGCGATGTACATAAAGGTAGCTTCCCTTGCCTTGCTCTGCCTACAACAAAACTATCTAACTATATAGTCTATGTGATGCAGATGTGAACAGTGTACCCACCTATAAACAGCAGTATACCCACTGCAACAAATTACACTACACCACTGGTTATAGTGTTGATCTTCTTCTTTCTTTTCTTTTAATCACTGCAATCACTACAGGTGCTTGTGTTGAATAGAAATGATTCACCATTGATCACTTCCTCATCTCCTTTCCTCTTTTTTTTTTAGTCCAGGTCTGTTTTCCACACAGGAGATGTTGAGGCAGCGAGGAAATACGGGCGACGGTCGATGCTGTTCAGCTGTCTGGCGATACTGCTGGGTGTGGCCGTCATCATCTTCATAGTGTTTACAATAGGTATGTACTAGGAAAACACACACACACATTAACACACAAACACACTCAGATGTCAGTGTAAAGCCATGAAACTAAAGAAAAAACCCTCTCTTTCCTCTCAACTCTCAGAGCTCCAGCAGTGAACTGATGTGGAGGATGGGAGGAGTCACACTACAGCTCTCCTTTAACTTCATCTCATCTCCAATTTGCACAGAAGAAAAAGAGAAAGAGAAAAAGAGAGAGAGAGAGGAGGTGACTCTCGAAGATGATAAAGCACAAACAAGCAAAATCTTGCGCTGAAAACAAGCTGAAGAGACTCGAACATCTGGATGAAAGAGAGAAGGGGGAAATAAAAAGGGAATGAAGTCGCAGGCCGTTTCTCCTTTCTTTTTTTTCCCAATCATGACGACCATTGATCCCACAAACTCAGGAACTAGAGGAAGGAAGATGGAGGCCGCTGCTCAGAGTCTGGAAGAAGAGTTGTTAACTCCTCACAGCTCAAACCAGTGGTGCACCAACCAAGTCTGATCATTAAAGGGATATGGCAACTTTTTTTTGTCTGTGTCTTGCCTCACTCCCGAGTCCATGACCAGCAGATAGACACCATCCTTTCGACTGTGCGTGCAGTAACAAGGGAGATACGGGCAGAGATGGCGCACCGCTAATTAGCTTAGCTCAAACACTGGAAGTGTATAGGTAGTGTTAGCCTGCCTGCTACCCGAGCCAAAATCAGCAGTCAGAAGCTGATTTCATTTTAGCTCTAAACTCTGTAAATATATCACTTTATCGACATTTCAAACATTTTTAGTTGAGAAAGTAGCCGTTTAGATCAGCAGTGTGTCGTTAATTTGTCTAAATACCAGCTGTTTGCAATTTTGTTCGGACAAATTCGGCGCTACTCAAGCTAGCCGTTGTGACCAACGCACTTCCAGTTACTTTCACAAAATAAAACACCCGTTGCCCTTTACATACAGAAAACGATGACGATATAATTTGTGCTTTTACTTTGAAATAGGAAACTAACCTACCCTCGATGTAGCTAGCTTGAACCAAAATACTGTCGACTGTGCTTGCAGTAACAAGGGAGATATGGGCAGAGCTGGCGCACCGCTAATTAGCTTAGCTCAAACACTGGAAGTGTATGGGTAGTGTTAGCCTGCCTCCACCTAAAGTCATCAGAGAAACTCTTCAGCAACTCTAAACGGAAACCGGCGGGCCGATCTTGGTCTCAGAGCTGACAAAACTCTCCGGTAAGGCATCTTGAGCGGTCAAATGCCGCTAACGGGACGAGATCGGTCAAAACGGAGGGTTCAAGCAAAGACGGTTCATTTTGGTTCAAGCTAGCTACATCGAGGGTAGGTTAGCTTCCTGTTTCAAAGTAAAAGCACAAATTCTATCGTCATCGTTTTCTGTATGTAAAGAGCAACAGGTGTTTTATTTTGTGAAAGTAACCGGAAGTGCGTTGGTCACAACGGCTAGCTTGAGTAGCGCCGAATTCGTCCAAACAAAATTGTAAACAGCTGGTATTTAGACAAATTAACGACACACTGCTGATCTAAACGGCTACTTTCTCTCCTAAACATGTTTGAAATGTGGATAAAGTGATATATTTACAGAGTTTAGAGCTAAAATGAAATCAGCTTCTGACTGCTGATTTCGGCTCGGGTAGGAGGCAGGCTAACACTACCCATACACTTCCAGTGTTTGAGCTAAGCTAATTAGCGGTGTGCCAGCTCTCCCCGTATCTCCCTTGTTACTGCACGCACAGTCAAAAGGATGGTGTCTATCTGCTGGTCATGGACTCGGGAGTGAGGCAAGACACACACACACAAAAAAAATGTTAGTGTATCCCTTTAACAAAAACACATAAGAAGATTGAGAAGATTTCCCAAAGACTCACACACTTGTAGCTTTTCATTTTAACATTTGCAAACCGAGCACGGACCGACCTCTTCTTCCCCCTCGTTGGAAGGATGTTCGCTGTTGGACGATGTGTCAGCTGTTTTCTTAACACCGTTTACATCCTGTTTATTTAAAAAACTTGTGTGTACATTTATTTCTCCCCAACACAACAACTAAGTGTGATGTCCTGCTTCTTTTGCGACTCTACCGAACCTCGAACCGTCTGCCTGGATCTCTACACCTCGTTATGTTTACAATATAACTGCAAGATAATGAATGGGGGTTTGGTTCCTCCTCTTCTTCCCTGTATGCACCGTTCCTTCCTTCCTGGCACCTCTGATGCTGATGTTTATACATTTATACTGTATGACTGGTTTACTGTGCCATAGTTCTGCATGTCTGAAATAAACCTGAATGAGCATGATAATAACTCCAGATTGTGCTCATCACCTTTATTTATTTATTTATTTCATCAGGCACTGCCAACACAATATATTTATATTTATTTAAAAAAGAAAAAGAAAAAAGAAGCAGCAGCAGCAGCAGTGCTAAGCAGTACACATTACAAATATTACTTCATACATTTATAAAGAGTTAAAATTACAACAGGATGTAATATATAAATTCCCAAATGGAAATGTTACAGTTCAGATAATAAATAAACTCTCAGTCTGAGCGTTGAAGCCATTTCACTTTCAATTAAGACCCATTTACGTATTTATTTATTCATTAACCTTCAATCTTTTCTTATTGTAACTCCTGTTTGAAGCAAAGTAAATTACAGCAGAAGTTGTAGAAATATAAGAAATAACCTTATTAAAAATGAAAAACAAGTCTTGGCAACAGTCGAAGAAGAAAATAAAGTAAAGGGTCGGTGGATCAGTGGAAAGTGTAGAGCAACAGGAGAATGGTGCAGACGCCGATCACCCCGCCTAGGATTAAAGAGTCCTTTCTCTTGCGCAAATTGATTTTCTGGATGAGACTGTTGATGGCAGGGAAACGATCTGAGGGGTGGGGAAGTGTGGTGAAGGAAAATAATTAAGATCCAATTCGGGTTTCCCTCCCTTGCAGTGAGTAAGAGAGAGACGGAGAGACGGAGAGACAGAGAGAGGGATGGAGAGAGATGGAGGGAGAGAAAGTGGCAGAGGAAAATACATCAGCACAACTCGGAAAAAAGAATAAGTGGAGCTTAATGGTGTAGACTGCTGTCTGGTTGCCAGCTTTCACTCTAAGTGTGGTTACGTTATCTCTGCTGAGAGGCAGCGTGTGCTGAGGGAGGGTCAGCTCGGAGAAAACTGTCAGTGTAGGCTTTTATTTATATAAATATATATATACATACAGCTCTGGAAAAAAATTAAGAGACGTTCAAAATGATCAGTTTCTCTGGTTTTAGGGTTTTTTTACTGTATAGGTATGTGTTTAAGTAAATAAATACTTATGTTTTGTTTTATTCTATAAACTACTGCAACATTTCTCCCAAATTCGAAATGAAAATATTGTCATTTAAAGCAGAAGTAAGCAGAATATTTGTGTTAATATAAGTCTTGAATAGTTATATCTTCCGACAGCAATCACTTCTATAGAGTGTTTGGTCTGAAACACGGGTCTGTCAGTCACTCTGCTCTGCTCTGAGCCGAGGAGAAAACTTTCCTTGTATCCTACAACCTTTATCCAATGAGGAGAGAGAACGGCATAAAGGGGCAGTCCTCTCTGTGTGTGCAGCCAAGGGATGCGCCTGAATGTGGTGACGTAGGGACGAGGGCGGGGACTGCTAACTCCATCAGCTGACAGGAAGTTAGGCATAACCACCGGATCGCTTACTTCTGCTCTAAAGCATTTATTTGTAGAAAATGAAAAAATAAAAAACGTATGCCGTTTTTAGACCTTAAATAATGCAATAATGCATATTCATTTTTAGACAACACAATACTTTTTTTTTTTTTTTTACTTGGGAAGGGTTAAGAAATCAACATCTTTAATTGCAGCAGTGGTTTTTAGCATTTTAATTGAATATGATTTGGTTCAGGTGATCAACTAGTCAATGCCTCATCAAAGGGACAACGAGGAGTTTCGGAAAGTGAAGTGTTTTCACACTTTTACATTTCCCATGAGCCTCTGCGCGCACGGTGAAATTCTTGGACTGACGCAAGACGGACGAAAGCCAAGTATTTGTCAAGAATGTTTTCACTGATCAAGAATGAAAGTCGGAGGTTGGAAGACGATCAGATACCGTCGTGGCTCCGACCATAAACGATGCCAACTCACAGCGATCCGGTGGCGTTATTCCCATGCGTCCGGGAAAACGAAACCAGGAAATGCTGGGCGAGTCGACCACTAAATAATAATAATATCAAAGTAACGATGAAGACAAAACGATATATTTATCTAAAATGGACCCATTAACGAGTGGTAACGTAGATTCATCCACATTAATATGAGACTCCTCTGTGCCTCTTTAAGTAGAGTGAGTTGTGCTTGTGTTGATATTCAATCGAACGGCTGCGAAACATGTAAAGAAACTAATTTATTAAGAACATTTTGGAGTCGTCTCTTAATTTTTTCCCAGAGCTGTTTATATAAATATATAGATCAGCACAGAAAAAAAGAGAAAGAAGGGAAGAGACACGATTTAATTGATGAATAATAAAAAAGGATACTGGCCAAAGTTGTGACCCGGGTTTGGATGGACTTCAACATCCCACGCTGAAATGTGATGTTCTCTTTGGTAGCCATGGCGATACTGGAGGTATAGAGAAAAACCACGAGGGGATAATTATTCATCATCATCATCATTATTATAATTATTATTATTATTATCATCACAGTGTCACGTTAAACTGGTTTTATTGTTTCAGCTAAGATGCCAGAAAAACGTAGCGGGAGATCTGAATGACTGTGCTTTATTGTGTGTGTGTGTGTGTGTGAGTGTGTGTGTTGCTGAGTGGAGTGAGTGAGTGAGTAATTGGAAAAGGAAAAGGGAAAAGGAGGAGGGAGGAGGGAGGAGAGAGATCGGAGCAATATCACTTACCTTATTGCATTGTCAATGAGACTATCTGAGCTGTGAACACGACATGGAAAAAAGAAAGAGACGGAGATTAAAGTCAGTTCAAAGCAAATGAAATAACTTCATTCATCAAGTATCTTTTACAAAGATTTACACAGTCGATCGATTGATCTACAATCCGAATCATTGCTCAGCATCGGCACTTTAAACAAATAATAACCCGCTGCGATGTGATTTCAGAACGCGTTGCACACGATATCTCTCTCTCCTGCATTAGACGTCCAGAAGAAAAAAAAAAGAAAGGAAAAAAAGCCCATGCATGAAACCACACGCAGCTCTCTTGGTCTATTATCATAAAAGGAGCACTTCCTGTGATTCCTACGAGACCGGATGAAAGTGCTGCTTAATGGGAGGATTTTCTCTCGCTTTTTTTTTTTGATAAAGTTAGAATCCAATTGGTCAAATTCGACCCAGAAGCCAGAAAATCTACACAATATATCTGATGTGTGGATGCAAAACAGCACATGTATACGTTAAAATGTGTGTTTTTGGTGCATATATGAGGCTAAAAGAAGAAGGGAGACACAGATATGGATGCTGGACACTCGACGTGCACAAGTTTTTGTGTCAGATAATGTTAAACATCGAGGTAAAAGACAGAAACTGACGGAGAAACGAGCCGTTGTTCAGTACTGGAGGAATGAGCAGAGCAGAGCATATAAGGGCAACGCTCTGGCAGACTCCACTGGAAACTGAAAATCAATACTGTGCTTAATACTTCCTCCATCCATCCATCCATCCATCCATCCATCCATCCATCCGTCCATCTCATCCACTCCACTATCCGTCTCCTTCATTAGCCGGCGGAGACCGAAGCCGAAGCACCTTTTTGCTTTTATACGCAGAAAAAAACTCATTAAACTACACAAAGTAGCCCCCGACCGCAGGTTTGTAAAGTGTAAGTGTTAAAAGGGATAGTTCATCATTTTTGGCAGATCCTCCTCTCACCATAATCCCCTATAGTCACAGCAGTAGGTTCATCACCTTTAATTATCGGTGCATGTTATTCTAGGTCTTTTGTGCCTTCAGTTCTGCCATTAGTTTGTTGAATGCTCAGCTGGCTTGAAGCTGTAGTTTTTAGTACTGTTGTTGACAATGTGTTTTTATTTTTTAGTTTTTTTATATTGCCCTACTTATGTATTTATTATATTTTTGTACTTTTATCTTATCTGATCTCAATTTTGCACTGTCCTTGCACTTTCCTCCTCAACTGTATGTATGCTTGTGTATGTGATTGTGGTGTGGTGGTCAGCTGTAGAAACAGAATTGCCCTATGGGATAAATAAAGTAATCTCAACTCAACTTAACTCAACTCAATGTTGTTTTGAGATCGGCGGGGCAGAGCCGTGAGCTGCTCAGTGAACACAATGGAGGTGAACGGTCCACTGTCCTTCATCAAACTCATCAAATACACAATCCAACAACTCCACAACGCTCTGGTGGACAAGTTGTGACCTGCACATTCACCACGCTATGAGACAATCACGTATAATTATATGTAACATTACGACACATGAAGCAAATAGTCGGAACTACTTTGTGCTGTTGAAATCCCTCCGCCCAGCAGCAGCCGTGTCTGGAATGTAGTTCTGGCTGAATTTCCCTCTAAAACAACTCTGTGTGGTAACGTTGTGTTATTATCTCTTAGAACACGGCTCTCTTGAATACTCGATTCTGATTGGTCAATCACCAATATTCTGCGGTGTTTATTTCTCGATAGACCACCGCTGAGCGGACCGTTGCTAGGGACTCCATAGCAACGGCCGACTCTGCATGTCTGGTCAGCGATATTTTTTTTCCTACTACGGCCAGCCAAGACCCGCCAAGACCCGCCTTACTCCACCTCTGATTGGCTGCCTCTGCAAGGCTAAGCCTATCCCTGCATCTTACCCTAACCTTAACCACTCCCTTCACACGCCTAAACCAACCGTCTTTGCCTAAACCTAACCGTCAGAGTAGAGGGCATCGTGATAAGCCAATCAGAGGCCTAGTAAGGCGGGTCTTTGCCTGGCCATAGCAGGAAAAAAATTTTTGCGTCCGGTCACGGCCGCTGTTTTGCTGAGCCTCCTCCCGTTCGTGCATTTGAAGCCTTTGATAATCAATCAGTGGATCGATGGATTACCATACACGTTACGTGTATTTTGTGTAGTCGTACCTGTCATAAACAAGAGATTATGGGGTGCGTTTGTGTCGCGGAGCTACAGAGAGGAGAGGAGCTGTGACACGGTCAGAGTTTCTGGTGCAAGTTTACTTTTCAGCCACGATGTGGAAATAACTTAGGAGCCTCCACTCTCCCTGTAACAGGTTACAAGTCGTTTATCTGACATCACAATTAGTCCGAAGCTATTTAATGACGGTAAAAATGAAACATAAAGTAAATATCCTGCATACTTTCTCTTTTCTGTGCTGCGCTGGTCAGAGCGGCGTCCCGAGCAACAGTCTAATTTTACATGAATAAAATCTCTTTTTATCATTATTTTGTGTTACATTATTGAATGATTTAGTTGTAGGCCGTGTTCTAAGCGGGATAATGTATAGTTGGTCGGTTGTTATGGAGAAATAAACCCCTTCAGGTTGTATGAAACCCCTCCGCTTCGCGTCGGGGTTCCATACAACCTGTCGGGGTTTATTTCTCCATAACAACCTCCGAACTATACATTATCCCTTACATAGCGTGGTGAATGTGCAGGTCACAACTTGTCCACCAGAGCGTTGTGGAGTTGTTGGATTGTGTATTTGATGAGTTTTTATGGTGTTCACTGAGCAGCTCGCGTCTCTGCCCCGCCGATCTCAAAACAACATGCACCAATAATTAAAGGTAATGAACCTACTGTTAGGGATTAGGGCTGTCCCGATTATCATATTTTGATAATCGAAGCTTCGTGGACATAAAAGTGCGATCGTAACAGAAATAATGAAAGTAATGGCAAACAAACACTGCATATCTCCAATATCAGGCAGGTTTCCAGGATGCCAAGTCGCCTACTCATTTTAATGTAACAATTGCCGATGAGAACTGGTGTCAAAAAGGAAAAAAGGCACAAAAAAAAAAGAATCGATCACGGACTTCATGGCAACGAACGAAGCTTCGAATTTTTTGGGTCAGCCCTAATAGGGATTATGGCAATGGGAGAATTTGCTAAAATGTTGAACTATCCCTTTAACATCAGGTCCAAATCCTGAGTGTCCTTGCCCAGATTATCGAATCAAAAGAGAAAATATCAGTTGGTATTATGATTTTTTTTTCTTTTTCTTTTGTTGACAACAAATCTGAAACATTCAAACTACAGAAATGAATCAATTTGCTTTTAGTTAATTTGTTTGTAAGTTAATTTAAGTTAATCAGTTGATCCCTTTTATAGATCGCATCGTTGTTTGGCCTTTATGAAATATCACAAAACTGCTAAAATGTCCGTTGTTGAACTATTTTCAGCCGTGCGCGAATACTGAAGTAATATTCTTTTGAAATGTAATGTGTTCAAACAGGCCTTTGACTTTTATTTATTACCACTTGTTGGTTTTTATTACCAACTTTCCCTGTTGCCTGAAACCAAGAAACCAAGAAACCAGAAACCGGCAAGTACTGAAGTGAGGCTGTAACATCTCTATTCACTGTTGCTGACAGTGATGTGTTCAAACCTGCCTCTGAACTATTACCTGTGAGTCCTGTTGTATAAACTCTCTCTGATAAATCATTCATAATCAATTTGATATTAAAGCATCGGGTAATAAATAAATAAATAAACAATCTATTGGATCATGAAAACTTTAAAGAGTAGGATTGAAATCTGATGCGATTTGATTCATTTGTAGGTTCAATGTCTAGAACCAATGCTGCAGGCCGATTATATGTCTTTGTTTTTGACTGTGAACGGGTTTGTAGCCTACAATCACAGACCAACTTTGCAACAGACACTTGCACTGCATTTTGACCTTTACCTTGTTGCTGCATTTTATTATCACTATTAATTAGTATTTTAATTTTTCTTTAATATTAAAATAAAACAAGAGCAGCTGCAAATGTGGACATTTTTAAGAACAAACTTAAGACAAACCTTTTCAGCCTGGCTTGTGATTAGATTTTACTTAAAGGTTTTACTGTTTTACTATTTTTCGTATCCTTTTATTTATCATTTATTTTTTAGTCTTAGCCTATTTATTGTGTAATTTTAGTTATTTTTATCATGTCTTTGCACTTATAATAACTTTTAGTTCATTTTATTTATTTGGTTTTAGCCAGTCTGTGGTGTTTCCTCACAGCAAATTGTTGAGAGTAAGAAAGCGCTTCAGTTGCCTCCTTTCAAGCTCTATATACGAGTGTGTGTGTGTAGTTGCGTGACTTTAAATTTACAACTGCAACTGTGTCTATTTATTCATTGTATTATCCACTGTATTTGTATCATAGCATTTTTTTTTCTTTTTCTATTGTATTCAGCATATTTTATTCTATTCTAAAGCCTGACCAGGGACAAAGACTGCAGATTAGCTGAAGCTAGACGTCTTATTATGCATCACATTTTCCCATTTTCTGTGGCAATGTTGTATGTATTGTCCCTGTTTAATAAACATTAAAATAAATCAATAAAATATTATTGTCATGCTTGTATTTTACATGTGTGGAACGGGGGATCATGTGACCAATGTTGATTTACATATAACACACTTTTATTATTATTACTTTCACATTTTACATGAAGCCGATTCTGTGTCTGCAGATCAAAAACTTCACATTATGCACAAACTAAATACTGAAAATGTGAGGGGAGTTGTTGTGTTTTTAAGTCTGTGATAATTACATTAGAGTGAGTTTTACGACGCTGACGATGGATCTGTCCGACTCGTGGGAAGTTCCTCTGGTTGGTTTGTGGCTTTGAGGCTCAGCTGCAGTTAGTTATGGTTACTAACGGTTACTAATCACCAGCCGCAGAGCGAAGGGTCGACTGTAGAAACACACTGTGACTCCCTCACTGGCTCTAGAGAAATACTACCTGCTTCTCATAACTGTTACGACTCTTCAGCTATCAACTTTTATTATTGTTTCAAATCAAATCAGGAGGCAAACGGACTGAAAATGAGCAAAATCAAGGCAACGTTGGCGGACTTATATGTGTATTTTGGCCGGTAATTATCAGCCAATATCTGGCCGGTAATTATGTTAGTTAGTTTTGGTTTTTTAAGGAGATCTCTTACTTTTTGAGATGTTCGTGCTCCTTCAGGAAGAGCTCAGTCTTTCTGTTGTTCACCCCAGAGCCGCTCTTGTACGACCTGAAAGGACAAAAGAAAACAGAAGAGACGAGAACAGACGATGAACATAATGACAGGTAGTGAAATGTTAATCCAATTCAGTTTTGTTTTATAATTGTTTGTCTTTATTTGATAGAGTAGCAGACAGTGCACTGTGAACTAAACTGGACAAACATGAGGCCTAATTTACATAACAATGACAATGCAAACATGTGGATTGTGGATGAAATTAAAGAGATAGTTCACCCAAAATTGAAATTTCACTTCCATTTCATTATCTACTCCCCCTCATGTGGACTAAGGGCTGGGAGAAGTTTCAGAGTCCTCCGTGGCTTCTCTGAGTTACAGGGGGTCTCGGCGTAGCAGTGCATGTCCATATAACGGTTGCAAATGGATACCAACTTTTATAGCGGAAGCTCCTCTTCCCGGTTCGTCAAATTTGGGCGAACTGGGAAGAGAAGCTTCCGCTATAAAACAAGCTTGAAATATAGACTTATTTAATTGTTTTCAGGACAATTTCGCATTTCGGGGCTTCAATACAAGACGGACATTACATACGAGCAGCATGGAGGTATTTGGATGTTTTTTGGTGTGTCTTTTTGTTACGAAGACAGTTGGTATCCATTTGCAACCGT
This sequence comes from Trachurus japonicus, assembly GCF_045865225.1. Lineage (NCBI taxonomy): Eukaryota > Metazoa > Chordata > Actinopteri > Carangiformes > Carangidae > Trachurus > Trachurus japonicus. The sequence goes on along the minus strand of NC_140920.1, from coordinate 2,820,835 downwards.
TATATGGACATGCACTGCTACGCAGAGACCCCCTGTAACTCAGAGAAGCCACGGAGGACTCTGAAACTTCTCCCAGCCCTTAGTCCACATGAGGGTGAGTAGATGAGTGAAATTTCAATTTTGGGTGAACTATCCCTTTAAATATTAGCTATTTAAACACAGGGAAGTTGGGATATTTTCCACCATCTGACATTCAATTCCAAATGATTTATAAATAAATACAAAATGTTGAGAAAATAATCAACAAATTAAATGACAAACACTATTTTCCTACCTAATTAAAGACAGAAAATACTTTTTAAAAATATAAAATCTGTGTGACTTCTCTATTAGTTTGGTTTTGTATCGTTTAACTCCTCTCTCTTTTGAGCTGCTGCGTCATAAAAACCTACGTACATCTGCCTTGGAAGACACTTCTTCTTTTTTCCTTCTTTCTTCCGTCTTTGTTTCAGTCTGAACGACGTACAGTATTTCACGCCCTCCTATTAACCGATGCCTTGGATGCTGATTATGTACTTCCTGTTAAGGCTTTTAAGCGATTAGCTTCTGCTTAACCCAGAGCTCAGTTCTCCATCTCTTATTTACACTCCCTGTTTGGACTGATCATCAATTCATCATCCATTATCTCCTCCCTCCGCCCCCATTCTCCCTCTCTTCCTCCCTCTGTTGCTCCACACCTTTCACCTCGAAAGGAGCTAACTAAAATACTCTTTAATTATTTTTCATCATGCAACAAAAAGCAGACGTTAGGACGATGTCTTTGTCCCCGTGTCTCTCTCTATCTGTCCATCCGTCCGTCCGGCCCTGATGGGGCATTTCTCTGCATCACGCAGCACCAGATGTAACCACTCTCTCCCCCCCAGCTTCGGCTAAATGAAAGCCTTGCGGTTTGATTTACTGTAGAAGGCACTTAGGAAAGCTACCCCCAGAGAGAGAGAGAAAGAGAAAGAGAAAGACAAAGACAAGAGGAGCCTCCTTTTAGAGGATGAAACGTGATAGACAGACAGAAAAGAAAGAAGAAAGGAAGGGTGGGGGAATCTCTGCAACTTAGTGGACATTTCTGCCTCCCACTGGTTAAGGATAACACAGCAGATGTCCACAGAGAAGAAGAGGAAGAAGAAGGAAATAAATAAGGGGAAATACAGACCTAAGAGAAAAAGTCAGGCGTTTACAGAGATGTTGCACTTCCATGAAGTCATAAACGGTGTGGAAGACGGATTTAGATAAAGAAATCAGTGCAACAACATATAAAATAATGTATAGTATTAAAATACTTAGATGAGTCAGAACTATATTTAGCATAGAGAGCCGAAGCGGAAGCAGGAAGTAGCGGCGCCATGGGACCTCAATTCGAAAAAAGTCTCCATACAAATGAACGGGAGTCCAGTCTGTAGTCCGTGGAGCGGTCTTTACACAAAATACATTCTTCTGTTGCCGTTTTACGATAAACTGCTGATTTCTCGGCATGAAACATGATGTTTTAAACAGGTAGAGGTCATATTTATATTTTTTTGTCATGGCACAATTCAAACGGATCACAAAATAAATCTTGGACTCCCGTTCATTTGTATGGAGACTTTTTTCGAATTGAGGACCCATGGGGCCGCTACTTCCTGCTTCCGCTTCGGCTCTCTATAGCTGTTTAAGTTTTGTTGCAGGACGTTATTCGATAAATGAAATAAATCGTACGACTGAACTTCTCCTGATGGAGTCGCTCTGAGAATCACAGTGAATTCGCTCATCACAAAACTTCTCCCTAATATTCACCAGCCTATTTAAATCCGTCAACACCTTGGACCGTGTCGTGTCACTGTGGTTGGTGTAGTGCACTGTTTATTATTGACGCTACATTTATTTACTTGTTAATTGGAGACGTAGTGTGCAGATGTCCTGACAAATTAAATATCACACTCAAGTGAGATGAGACAAAATCATTTAGCACTGAAGCTATTTACTGCAATGAATCTATTTGTTAAAGGTATTTGAATTGTTTTTTGTTCCATCATGATCTCAGTGACAAAGGAACATTGTTTGGTGACAGTAGTTTAGTTTGTGATCGATGTACTAGCAGGAAGGAATGTTTTTTTTCTCATTAATATACAAATATATGCAGCAAAACATGTAAAATACAACCAGATAATAAGCTACAGTAAACTACACGACATTAGTCACAGACATGACGTTTCATGACGGTAGGACATAAAAAGCCAAACTAAGCTTTTTAAACATATTAATACTGATTGAATAGAGATTTTTCTTTTTGCATCTGCAGTGTAACTTCACATGCAGCTTTTGTAGATTATGCATGACGACGTCGCTTACTCGATGTCTCTGTGCACGGAGCCCAGCAGGTCCTCTCGCTCTCGCAGGCTGCAGAAGTTGCTTTTGGTTTTGTGGAACTCGTGGGTGTAGTCCTGCAGGAAACGATACGACATTATGAACAAGAGTCAGGAAGAGTGGAAAAAAAAATAAATAAAAAAAGTTTAGAAAGCAAACACTGGATGCACCTGTAAAATATCCCTGTGTCTCTGTAGGGTGTGCATCAGCGCTGCGTTGTGTGACGAAACTCCTGGACTGTTTGTGTATTCTGCCATTTTGTCGTTGACTGCTGTAAGCTGGAAAAAAAACAAAAACAAACAGAAGATTAAAGCAACACAAAAACAAAGATTACATGAACAAAAGAATAACCACAAAGAATGACTGAAAAAATTCAGAATATCAGACTACAGTTATGTATATTATACATTTAAAAGCAAACATGAATGTACTGCAATAATAAAAGTATTATTATTTCATTATTTAAAGTCCCAGTGTTTAGGAATTCCCCCCATCTAGCGGTGCGGTTGCATATCTGAACGTATTCTTGATGTTGCATTCAGGTGAAATCGGGCAGACGTCAGACAGACAACAGACACTGCATGTAAAAAGCCAAATAAGTTACACACTGGGGCTTTAAAACCCCATGATGACACAATCAGTTTTGATTGTAGCGATTATTACGAGTTAAACTAAATTACCTTTGACATTTTTGTTATAACATAAGTTGAGGCTTCACTAAGACCCATTTAGCTTTGGCTGGTGGTGACAATATATACAGTATATATGAAGAGTTCATTTGCAAAAGCAGATAGTGCCATTTTGAAAAAAATGAGCTGAGGCTTTGTAATTATTCTTTGCATAGTGTTGTTTTCAATACAGCTTTATTTTTTTGAGATATGTCTGTTTTGTTACATCTCAAAGTCACTCAACTTTGGTTTGACTGATATCACCTTATGTAAATAAACTTATATACTGCATATATTGTCACAAAAAAACATTATATCTGACTTACATTGGCCAAGAGCTGCTCCAGTTCAGTGGTCATGGCCACAAGCATATTGTCTTGAGTTGAGCCAGAATCAGACCTGATGAAAGGGAAAATGCTGATTAAATTTAATTTTATGTTATTTTATATTAGGCAAAAACAGAATTTCAATTTCTGATTTGTAATAGTTTGATATTCTGTTGCCCACAATGCTGTTTTAAATACAGAATCGCATGCTTATGTTAATCAGAAATGTTTGTTGTCTGGTGAACAGCAGTGAGGAGTGAACTGACCTGCTGTCTCGTTTCCTCTGGTCCCAGTTGCTGCTGCTGCTGCTGTAGCTGGTGCAGAGTTTACTGAAGGAGACCAGCTTCAGGTCCAGCTCGTTCTCCAGCTGTCTGGCCTGTTTACGCAAATCTGAGTGCAGAAACAGAAAGAGACAAAACAACTGAGTATGGAAAAACTCACACATCTGGCATAATTGATAACCAACATCTGGAGACGGGCACTGCAAAGATAAAGCTACAAGAAACCCACACAGCCCACTGACCTGTTACTGTATATCCAGGATTGGTGTTACATATGGTAAATGTAAACCTGTATTTCTGTTTTTTTGTTGTTGATGTTTTATTTTGCAATTGAAAAATATCCTACATACTCTAAATGAGGATAATAATACAGGTGGAAAAATTAAGTGCAGGATAAAAGTGCAAAAACATTCAGGGGATTCATGAAGGAAAGCAAAACAAAACAAAACATCAAACCTTACCAGATAAGGTGCTAAGGATACAATATACTAGGCATTTTAATTAATAAATCGGAGCAGCGAAATGATAAAGAAAAGAAATTATAACGTTAAGAATGTGTCTTTGGTATTTTACCTCATTGTTGCTCTTTTTAACATTGCCCTTTATCATCAGGCAGAGGGACTGGCCATGAAAACTAGCTTTTTCTTTTCTTTTTTTTTAGCTACCTCGGGTGCATTTACATTTGTTTTGTTTTTTTACAATTTCATTTCATTTCATTTCATTTCATAACCTTTATTGAAACTCGGAGATATATTTAGGAGTAACCTCATTTACAATATAGCCGAGATGAAACACAAAACACACAAGGACAGAAGACAAGACTTTTGAAACATACAAAAACATAACAGAATACCAGAATTTAAGGTGACTAGGGTAAATTGAAACATAGTTAAAAACACGAGCAGTTAGAGGTAAAATAGTTATGGCTTTAGATTGTCCCATTGATACAAGTGAGGTAAGTTTCAGATGATTTTGCAGATTGTTCCAGGTTGTAGGTGCACAATAAGAGAAGCTGGTCTTTCTAAGTTCGGTGTTAACAGGGGGAACCTGCAGTGTGAGCCAGTCTATTGAGTGTGTGCGATAGAGATCTGCATGAAAAGATACTAGTGAGTTAATATAAGATGGTAAGAGACCAGTAAGAGCTTTAAAAATAAATAAAATCCAGTGTCGATCACGCCTGTTAGATAGTGAGGGCCATCCAACTTTGGAATACAGGTCACAGTGATGAGCGTTGTAGCTGTCGCCAGTAATGAACCTCAGCAGGGCTGAATGATAAACGGTGTCAAGTGGATGTAAAGTTGTGGCTGATGCATGTCTGTATAAGATGTCTCCATAATCTAAAACTGACATAAAAGTTGCTTCAATAAGTTTCTTCCTGCAGTGAAAAGGAAAGGATGATTTGTTTCTGTAAAAAAAAAGCCTATTTTTTGTCTTAGTTTAATGACCAGATTAGATACATGATGTTTGAAGGTGATTTTGTCGTCGATCCAAAGTCCAAGATATTTGTATTCAGAAACTAAACAATGTTTTATTAATGTACATTGTCCCTTGTCAAATAAATTAAACTGAAACTGAAAGTTTGACAAACAAAAAAATGTCCAGGCTTTTATTTCTTTGCATATTTGCTAACTTAAATTCATTAACAAAACCAGGGAAGGACGGTTTGGCACAATGGATGTGATATTTACCCAGTGATAGGACAATATTAATAACGTCGGTGACAGAACAGGCTAAATAACTTAAATGTTGTATTTCTTGGTTTTTTTTATATCTTAAATCAGTTCCACTGTTACAAACCAAAATAAAACGTTACACACACACGAAAAGACGAGAAACAAAACACAAAGAGACTCAAAACGACCACTAATGACTCTGTATTTGATGAACGGAGGATGTTTTTACCTGTCGCTGCTGCTCAGGTGACAACTTTATAAGTTTTTGACGTTGACGAGCAACGAGCTAACAGGTTAGCACAGTCAGGCTAACGTACAGAGACCGTAAAGTTTATAATATAACGTCGAACAAAACAAACTAAATCAATAATTTTTGAATCGGTTTGATTTGATTTGTCTTCGAGCAACAAACCGCCTTAAACGCAGACGGTTGTGTAAAATAAATACTGTTAAAACACAACTTACCTTCCCAGTAGTTGCTGCTGCTGGTTGCCATGTTTGTTGTTGACGTGGGGCCGTCAAGCGGAAGCAACTGTCGTAAATCTCAGAGGACACGACAGCGCCCTCTAGTGTTTACGACCCGGAAGTGTAGCACTAAGCAGTATCAGGGAAATGCAACATTTCTCTTTTAATTATTATTACAACATTTCTCTTTTAATTATAATTACAACATTTCTCTTTTAATTATTATTACAAGACTTTTTTTTAATCGTTTGGACATTTCTTAACCTTTTTTGTTGTTGTTATGTTTTGTTAATGTTCTAATTCATGTTTGGGATATACATTAGCCTATCTGCTTATTGTTTTACTATTAATAATAATAGTAAGACTTTGACTTTATTATTTCAATGTTGTTGTGTTTTAATTGTAAAGCACTTTGTTTGTTGGTTTTATTTTGGAAGGTTCTGTCAAAATAAAGTTTATTGTAGCCTATAATTACTATTTAGTTGATTAACCAGTTGACACAAAACTTATTGGCAACTTTGTCTAGTATAGTCATTTTGTGATTATTATGTTTTTTAGGCTAAATGGTAGGCTATATGACAAATAATTCAATGTCTGATAGCTGCAAGGTGCGGCAAAAGTATATTGCATACCTTTTGATAAATGATTTTTTGACCAATACCTTTGGCTCATGTTGTATTGTAGGCCTATACTGTTTGTTTGATTGCAAAGCGCCCTGTTTTTGTGAACTTCAACACTATAATGTATCACATTTATTTGTGTTTTTTTTGTCGCTTGACAAATCAGTTAATTGACTTATTTTTAAAGCTCAAATGTGTAATTTAATCTATAACATGTTTTCTAACATCTGAATTATAAAGTAACCTGCTGGGTTATGAAAAAATGTCCCTTTTAAAGTAATTTCTTTGTGAATGAAGACATTTTATTAGATTCTGGTGGTATGTAACTGTTGGACACTGTTTTTGTTTCCCTTTTTGACAGCATGCCTGTTCAGACTAACCATCTTTTTCTGGCTTTTTCTGGATACTTTGAGTTGTGAGACTTGTGTACCATTCATCCCTCATATCGCCCATGCATGTTGCTCACAATAAGATTCATTTTAATTTCATTTTAGTTTAGTTTTTAGTTGTTTAGTTGTTTTTTTTTTGGTTGTTGCACAAATAGGATTCTTCTAATCAGTTCCCGTTTTGATAACCAGACACAAAGACGATAAGGCACAGAAGTGACAGAGGAACATGTCAGAATTGTGAATCTCTCTGTTTCTTTGCTCATTCTCTTTATTCATCATCTTGAACATAGGCAGTCATGGATTTAACAAGTATCACTGGTTTGTTGTGCTGATGCAGAAGGACAATGACGATGATCAGGATGATGACGATGATGACGATGCCATCGACCGTAGAGACTGAGGTGTCTTCTTCTTCGCCGCTCTTCAGCCAAAAAAACTCGGCAGATGAGGTCTTTCTCTTTCACACTGTTTCAAGCTTTTCTCTCTCTCTTTCTCTCTCTGTTTCATTCCTATTTTCTGTCTTTCTGACATCTTTTTTTCCTTTCTTTTGCGATGTTTCTTTTAATTAAAAAACAAAAAGTGTGGTTTAAAACAACTGACGTCAGTAAAGCACCTGAAGACCAGCTCGCCGCCCGAGGGCAGAGCTGGGGAGATGGAGGTTTTCGTGGGGAAGGAAGGATGGAAAGGAGGAAGGAGAAGGGAGAAAGGAGGAACAGAGGGAGGAGGAAGGAAGGAGGGAAGGAAGGAGGGAAGTGGAAGTGGAAGTGGAGGAGTTAAGGAGGTGAAAAGGTCCCGTCTCAGTGCTGGATTCTCCTGATGGACTGAATCTGGGGGGTCTGGGAGTGGGAGCCGAACTCGCGGTAACACTTGTACTCTCCTCCGCGACAGTCGCACTCCATGATGTACTGGTGACCACGGTAACCGGGGTACTGGTAGCACACGAAGCTGCAGAAACAGGAAATACAACATCCCAATTAAACTTCACAGAAACACTTTTAAACAATCACACTAATCCTGAATCTTCCCCAACAACCTTCATGCACTGCAAAAACTCAAAATCTTTCTAAGAATATTTGTCTTATTTCTTGTCAAAATGTCTCATTTCTAGTCAAAACTAAACTTTTTCCACTTTAAATAAGACTCATCACCTTAAAAATTAACTTGTTTTTAGATCATTTTCACCTGTTTCAAACTAAATGTCACTTGAAATAAGTAGAAAAATCTGCCAGTGAAAGCAAGATTTTTGCTTTTGCTTGTAATAGGCTAAGAAAGAAAAACTTGATCCACTATCAGATTTGAAAATCTGCTTGAAAGAAGTAAAAAAGTGTCTAAAAACAAGTTGCTTTTAATGTGATGAGTCTTATTTTAAGTATAATGAGATTTGTTTTGACTAGAAATAAGACAAATATTCTTGGTAAGAGTTTGAGTTTTTGCAGTGTGAGAGGAGCCACATTATATCCTGGTCTTAATGAGGACATATTATTGTTGTCTGCTGCTGTGCTTTATCTTTTAAATGTGCATGTTTCGGATGTCTATACATTATAGTATCTTAGTATAGTATCTCTAAATGATTCTTAGTATGGGCTCTACATGGTTTAAAACACCTGTGTAATAACAATCAGTCGGCTCATATCCTGATGAAGACTTCCTAAGTCGAAACGCGTTGATTATCCCTGAGAATTAAAGGATTTTTTTTTACCTTTATCTCCCCAGAGTGCCTCGGACTTTTCAGTTTTCAGTTTTAGCCAGGACAAACTTTTAAGATTCTATTCTGTATTTACCTGTGTCATTCTGTATATATTTGTTGTTTGTTTTATGTCATGTTAAATTGTGTTTTGTTTTTCTTAACTTATAATTCTTTTATGCACACATCTAAGAAAAATTTCCATTGCTTCTTGCACGGGACAATAAAGGTTTTCTGATTCTAGACTGCCTTTTACTTTGTGAAACTCGATCTGCACTAGGACAGTCGTCGTTATGCTGTTTTTTTTTATATCTATAATCACACATCTGTGTTCTCCATCCAGGCAGATGCTGATGCAGTGTGTGTGTGTGTGTGTGGGAACTTACGCGCCCATCTGGATCTGCATGGAGCCGACCTCGTTGTTCATCCAGCCCATGGCCTGCAGGGAGGGGTAGTCGTCACACAGCTCGAACTGACGGCCGTTCATGTTCTCATTCTCGTAGATGGTCATACGGGAATCCTTATGGTTCTGTACAGAAGAAGATAAAGAAAGAAAGAAAGTCTTAACACACAAGTGAGCTACAGATGGAAATGAGCTGTGAGCTAAATCTGGTGCAACCATCTTTTCATTTTTTCCTGCAAATGATTAATGTAATTGCACACTGTCCCTTATTAAACTAATAAACTAATAAACTAAACTAAACTATGGGTGTTATTCGTGTGATTAGACCCACAGCGCAGCAGATGGGCCTGAAGGAGATCATCCTCTCGATGCGGTAGGAGTTGCTGCCGCTGTAGGCCTCGAAGCGAGGGTAGTCGCCCTTCTCCAGGACAAACTGCTGGCCGCAGAAGCTGGAGTGCTCGTAGCCGACCCAACTGCAAGAAGACCAGAGAGAGAGAGTGGATTAATAAAGTTGTAATAGACAAAAGACAGTGAACCGTCCTGCTTGCAAACTCAAAATCTTACCAAGAATGTTTGTCTTATTTCTAGTTAAAAATGTCATTTCTAGTCAAAAACAAATCTAATTATACTAAAAAATAAGACCATACACATTAAAAAGTAGCTTGTTTTTAGACATTTTTTACTTTTTTCAAGCATATTTTCACTTGACATAAGTAGAAAAATCTGATAGTGGAGTGAAGTGAAGTTTTTCTTTCTTATTACAAGCACAAAAAACCTGCTTTCACAGATTTGCAGATTTTTCCACTTATTTCAATTGAAAATTTGTTTGAAACAAGTGAAAATTCTTTAAAAACAGGTTCATTTGTAGGTGATGAGTTTTATTTTAAGTGGAAAGAGATTCGTTTTGACTAGAAATTAGACATTTAGACAAATATTCTTGTAAAGAATTTGAGTTTTTGCAGTGTTAAGTTTATGTTTGTGCTTTGTTCGGATACGTACGCGCCGCACTCGACCTTCAGGGAGCGGATGTTCTCCATGCCGCACTCCATGATGTTCTGGCAGCTGGCGGTGAACTCCATTCGCCTTCCCTGGAAGTACTCCTGGTCGTACACGGTGATCTGCGACAGAGAGGGGGAAAAAAGAACAAAACAGATTATTATTATTATTATTATTATTATTACACATCCTGCTCTCAAACTTCTCTGAGTTCATAGGTGATGAATGATGCACATACACGTCACGTCAGAGGACAGACTTACCTTCCAAGGGCCCATGGGCATTGGGTTTGTCTGAGCCATTTTGTCTTCTTTATATCAGTAGTACCTGAGGGGAAACACACAATACACAGTCAGGGAGGGGCAAAACACTAAAACAAATCACAGCACTTCAACTAAAAACTCTATTTTTACTCCAAAGTATCCAAAAACAAACCACTAATTCTTTTTTTATTCTGTTTTTTGTGTCATCTTACTATCATTTAGTTGTTTTAGGCTACTGATCCAACGGTCTAATAAGCCCAGAGAGGCCTATACACTATAAAACATCTCACAGTAAGAAATAATAATATACTGTATATTATATATTGAATTAGAGGCCTGTATACAGCCTAATTCACACATCTATTGATCTATTGGGAGGCGACTGTGTTGTCAACTAGTTTGACCTACCCAAAACTGGTGAGCTGTGTGTCGCGGGGGTCCACTGAATGGTCTGCAGAGGTGGTGTGTGTGGGGGTATTTATACACCCGCGGATGCCCAGGGGCCGGGGGGCAGCAACGCCTGGACTCATGTCAGCACTTTGCTTTGGACTCCATTGTTTTGTTGTGTGAGCCACAGAGGGGTTAACACACAGACGCACACACTGATTCATGCAAACACAAAGAGACCCCCAAAAAACGGCCTATACTATACTATACTATACTATACTTAGGTACGTACCTCTGTGTAGTGAATGTGTACGTTGAAAGAAAAACCAGGGGTCACTTTGCTTGTCAGTGTAGAAGAGATCTATTATAAGACAAATGCATGTAAAATGTTAAAAGTTAACTAAAGCTACACTGCAAAAACTCAAAATCTAACCAAGAATATTTGTCTTATTTCTAGTCAAAATGTCATTTCTAGTCAAAACAAATCTCATTATACCTAAAATAAGACTCATCATATTAAAAAGTAGTTTGTTTTTAGACGCTTTTTACTTCTTTCAAGCAGATTTTCACTTGAAATAAGTAGAAAAATCTGATAGTGGAACAAGTTTTTCTTCCTTAAGTAAAAATTTGTTTGGAACAAGTGAAAATGATCTAAAAACAAGTTCATTTTTAGGTGATGAGTCTTATTTTAAGTGGAAAGAGATTAGTTCTGACTAGAAATGAGACATTCTGACAAGAAATACGGCAAATATTCTTGGAAAGATTTTTGCAGTGTAAGTAAAGCTGCAAACTGTTGTTTAAGGATTCAGTCTTTCTTTTAGATTATCAGAAGCTTCTTTTATAAATCAGTATGTTGTGATTTAATGAGTAAATGACACTTATTGTACTTGTGAAGAGTCAAAATACTTCCAATGTCATTTTTCAGGAACCCATCGAGAGATTCACATGGAAATCTCAGAAACGATGGCCCCCTCACTGCAAAAACTCAAATATCTTACCAAGAATATTTGTCTTATTTCTAGTCAAAATGTCATTTCTAGTCAAAACAATCTCATTATACTTAAAATAAGACACATCATATTAAAAGTAGTTTGTTTTTAGACACTTTTTACTTCTTTCAAGCATATTTTCACTTGAAATAAGTAGAAAAACCTGATAGTGGGGCAAGTTTTTCTTTCTTAGTACAAGCACAAAAAAACTTGCTTTCACTGGCAGATTTTTCTACTTATTTCAAGTGAAAATTTGTTTGGAACAAGTGAAAATTATGTGATACTATATTATACTGTATTATTTAATGATAACTCTGTATTATTGCATGTGTTTGTTCTGTCCAGTGTCCAAGCTCATTAAAACACATGTATCAGACATCATGGTTGTGCTCAGTTGTTCGTCTTCGCTCTATGTCGATAAAATGTATTTCAACATGAATCTTAATTCCCTGAAACTTGAACACGGTGTGTAACGATGACCGATCAAAATCAATCATTGATATTAACCTATAGCACCCAAATTTGAAAGAGGAAAAAATATATATATAATTATGTTGCTTTATTGATCTTGGTGCAAAGGAAGAAGTTTTGTGAGTGAATGAAGTGTAAAATCTTTTGCCAAAAACCTGCATATCCAAATCCCAATTGATTGAATGAATGAATGAATTTGAACATGAAATTTTTGAACATGTATTTAAAAAAGCATGTAACTATTTGTACATACAAAAGAAAGAAAAAAAAAGAGCCAAGACATAGCAAAACACCGCACATTGTTCGAAAAAGGTAAAGTAGCCTACAAATTTTTCTAATTTTCCCACCCCTTTTTAACCTATTCTTCAATTTGTAACTACACGGATATCCTTATAACTACATAATACACCTATATAAAAATAAACCATTTATACACTTCATAAATATCTATATAAATACATAATTACAAAAATAAAAATATACTACATACATATCCTTATAAATATAAATATACGTATATAAAAAAACTATCCCCATGTTTTCCCGGTCAGTGAACACCAGCAGTATGTTTGTTTTTTTTGTATGTTTTGTTTTTTCCACATTGTGATTTAATTGTGAATTGTGAATGAAAATACCTGTTACTACAGTATTTTGGGGGGATAGCTACCTGCACAAGTGAATGAATGAACCATGAAGGTGTAACAGCAGACGGCCGGTACATGGCAACGGCTGAAAAGGCCTCGCTGGCAGCACGACAACGGTTTGGCATCGACCGCCGAGCAGAGAAACTGGCAGCAATGAGACGGTGTAGTTGTGAAACACATGCAGGGAACATGTTGTGGTAATTATTAGAAAGGAAATGTATTATTTTATTATCATTATTATTACAAATGTCTGATTAAAAGGTGCGTTGACTGCGTGTCACAGTGTCGGTACAGTACAGGACGTTCAGAAAGTGTTCAATCTTCACATTTTGTTATGTTGTAATCTGATAATAATAAAATAATAAAATGATATAAATCGGGGACAGGACAGTCTCCAGAGCTCAGATAAAGGACATGACGTCGGCAATAAGAGATAAGAGAAGTGACCATGAATGTCCACTCTGGCTGAACTTACTGTATACGTCAATGTGAAATTCACATCATCAATTTCTCTCTAAGATAAATTTGGTATCTGAACAGTTTCTGAACAAGCTGCTTTTTATCACGACATGTTCGTCTGACTCAGAAGTGGCACTGAAGTTCAACAGGGAAGAATAAAAATGGCTTCCAAACTTTAATTAACCTCACAATACACTGCAAAAACTCAAAATCTTCCCTTATTTCTTGTCAAAATGTCTCATTTCTAGTCAAAACTAATCTTTTTTCCCCTTAAAATAAGACTCATCACCTAAAAATTTAACTTGTTTTTAGATAATTCTCACTTGTTTGAAACTAATTTTCATTTGAACATTTCTCTTTTCACGTTCTTATAAGAACTTAAAACTTTATCTATTTTCTTTTAATTTACTTTTATTTGCTCTTGCTTTTAACTCTGTTTTTAGTGTTTTGTTTGTTTTTATTCTGTTTTATGCTTCTTTTTTTTAATGTTTTGTCTTTATGTAAAGCACATTGAGTTGCCTTGGTATGAAATGCGCTATATACTGTAAATAAAGATGCCTTGCCTTGCCTTGAAATAAGTAGAAAAATCTGCCAGTGAAAGCAAGTTTTTTTTGTGCTTGTAATAAGAAAGAAAAATTTGCTCCACTATCAGATTTTTCTACTTATTTCAAGTGAAAATCTGCTTGAAAGACGTAAAAAGTGTCTAAAAACAAGCTACTTTTTTAATGTTATGAGTCTTATTTTAAGTAGAATGAGATTTGTTTTGACTAGAAATGACATTTTGACTAGAAATAAGACAAATATTCTTGGTAGGACATTTGAGTTTTTGCAGTGTAAATGAATAAATCAATAAATAAAACATGAATGTGTTGTGAGTTCAGCTCGGGGCTGTTTGTGTGGCTGTGAGTGACCGTCTCTGTGCTGCACGGTGGATGGACTGGACTGGACCACAGGTGGTATTTTTAGTTTTTGTTTTATGTGCGCAGAAGGAGCTGCATGAGTTTTTGTTAGTTTTTTTTGTTGTTTTTTTTGTGTTATGTTGTATGTGTGCGATGTCTGTATATGCTGCAACACTGGGGAGTCGACTATATGGTCACCGTGGCCGCTCTTCACATCGGCCTGCTGAGTCTGCTCGTCCCTTTGTCACGTCTGAGCTGCTGCTGCTGCTACCATCAGCAGAAACACACACACACACACACACACACACACACACTCTCACCTACACACACACACACACACACACATACACACAGATACACAGTCAGACATATATTCCTGTTTTGTTCTCACTTAAACAAACCAACTTTGATTGTGTGTGTGTTTTTTCAGAGGAATATTACTAATTGTGATCTGATTTGTGATATATCCACATGGTCGGCGCTCTACGTCCCTGCAGTGGACACAATGTGGACACACAAAAATATACACACACACACACACACACACACACACACACACACACACACACACACACACACACACACACACAGACAGAGAGTCTGGGCAATGTGCTGACCTCAGTTAGCCATTCCTACATGTTTATTGTTCAGTGCAGCTAGAGGAGAGAGGAGGTTGTAGCTACGTCCAGTTCTGTACAGTGCATCGGTGCATTCAGAAAGTTTTCAGACCCCTTTGGCCTCAGTAATCTACACTCATGACTAAGTGAAAACTATTTTTGGGAGATTTTTTGTTTTGCGAATGTATACAAACATTGACATAAGTGTTGAGACCATAGACTGTATATAAAGGTTGAGACCCTGTGACTCTCCACACTAAGTTCAGCTCAGGTCGCCCCAAATTTCCTCAAATCGCCTGTAAGACGTTCAGAGTCTTTCTTTGGTCATTTAAACTGAATGGACAGGACACACCTGTGTCTATATGAACTCTCACAGCTGTAAGATGTAGGAAAAAAAATAAAATCCTGGAAGTGGTAGAGGTTTATTAGGTACAACCATGACACATAGGAAGAGCAATGATGTTCACACTGGATCGATGTTAAGATGAAATTGGCTTTAATCTTCTTTTCATCAAACTTTCATCAATGTTGTTTCTCAAAGTCTTTTGTAGTTGTTTTTGGCTAAAGCAGTTTGGTGTTTTCCATGAGGCAGTTTGGCCGGTGAGTGGAAATTAACCCTCGTTCAAGTTTTCCCACCTGAATGTCAGTGTAAATATAATATAATATTGAATTAATTCAGTGGAAAACACCAAGATACTGAGCGCTCCACACTCCCAACTGTTCAGATCAGGACAAAGCTAACCCTCTTCTCTTACAGTAGTAGAAACTGGTTTGCAGTAAATGCTTCCGTCCTCTAGGGTGCAACATTTTCCACATAAACAACGTGTCCGACTCCCCAGCTCTGTTGAGGTGATTCATTCAGGGATATATTCCCTTTTCGGGGTCAGCCCTCCCCACAGCCCTATGTTGCCTCATTTCTAAGATTTTTCTTATTTCTAAAAATTTTCTCAAAATGAAACTCTAAGTCAAGTCATTTTTATTTTTATACCGCATTTAAAGGGATGATTCAGAGTAATTTCAACCTAGGGTCCTTTGCACCATGACCTCGAGCCAAACGCCCCCCCCCAGGAGCTTGTTTTCTCTTGCTCGAACAGTGGTCGAGTTACCGCTATTAACCGAATGGCGCTAATGTTACCAAGCCGCTATCTTAAATTACCCCACTAATAATGTCTGGAATTCCTGGTACGTACTTACTGTACAAACTTCCTAATGCTTTGTTTACTACTACTATTTATGCTGTAGAAGTTTGTTGTCTAAATTGCACTAACTCATGGAGGCAGTGGCGTGCACTGGGGGGGGGCAAGTGCCCCCGGGAGCCAAAACACGCCTTAAAGTGCCCTCTTGGAAGCCAAAACGTGTGCTAAAGTGCCCTCTAGGAGCCAAAACGTGTGCTAAAGTGCCCTTTAAAGCCAAAACGTGTGCTAAAGTGCCCTCTAGGAGCCAAAACGTGTGCTAAAGTGCCCTTTAAAGCCAAAACGCGTGCTAAAGTGCCCTCTAGGAGCCAAAACGTGTGCTAAAGTGCCCTCTAGGAAGCCAAAATGCATGCTAAAGTGCCCTCTAGGAGCCAAAACGTGTGCTAAAGTGCCCTCATGGAAGCCAAAATGCATGCTAAAGTGCCCTCTAGGAGCCAAAACGCGTGCTAAAATGCCCTCTTCAGTGGTGAGGATGCGCTATATGTGCCCTTTTTTTCCCAATCGCCCCTGCCCTTCAAAAAGTCTGTGCACGCCACTGCATGGAGGTGAGTTTAATTTCAGTATAAGGGTTCGTCACTCAACCCTATGTTGGAGTATTGGTGTTGGAAGGGGTCAGCCCTGTGTTCCCAGATTTAGCTAAAAGCTACATTACATCTGTAGTCAACTGGATAATAGGTTGGGTGAAATTGACCACCAAATTGGGAGAAATGGGGATAAAATCTGATGCAAATTGATGATATAGGAAATGCGGGAACATACACTGCAAAAAACTGAAAAACTTACCAAGAATATTTGTCTTATTTCCAGTCAAAACAAATCTCATTGTACTTCAAATAAGACTCATCACATAAAAAGTAGCTTGTTTTTAGACACTTTTTAGTTCTTTCAAGCATATTTTCACTTAAAATAATGGGGCATGTTATTCTGGAAGTGGAAATTAGTTTGAAACAAGTGAAAATTATCTAAAAACAAGTTGGGTTTTAGGTGATGAGTCTTATTTTAAATGGAAATAGATAAGTCTAGACTATAAATGAGACATTTTGACAAGAAATAAGACAAATATTCTGGGAAAGATTTTGAGTTTTTGCAGTGTAGGGCCTAATTTTGGAAAGAAAAAAAAAACCTTAAAAGTTAGGGACCATAAGGCTGAGGGAACATAGGCACGCTCCCCACTTTTCAATCAGTGCAGATCCATGCACTGATTTTAACGCTGATATTGAAGATAAATGTGTTTCTATCTCAGATGGATCAGACCTGAAGTATTTCGGCCTTTGTCCTAACTGGTCTCCTTCAGACTGAACAGTTGGTTTGACACTTGTTATTATCACACACGGTGAAGCTCTGATAGAGAGTCGTAGTCGTGTGTGACTGAGATCTCCAGTGACTCATGCAACCTTACAAGCATCAGTGGAGAGAGAAACACAGAAATAGGATTAAACCCTCGCAGAGCTTCTCCTGCTGGGCTGCAGTGACCACGACACCTGTTTGCCACTTTATTTATAACACTATTTATAGCACTAACTTTAACGGACCAACGGTGTGTTCACAAATATTCTTCCAATATAAGACTGACGGATAGAAATGTAAAAACTGGATAAAATGCAGCTGATTGAAACAGATTTGAGCAGCAGATGGGGCTGTTGATGTAGCTCTACCTTAGACTTACAACTCTTCATACATTTTTAGGTGAAATTTAAGAGCTAATCACAACATAAAGGCAAAAAAAATTGCTGATAAAAGTGGCAATACAACCCAGAGTAAATCAGAATCTGTAGCCTAAACTTTATTGATTACCCAGGGGGAAATACAGTTATGTCACAGTTACTCCAAGAATAGTGAAAGATAAGGTACGCAAATATACAAGATATAAAATTATGAGAAGCTAAATGTTGGAAATAGCCATAATTATGCAGAATGGATTGTCTCTCAGTCTCATCGGATCATTGTAAGGTCTATATAATATGTGAGCAGGCCGGCGCTTTAATGCTGTCAGTGTTGGAGGAAGTAGAGAGATGGAAGTCACTTTGTGTCTCTTTGTGGTCATTGTGTATGTTTTTGTGTTTGTGGTCGAGTCTCTTTGCAGCTTATCTACAATAAACGTTGTTAACATGCAGTCACATCTGTTCATGCTTCCCTCTGCTTGACCTTATTGACCCCTGGACCTGAGCACAGAAAGATACTCACATCACAACTTAGAGCTACTAGACATCACAAGGAGTCACACACGGCAAAAACTCAAAATCTTTCCAAGAATATTTGTCGTATTTCTTGTCAAAATGTCTCATTTCTAGTCAAAACTCATCTCTTTCCACTTAAAATAAGACTCATCACCTAAAATTAACTTGTTTTTAGATAATTTCCCTAGTTTCAAACAAATTTTCACTTGAAATAAGTAGAAAAATCTAGAAAAAGTTTTTTGTGCTTGTAATAAGAAAGAAAAACTTGCCCTACTATCAGATTTTTCTACTTATTTCAAGTAATAATATCCTTGAAAGAAGTAAAAAATAATAATTAAAAAAAGTGTCTAAAAACAAGCTACTTTTTATGCGATGAGTCTTATTTTAGGTAGAATGAGATTTGTTTTGACTAGAAATAATACAAATATTCTTGGTAAGATTTTGAGTTTTTGCAGTGCACAAGCGGGAACCACAGGTTTCACTGCAAAAACTAAAAGTCTTTCCAAGAATATTTGTCTTATTTCTTGTCAAAATGTCTAATTTCTAGTCAAAACTAATCTCTTTTCACTTAAAATAAGACTCATCACCTAAAAATTAACTTGTTTCAAACGTATTTTCACTTGAAACAAGTCAATCAGATTTTTCTACTTATTTCAAGTGAAAATATGCTTGAAAGAAGTAAAGCGTGTCTAGAAACAAGCTACTTTTTAATGTGATGAGTCTTATTCTAAGTAGAATGAGATTTGTTTTGACTAGAAATGACATTTTGACTAGAAATAAGACAAATATTCTTGGTAAGATTTTGAGTTTTTGCAGTGCGCAAGCGGGAACCAAAGGTTTAAAGTTTAAAAATGTCACATATTATGTCATATAACTAAGTCAGAGTGACTGCAGATATGATGCCAGGTTGGTAAGAAATGATATTAACATTAACTGACGTTTTGTCCTTCAACCGACGAACACACACACACACACACACACACACACACACACACACACACAGACACGCTGCATGAATTATGTATGAGTGTTTTTGTATGAATGGGGCTGTTTGTCATCTTCATTGGCGCGCGCCCTCGTCAGTTGTAACAGAGTAGACATGTGCGCACCCCCTCCCCTCCCCTCCCTCCCCCCTCCCCTCCTCCCCTCCTCCTCTTTTCCATCAGCGACCATCTGCCGCCCCCTTTTTTTAATTTTCAAACCGATTATTTCCCCTCAGACCTCCAGCTTCACTTCATCACTTGACCACAACAACCGGACGCAGCTGCACAGAGAGAGACAGAGAGAGTTAAAAGTATTTCTGGGAGAAGATCCACAATTTACTAAATTAGCTGCACAATATGTAACATTCTGCCACGATACTAGAAAAGTACACGAATGCTGATCAGAACCATTATTGATGTCATTTACAGTAATATACACTGCAAAAACTCAAAATCTCACCAAGATTATTTGTCTTATATCTAGTCAAAACAAATCTCATTCTACTTAGAATCACATTTAAAAGTAGCTTGTTTTTAGACACTTTTTACTTCTTTCAAGCACAAAAAACTTGCTTTCACTGGCAGATTTTTCTACTTATTTCAAGTGAGAATTTGTTTGAAACAAGTGAAAATGATCTGAAAACAAGTTAATTTTTAGGTAATGAGTCTTATTTTAAGCGGAAAGAGGTTAGTTTTGACTAGAAATGAGACATTTTGACTAGAAATAAGACAAATATTCTTGGAAAGATTTTGAGTTTTTGCAGTGCACTGCAAAAACTCAAATATCTTACCAAGAATATTTGTCTTATTTCTAGTCAAAATGTCTCATTCTACTTAAAATAAGACTCATCACATTAAAAAGTAGCTTGTTTTTAGACACTTTGTTTTTTACTTATTTCAAGCATATTTTCACTTGAAATAAGTAGAAAAATCTGATAGTGGACCAAGTTTCTTATTACAAGCACAAAAAACTTGCTTTCACTCGCAGATTTTTCTACTTATTTCAAGTGAGAATTTGTTTGAAACAAGTGAAAATGATCAGAAAACAAGTTAATTTTTTAGGTAATACATCTTATTTAAGTGGAAAGAGATTAGTTTTGACTAAAAAAAATAGACATTTTGACAAGACATAAGACAAATATTCTTGGAAACATTTTGAGTTTTTGCAGTGTATTGTGAAGTTAATTAAAGTTTGGAAGCCATTTTTATTCTACCCTGTTGAACTTCAGCGCCACTTCTGAGAGCAGACGAACATGTCATGATAGCAACTTATTCATATTAACAAGTGAAAATGATCAGGAAACAAGTAAATTTTTAGGTAATACATCTTATTTAAGTGGAAAGAGATGAGTTTTGACCAAAAAAAAATAGACATTTTGACAAGAAATACAAATAATCCTATTCTTGGAAAGATTTTGAGTTTTTGCAGTGTTTGAATTGAATTAAATTGAGTGAGAGAGAGAGAGAGAGAGAGAGAGAGAGAGAGAGAGAGAGAGAGAGAGAGAGAGAGAGAGAGAGGGAGAGAGATGCATGCATGCAGCGACCCTGTCTGCAGACTCAGACTGCAGCAGCAGCAGCAGCAGCAGCAGCAGACAGAGACTGAAGCTGCTAAAGACGAAGAAGCGGATTTGAATTAAGCACCGGATAACAGAACAGCTAGAGCAACTGTGCATCCTCCAGAGAGGGGAGAGGAAGGGAGGGAGGGAGGGAGGAGAGGAAAGGAGAGGAAGGAGGGGGGGAGGCAACTGTTTTGTATCTTGGAAGCCCTGGGTGACCAGAGAGGGGGGAGAAGAGGAGGAGGAGGAGGAGGAGGAGGAGGAGAATGAGCTATTCTTGTACCAGCAGGGGCAACAGCCAGGACAAGAAGAAGTCTGCTGTCGGTGATAATCCAGACAGAGAAGCCGCAAGCACCGGCAGCAGCAGCACCGGCAGCAGTAGGGGGAAGACCGGGAGTAACGGGAGTAACGGGAGTAACGGGAAGCAGCAAACGGCGGCAGCAGCAGCGGAGGAGGAGGAGATGAAAGTGAAGAAGGGATGCAACTCGACCGACGTGTCTGTCCCGATGACCACGGAGGAAGACCTGCTGGCCAGCGCCGCGATCAGCCCCGAGGACGTGCTGGGGCTGCAGAAGATCACCGAGAGTAAGTTACTCCTCTTCCTCTGATGATGGTGGTGTGTGTGTGTGTGTGTGTGTGTTGAGTGAGAAAGAAAGGCGAACAAAATGTGTTAAAATGTCACTGTCTAGGCTTCCTATCCTATGACTCACATATCGCGTCATTGCCCGTGTCCCCTTATTTATTTAATCTATTTATAGCAGGCCCTATGGAAACACACACACACTGCAAAAACTCAAAATCTTTCCAAGAATATTTGTCTTATTTCCTGGTCAAAATGTCTAATTTCTAGTCAAAACTAAACTCTTTTCACTCATCACCTAAAAATTGACTTGTTTTTAGATAATTTTCACTTGTTTCAAAGAAATATTCACTTGAAATCAGTAGAAAAATCTGCCAGTGAAAGCAAGTTTTTTGTGCTTGTAATAAGAATGAAAATCTTGCTCCACTGTCAGTTTTTCTACTTATTTCAAGTGAAAATCTGCTTGAAAGAAGTAAAAAGTGTCTAAAAACAAGCTTATTTTAAATGTGATGAGTCTTCTTTTAAGTGGAATTAGATTTGTTTTGACTAGAAATGACATTTTGACTAGGAATAAGACAAATATTCTTGGTAAGATTTTGAGTTTTTGCAGTGTAGAGGCAAAAAAATTGCTGCTAAAAGTGGCAATATAACCTAGATTAAATCAGAATCTGTAAACTTTATTGATCACACAGGGGGAAATACAGTTTCGAGGGGTGAGAACCAAAAGGGCGTAAGTGACATTTTGGGCGAAAATGAGTTCTATATATCAAAAGAAAGGTCTTGATGAGCTCTATCCAATGATGCCAAAATTACCCATCTGAGATCAAACTGTATTGAATAAAGCAACAAAACAATAAAGACCTAACTCAAAAATGTGAGTAATGTTTGGAGCCAGAAGGGCGTAAGTGCACTTACGCCCTTCTGGCCCTGAAAAATACATCTAAATACATGTTGGACCCACATGTTGGTTCAGAGCCAGAAGGGCGTAAGTGTAGTTGTTGCCCTTAAACAGCATTGAAAATGGCTGAGAAAACTGCAGACATGGAACTGTCTGAGGCAGAAAAGATTTTGATGAATATTATGAAACAAACTGATGAATCCTATATTAAAGAAGTTAAAGATGAGTCAGAGTTGTTTTTGAATGTATGCCGTCACAAGAGTGATGACAGTAAGACAGAATCATGCCTTGAGAGCCTTACTGGGGTCATCCCTATGTTCCCTAGCTCCTATGTAGCTGTTTTGTGTGTGACTGGGGAACATAGAACCCTTTCATAGAAAAAGGGTCCTATGTTCCCCGCTTTTCCCCAAAAGGACCCGGGGAACATGCCATTTTTTGTCCCATACCTGCAGTGGAGTTGTGACTTTGCAGATTTTTGCCTATTTTTTAGTGAGAGGTTGAGTTGTGACTTTGAGTGAGAAGTGTAATTGTCACATTGGTTGGGTTTAGGCAATAAAGACAGGAGTTGGTTAAGTTTAGTACAGTAAAAAGACCAGGTAGAGGCTAGACAGGCCAGATAGATGGATAGAGTCCAGATAAGTAGGGAGAGTCCATCGACCAGCAGCAGCGGGGAACATAGGACCCTTTTAAAATAATTAATGAATGAGGTACATGACAATTAATTACTTATTCAAGTGTTAATTATTCAATCAGTTCAATGCATTGTTCAGCAGATACGCCCAATATGTCCTAGAAGACTTGGAAATGTTTGGTGCCAAAAAGGCGTATGTGACGTTTTTGACATATTTTTTTGATTTTAAAATGTTTAAGAACATGTTCATTGTGTTAATATGTCATAAGTTTATTACATAAATACTCATTCATATAAGCATGTCTGTGGTTGCAATGTTGTGGTATAGGGTTAATGAATACAGTTGATTGAAGTCTGGTCAAAATTTTGTTTTGCCTCTCCTGTAAAGTTTGTCAAATGTCACTTACGCCCTTTTGGTTCTAAGCCCTCGTTATGTCACAGTTGCTCCAAGAATAGTGAAATAAACATACATTATGAGAAGCTAAATGTTGGAAATAGCCATAATGACATAAGTAACAGTACAGCAATTGTAGTGTAACATACTTATGTGTCTAATTATGCAGAATGGGTCCTTTCTCAGTCTCATCGGATCATTTATTATAGACCTTATAAGGTCTATAATATGTGAGCAGGCCGGCGCTTTAATGCTGTCAGTGTTGGAGGAAGTAGAAAAGTTTTTTGTGCTTGTAATAAGGAAAAAAAAACTTGCTCCACTATCAATTTTTTCTACTTATTTCAAGTAAGAATATGCTTGAAAGAAGTAAAAAGTGTCTTAAAACAAGCTACTTTTTATGTGATGAGTCTTATTTTAAGTATAATGAGATTTGTTTTGACTATAAATGACATTTTGACTAGAAATAAGACAAATATTCTTGGTAAGATTTTGAGTTTTTGCAGTGCGCAAGCGGGAACCACAGGTTTAAAGTTAAAAATGTCAGATATTAAAGATAGCAAAAACTTAAAAATCTTTCCAAGAATACTGTATTTGTCGTATTTCTTGTCAAAATGTCTCATTTCTAGTCAAAACGAATCTCTTTCCACTTAAAGCAGATATCAGTGGCACGGCCGTTTCGGCTAATGCTGTGTTCAAGGCAGGCTTTTGAAACCGTAAGTTACAGCTTCAAGTCACAACTACGACTTGGTAGCGTTCCAGGTAACCCGTAGCTCGTGTTTTTACCGTCCTGTTGTCTGTGAAAGTTCCCTATAACGGCCACTCGTAACTTCCGACCCGTGAACTCGTACCAGATCGAACTGGTATGACTTCACAGGAAGGAAAAACACAAAGTACGAGTTTCCTTGAACGCACCATGAGTTAGCAGCCCCCGCCCTTGTCAGGCATCAATTGGTCCTCGTGCTACGTCACCACATTCACGCGCATCCCTTGGCTGCACACACAGCCCTTCATGCCGTTCTCTCCCCTCATTGGATAACACTTGTATCCCACAAGGAAAATTTTCTCCTCGGGTTACAGCAGAGCAGAGTGACGGAGAGACTCGTGTTTAGGCTGAAATACTTCATGTAAGTGATTGCTGACGGAAAATAGGACTATTTAGGACTTATATTAACAAAAACATTCCACTGATATCTGCTTTAAAATAAGACTCATCACCTAAAGATAAATTTGGTATCTGAAGACTTTCTGAATAAGCTGCTATCATTACATGTTCGTCTGACTCAGAAGTGGCACTGAAGTTCAACAGGGAAGAATAAAAATGGCTTCCAAACTTTAATTAACTTCACAATACACTGCAAAAACTCAAAATCTTTCCAAGAATATTTGTCTTATTTCTTGTCAAAATGTCTCATTTCTAGTCAAAACTAATCTCTTTCCACTTAAAATAAGACTCATCACCTAAAAAAAAAAACTTGTTTTCAGATCATTGTCACTTGTTTCAAACAAATGTTCACTTGAAATAAGTAGAAAAATCTGCCAGTGAAAGCAAGTTGTTTGTGCTTGTAATAAGGAAGAAAAACTTGCTCCACTATCAGATTTTTCTTCTTATTTCAAGTGAAAATCTGCTTGAAAGAAGTAAAAAGTGTCTAAAAACAAGCTACTTTTTATGTAATGAGTCTTCTTTTAAGTATAATGAGATTTGTTTTGACTAGAAATAACATTTTGACTAGAAATAAGACAAATATTCTTGGTAAGATTTTGAATTTTACAGTGTATAGACTGGAGCCTCCTCCTCTGTGACCTGTGGAGGTGAAGTAGTGTCTGCCTACCACCACCACCACTGTTATTGTTGTGTGTGTGGAGGTTAAATTTAGCACAGAGAGAAAGAGAGAAGCATGTGTGGTGCTTAATAAAATAAAATAAAAGAAACATCCATGTGTGTGTGAAGTGCAGCCAGGCAGCAATTCGAGGTGGCAAGATTGTTTTTTTTACTAGAAAAGTGCAAATGTAAGTGAGGTAGTTCAACGGTTTGATGCTCTTTGTTTTGCCTTTCTTCTCATTCCTACTAAAAAAGAAACAGGCAAACTCAAATTCATATCTGAGAGTGAAATATAAGTTATCTACAGTATGAAAAAGAAAGAAAGAAGTGGTTGCGCTTTGTGAGGCATTTTGGGATGTAAAATCATCTTAGGAAGTGGTGTTACTGTATATCAGTGGTGGAGGAAGTGTTGAGAGCTTGTACTGAAGTGAAACTGGTATAAACACTGTAAAAAGTGTTTATTCTTTTCATTTAAAAGTCAAAGTTTTGCATTGAAAAACCTCGTTATTGAATCACAAATAAAACGTTGTGCAGACACAGCATCATATTGTTGCATATTGCCGTTACATTACAGTAATGTGTCATGGGGCTAATGCTAAGTGTTGTATTATACCACAGTTTGTAAACTACTGACAAACTGTAGCTCTCTTTAACTTTAGCAGTGCACAGCGACCTCAGATGTCCTACAGTAGGCCGAGGTTAAATTTTTTTATTTAAATGGATGATTATGCAAAAAAAACACTAAGCCAATTTGGGCCAGAATTTGTCAGACGGATGTGTAATGATGCAGAGAGGATCCCATTAAATCCTGGGGAAGATCCAAATACTTTACTGTGAGTTTTTTGTTTCCTTCAAATTCAAATTCTTACCAAGAATATTTGTCGTATTTCTCATCAAACTGTCTCATTTCTAGTCAAAACTAAACTCTTTTCACTTAAATAAGACTCGTCACCTAAAAATTGACTTGTTTTTAGATAATTTTCATTTGTTTCAAACACATTTTCACTTGAAATAAGTAGAAAAATCTGCCAGTGAAAGCAAGTTTTTTGTGCTTGTTATAAGAAAGAAAAACTTGATCCACTGTCAGATTTTTCTACTTATTTCAAGTGAAAATCTGCTTGAAAGAAGTAAAAAGTGTCTAAAAACAAGCTGCTTTTTAATGTGATGAGTCTTATTTTAAGTATAATAAGATTTGATTTTGACTAGAAATAACATTTTGACTAGAAATAAGACAAATATATTTTGAGTTTTTGCAGTGTTTTACTTCGTCTTCTCTCTGGTCTTTGTTTGAAATCGGCAGGCGTCTGCACTCTTCTAGTTATGTATCGCATTGTTGCTGTAGGACAACATGGTAATTTCCAAACATTTCCTTAAATTGCACCACAATCCGACATCTAGGTGTCTCACAAAGTAATATTTTAGACATGTAGAGCTGCTCATTCACTGATAAACAAAAGAGCCTCTTCTGCAGCTTCTTGACACATCTCAACCAGACTTCCTGTTGGAGAAAAAAAGCTTAAAACAAAGCTTTTCTTTTTGCTTATTATGCTTCTTTTGGTCACACTTGTAAATCTCAAACCTCAAGCCTCTTACATGTGAAACACAAGTGTGTGTAGGGGGGGAAAATAGCAGGCAGGAAGCTCTTATGTGCAGCTATCGCCAGTCTTAAAGCAGCGGTTAGCTAACAGGTGTCCAGCCGGGTATTTGACTATTTAAAGGGCCAGAACACTTTACTTACACAACCAGGTTACATTATATATAGTCTTAAGATACATATACTCAGTGTGATAACATGCAAACGCCAAGTCAGACCTTCTCCCATAAGCTCATGCAGCTTTACACTGCAAAAACTCAAAATCTTTCCAAGAATATTTGTCTTATTTCTTGTCAAAATGTCTAATTTCTAGTCAAAACTAATTAAAATAAGACTCATCACCTAAAAATTGACTTGTTTTTAGATAATTTTCACTTGTTTCAAACAAATTTTCACTTGAAATAAGTAGAAAAATCTGCCAGTTAAAGCAATTTCTTTGTCCTTGTAATAAGAAAGAAAAACTTGCTCCACTATCAGATTTTTCTACTTATTTCAAGTGAAAATATCCTTGAAAGAAGTAAAAAGTGTCTAAAAACAAGCTACTTTTTAATGTGATGAGTCTCATTTTAAGTAGAATGAGATTTGTTTTGACTAGAAATGACATTTTGACTAGAAATAAGACAAATATTCTTGGTAAGATATTTGAGTTTTTGCAGTGAACTGAACTTATTTCCACCTGTTGCTCTGTCTTTTTTAACACTCTTGATGCCCTTTCCTCATCCTTTTTTCTCCTATTGTGATTTTTATTTTTTTTTATTTTTTTGTATAGCTGAGGGACAAAACAGGAAGTTTATTTGGTAATAAGAAGTGAGTTCACGCTCGTCCAGTGGGTCCAACATAATCACAGCTTAGGCTACAGGGAAGAGGAAGAGCTCTGGGAACATCCTTTGGCTCGTGTTCGTGTTCGTCCTCCCTCTTTATTTAACACTCAGCATGAAGTCTGCTAGTGTGTGTGTGTGTGTGTGTGTGTGTGTGTGTGTATGTGTGTGTCTATCCACCTTGTTGTGGTGTGAGTGTGTGTGTGTGTGTGGCGATCGTCGTCCGGTCGGTGACACATGTGTGTGTGGGTTGTACTTACAGTACTGCACTGCAAAAACTCAAAATCTTTCCAAGCATATTTGTCTTCTTTCTTGTCAAAATGTCTCATTTCTAGTCAAAACTAACCTCTTTCCACTTTAAATAAGACTCATCACCTAAAAATTAACTTGTTTTTAAATAATTTTCACTTGTTTCAAACTAATTTTCAATTGAAATAAGTAGAAAAATCTGCCAATGAAAGCAAGTTTTTTGTGCTTTTGCTCCACTGTCAGATTTTTCTACTTATTTAAAGTGGAAAATATGCTTGAAAGAAGTAAAAAGTGTCTAAAAACAAGCTACTTTTTAAATGTGATGAGTCTTATTTTAAGTATAATGAGATTTATTTAGACTAGTAATGACATTTTGACTAGAAATAAGACAAATATTCTTGGAAAGATTTTGAGTTTTTGCAGTGTGTGATGGTTTTTCTGTGTCTCCCACACTGTACTGGACCTTATTATGGTCCTGCATGGAAACTCTCTCAGCGTCATCGCTGGAGGCAAAGAGGAGGCAATCACCACAGCAACGTGGAGACACGCTTGAGTCACTACGGCAACGTGAAGCATCTCTCCCCTTGGTTACAGCAGCCGGTGGAACATGCATCTCTGTTCTCCCACACACTTCCTACAGTACCTACCTCGACTTTTCCCTTTGCTTGTAACAGCGGACTGAGCCGTCAGTATAGAGCCTGAAATGTCTTCAAGAACTAAAAAACAAGTCCAGTCGTCCTCTGCTGCCATATTGTCTTCATCAATTAACATCTTACCAAGAATATTTGTCTTATTTCCAGTCAAAATGTCATTACTAGTCAAAACAAATTTCATTCTACTTAAAATAAGACTCATCACATAAAACTTGCTTGTTTTTAGACACTTTTTTACTTGTTTCAAGCATATTTTTTACTTGAAATACGTAGAAAAACCTGATAGTGGGGCAAGTTTTTCTTTCTTATTTCCTACAAGCACAAAAAAAACTTGCTTTCACTGGCAGATTTTTCTACTTATTTCAAGTGAAAATTAGTTTGAAACAAGTGAAATGATCTAAAAACAAGTTAATTTTTAGGTGATGAGACTTTTTTTGATTAGTTTTGACTAGAAATTAGACATTTCGACGAGAAATACAACAAATATTCTTGGAAAGATTTTGAGTTTTTGCAGTGTAGCCTACACCTGTTTATTGACGGTGTTTTGTGGTTAGTGAAACAGCAACATGATCTCTCTTTCTCGCTCTCTGTGATTCCTTCTCAGTCTCTTGTTTTTCATCCTCAAGCGGCTGAAATCGTTTCCCTGTCCAGGTGGCACCATTTACACAAGTGGCAGTGCTCAGTCAGCAGCACACTGACTTTTCTCCTTTTACTCAGTGGTTGTTTAAAACCTACAACTGTCTCAGTATCACAGGAGAGGAAACGTCACTCAGAAAAGTGACAAAGAGGTTAGGGTTCATGCATGCAGGGCTTGAAACAAGCTGCCGAGGTTTATAGATCCTAACCTCCGTACATAGGATCAAATAAGCCTTTGCAAACATCATAGTGAGCTGAAATGAAATCTCAACATGCAGCTATTGGACGACTGATTGAAGTCAAGCAAAGCCAAATCTGTTTTGTCTTGTACTTGTACTTGAGAGTGAAATCCCTCATCAAATGAAGGTAGCTAATGACTAAATTAATCAAATTAATTAAAGTAGCTTAATTAACGGTGATAGCCGATAGCTACGACACCAAAATGAAATGAGCAGCAGGAGATATGAAATGTGGATTAATTGAAGTTGTAGAGCGACAATGTCTTACAGTACGTCTTGTCATCACAAACAGAGAGAAACCATTAACCGTTTATTGAGTCACTGATTTATTAAAGGTTGGGTCTGGAGTTTTGTGCCCAAAAATAAACATTAGACTTCGTCACCTATGGGCTTCTAGTCCTGTGTGGTGGGGGCTGTGTCTGCATCCCTCCCCCTGCCTGTATTTTGGTCTTTTGCTATGTTTTGTTCAGGTTTTGTTGTGCATGGGGACGTTTCTGGGTGGAGCGAGAGAGTCGCGAGAGAGCATAGATATCTATGGCGAGAGAGTCTGTGTTTTCTCTCCAGCCAATGACAGAGCTCAGGTGAAGCTACGTGCAGCAGAGTAGTAGCTCAGGGCTGCTAGCCGCACTAGCTGTCTCTGATGCTAACGAGTGCTAGCAGCTAGCACGTCTCTCTCTCAGCAGCAGCAGTCAGGACGGCAAAGACAAAGAAATACAGTCTGAGTGAAGCGCTGGAGCCGCGGACCGATTCCCCACCGTCACCGACACTGGTAACAAGTATTAGGACCGTTGTGGTGAGCTAGAGCTAGCTCGATGCTAACTTCGGCTAGCGGTAGCGGTTAGCATCCGCCGCTAACACCGTCTTCCCAGCTCAACACAACGGCACAACAACATAACACCGGAGGCTCCCGGTGTTGGTTACGGTCGGCTATTGGCCCACGGCTCCACTCAGCGCTTCCCTCGGACTGCATTTCCTTTCCTTTGTTGTCATGACAACCGCTGCTGTCTGGGGCAGGAGGCTACACAGCTTAGCCCAGTTTCAATGTTTTGTTTACAAACTGCAACAGGACAAAACTCCAGACCCTACCTTTAAAATTAAACAGGTAGCTAACGGTTAGCTCTGCCAATTTACAATACTGGAACCATGAATCGTCCAATCATTGGTTTTATAGACTTAACAAACATCAGATTAGTCTAATCGGTAGGGCTGGGACGATATGCTTTTCTCCCGATTCGATTCTTCTACGATTTTTTTGGATGGCGATTCGATTTAAATTGCGATTCTATGATATTGCCGATTCTCTCGATTTTAGTCTGCATTTTTAACATTTGTCTGCACACAAGTAGGAGCCTATAAATTAACATACTCCATTATGAAGTGAACTTAAACCCTTTTCAAAACCTGTACTCTCTGTAACAAATGCACATCGCACAATAATTTAAAAAAAATTCAAAAAATAAAAATAAAAATCGATTTTTGAAAAAAAAAATCAATTTAAAAATCGTCAAAAAAGATATCGCAATATTTATGTGATTCGATTCTTTCTCCCACCCCTACTAATCGGTGATATAGTGACATGAAAAATGAGATAAAGTGAAAACTCTCGTCTGTCATTGTTCTCATGCTGCTGGTTTTCTACCTGGAAGTAGCTAGGCTAAGCTACGTGCAAACAACAAGATGAGTCGTTCTATAAAAAACAGAAGCAGCACATCACAAAGAAACTGTATAATACAGTAGGCTAAGTGCTGGTGTGAATTCAGTGTGTCACCCTCGACATGTTTCACAGCTTTAAAAGGCGTTTTGTCAGTGACTTAAAAGAAGAGGGCGTGTAGGTGTGAAAGGCCGGTGAGGTTTGTGGTGTGGAGGCAACACAACACAACACAACAATGCAATGATCTGTGAGAATAAACTCTGCTTTACAACCCACAGAGTCTATTAGAGCTCAAATAACCCAGTTACAGGCCTGCAGCAGCACTGTGATGAAACCAGGCCGCCTGTATTTTTTGCTTCTCATAGTCACTGCTGAGGTGAAACAGATGGGTCGTATAACGTTTGTGAAGTCCCGACACGTAGATACTGTATATGATCCGTCTTTTGTTCGAAGATTTAAAAAAAGAACAACTAGAGAGTTTCACAGCCTGTCCTCTGTGTTTGTACATGACATTTCTCCGCCTGTCTTGTCGTCTGTCTCATCACGTCAGATCACTTCACTTCACGCTGACGGCGAACAAAGGCAACAAGTCGTGTCTGCGTCCAGTGGTGGACAGTAATGGAGTAAATTTACTTGAGTATTAGATTTCTTTGGTACTTATTACTCGAGTTAATTTCTAGGAAGGCTGAAAAGTACTCAATTATTGTCCCATGCATGTTTTTTTTTTATCATCTTTTGTGGCCATCCTGGATTTCCGACTGTGAAAAATGAAAATTTTAAATCTATATAGCTCCTGAACTATACATCCTACAGAGACAACTGACCCCATTTTCTTTTTGTCTTGGCATGAGGAATTGGTAGAGATGAAGATTGCCACGATTAAATCATGTTTGGTACATAAAAAATCAAAAAAACACAAAAAAAAGTTAAAACAACGGCAGAATTCTATCACAGGAACTCCTTCCCAGTGCGCCCTATTGACATTTTTTTCCTAACTTTTATATTTTTACCGTCTTCAAGATGTCTTGTAAACAAATGTTGATGATCCCAACCTGAAATATTATCCCATGTATGTTTATTTCTAAAATCCTATTGGACACAAGCTGTGTTTGTCAGAGAAGGAAACCCTAACCCCTAAAAGCAGCACATCAGTGCAGCTGCTTTCAAAGAGTTCATTCTCACAAACAAGAGTTAAAAGCTCCTTAAATTCATTTAGAAACAATTATAGTAATTCATTGATGTGAAAAATAAGAAATTTACTCTTACTCTTACTTTTACTTAAAGTAAATTTAAAAGCATGTACTTTTGGATACTTAAGTACCTTTAAAAGCAAGTACTTTTTTACTCTTACTCAAGTAACATGTCGACTGAGCTACACTGCAAAAACTCAAAATCTTTCCAAGAATATTTGTCTTATTTCTTGTCAAAATGTCTAATTTCTAGTCAAAACTAGACTCTTTCCACTTTAAATAAGACTCATCACCTAAAAATTAACTTGTTTTTAGATAATTTTCACTTGTTTCAAACTAATTTTCACTTGAAATAAGTAGAAAAATCTGCCAGTGAAAACATGTTTTTTGTGCTTGTAATAAGGAAGAAAAACTTGATCCACTATCAGATTTTTTTCTACTTATTTCAAGTGAAAATCTGCTTGGATGGAGTAAAAAGTGTCTAAAAACAAGCTACTTTTAATATGATGAGTCTTATTATAAGTATAATGAGATTTATTTTGACTAGAAATTACGTTTTGACTAGAAATAAGATAAATATTCTTGGTAAGATACTTGAGTTTTTGCAGTGTACTACTTTTACTTGTAACGGAGTAAATTTTGACCAGTAGTATTTGTACTCTTACTCAAGTACTGGGGTGGAGTACTCTGTCCATCTCTGTCTGCGTCTCCTCCTCCTCTACTGAATCACTAAACCTCGTCCTCTGCTCCTCGTTGTAAAAAGCATCTCTCTCTCTCTCAGTTTTTTCCTGCCATGGCACTAGCTGTTGCCATGACGCTGTGGTCATCGAGAGACAAATTCAGGTCGGTGCTCAGGCCGAGGCGAGATGCGTCACCCTCCTCTTACACCACAACCATCATGCCAAACTCAGTCACACAGTTCACACACGGCTCAGAGGAGGAAATTCATTTTAAACATGTTTTACAGTCGAAAAAACAAGAATATTTATAATTGGAAACAAAGGTTACTAAATATAATACACCACACCGCACTGTGGCGACGTCTATATATCAAAGTGCAGTTTGTATGTCATCTAATGCTTAAATATAGTAAACTCACTCATTTAATGATTCATATAGTTTACTGTTTTATTCATTTACATTGATCTGGATGATGTTTAGTATCGACATGCACACTGCAAAAACTCAAAATCTTTCCAAGAATATTTGTCTTATTTCTTGTCAAAATGTCTCATTTCTAGTCTAAACTCTTATCACATAAAATAAGACTCATCACCTAAAAATTAACTTGTTTTTAGATCATTTTCACTTGTTTCAAACACATTTTCACTTGAAATAAGTAGAAAAATCTGCCAGTAAAAGCAAGTTTTTTGTGCTTGTAAGGAAGAAAAACTTGCTCCACTATCAGATTTTTCTACTTATTTCAAGTGAAAATCTGCTTGAAAGAAGTAAAAAGTGTCTAAAAACAAGCTACTTTTTAATGTGATGAGTCTCATTTTAAGTAGAATGAGATTTGTTTTGACTAGAAATAAGACAAATATTCTTGGTAAGATTTTGAGTTTTTGCAGTGTGTTCATTTAGACAGGACTGTACAGCTGAGTTTAACAATACATCCAGTCGTTATTTTGACATTTGTAGTGGACTGACTGACCGACTGCCATCCCACATGCTACTGTGGCCACTTTTCTATATCGACAACGAGTTAAAGGGATACGGCAACATTTTTTCTTCGTGCATGCACCCTGCGGTCTAGTTTCGTGTTCGGAAAATTACATGACCTGCTAATATTAGTCTAAAAATAGATAACGTAGTAACATAACGCAAGTCACAACAAGCACACCGGACCGTTTAGAGTTGCTGAAGAGTGTCTCTGATGACTTTAGGTGGAGGCAGGCTAACACTACCTATGCACTTCCAGTGTCTGAGCTAAGCTAATTAGCGGTGCGCCATCTCTGCCCGTATCTCCCTTGTTACTGCACGCACAGTGGAAAGGATGGTGTCTATCTGCTGGTCATGGACTCGGGAGTGAGGCAAGACATGGACAAAAAAATGTTGGCGTATCCCTTTAATCCTATTGAAATATTCAAATTGACACACGCAGACAATATCCTGCAAGAAGTTTTAAAATTGAAAACAAATCTATGATTCAGCCTGGGATCAATAAAGCATATCTTAATCTTAAATGTGGGCCTACACTGCAAAAACTCAGAATCTTTCCAAGAATATTTGTCTTATTTTTTGTCAAAAATGTCTCATTTCTAGTCAAAACTAATCTCTTTCCACTTAAAATAAGACTCATCGCCTAAAAATTAACTTGTTTTTAGATCATTTTCACTTGCTTCAAACTAATTTTCACTTGAAATAAGTAGAAAAATCTGCCAGTGAAAGCAAGATTTTTGTGCTTGTAATAAGAAAGAAAAACTTGCTTTCACTGTCAGATTTTTATTCTTATTTCAAGTGAAAATCTGCTTGAAAGAAGTAAAAATGTCTTAGAAACAAGCTGCTTTTTATGTGATGAGTCTTATTTTAAGTAGAATGAGATTTGTTTTGACTAAAAATAAGAGAAATATTCTTGGTAAGATTTTGAGTTTTTGCAGTGTATGTCCACCAGTTAAGACACATGGATGTCTGTGATCTGTGATAAACACATCATATATTCTTTATTTGCGACTCAAATTGTCATTTTCTGAATGAATCTGAAAATGTGAGAATGAGTTGATGTGTTACACAGTTTATCTCATATGGTTCTCTTGATTTGTGATGCAAATATTCTTCAGTATCATTTTAAAACATTCAGTATAATGACTAAATGGATATTTTCCCTTCTGGCTTTTTGCACTAGCTTATTCATGTGATCCAATAGTATTGATTTATACTGTACTGTGTGTGTGTGTGTGTGTGTGTGTGTGTGTGTGTGTGTGTGTGTGTGTGTGTGAGTTTGAGGACCCTCGTCTAGAAGCAGTGATAGGAAATCAGCTGTGTTTGTCCTCTTGTGAAGCTCTCACAGCTCTGATTGCTCACGTGGGATGAATGGAGTCGATCATGCTGCTGCTGGCAAAAAAAAACACAACAACCTACTGCTGAAACAACCTGAGAGTCGTGGGTGTTAATGACGGCACGAAGCTCCACAGAATGATTCTTCATACAGGAACATGTTCCCATAAAGCTCTTACTTACTGTTACTGTTTCCTCCTGTTTGTTCGTTGTTTGCACGTTAATAAGATTCTTAATCTCTACGTTTTTGCATATTTGCTATTAACAGACATGGTGAAATGTGCCAGTTGAATCACTGAAAACATCTGGGGGCTGATGGGAAATGATGAAGAGTGTCCTGTGACAGATTTTATACTTCACAACATCCTGTAGTTGAACTAAAGGAGAAGAAAACATGACTAACAGACTTAGTGATGCACGAAAACGTTTCTTGGAAATGTATTTATTTATTATTAATATCGTGGCATCGCAGAATAGTTCAGAGTGACATGAGATGCTCAGCAAAGCAAAACGCTCCACAGCTTTCAGAGAAACTCAAGCAGTAGAGCACAAGGCAAAGCAATGTAGCTGACGAGTGCTTCAAAATAAAACGTGTTCTTCGTTCACTGAAAAACTCGCTAACCCTTTAATTACGTTATAATTACGTAATGTCAAGAAATAGCCAATAAATAACAGTCTACACTGCAAAAACTCAAAATCTTACCAAGAATATTTGTCTTATTTCTAGTCAAAATGTAATTTCTAGTCAAAACAAATCTCATTCTACTTAAAATAAGACCCATCACATTAAAAAGTACTGTAGCTTGTTTTTAGACACTTTTTTACTTCTTTCAAGCAGATTTTCACTTGAAATAAGTAGAAAAATCTGACAGTGGAGCAAGTTTTTCTTCCTTATTACAAGCACACAAAAAAAACTTGCTTTCACTGGCAGATTTTTCTACTTATTTCAAGTGAAAATTAGTTTGAAACAAGTGAAAATGATCTAAAAACAAGTTAATTTTTAGGTGATGAGTCTTATTTTAAGTGAAAAGAGAAATGAAACATTTTTACAAGAAATAAGACAAATATTCTTGGAAAGATTTTGAGTTTTTGCAGTGTATTTAATAGTAATGTCATGTTTTTCATTTTTTGGGGAAAGGCCAGAATCTTTCTCCTCCATGTCCGATATTTATGGGCTATTTCCATGCAATCAATCGTTATTTCTTGACCATATTTCTCGACATTACTATGAAATTGACCGTTATTTCTAGGCTGCAGTAGCTATTTGTAGACATTATGATGCAATTAAATTGTTATTTCTGGGCTATTTCTTGACATTATCACGTAATTAGCACTAGCAGCCTGTAAATTAAAGGGTTACCAAAAACTTTTCTTTATGCACTGTGCAGCAAAGTGACAAAAACTATAGTCCTGTCCTGTACAAACACGGTTGTGTGCTCTCTCGGCTCCTTAGCTTCAATGAATTAACAAAATACATACTGTACATGTCACGTTATTACAGTATAAGCACTCTGCAATATTCAATGGTACTGCTTATTATCTTAAAATACAAATCAAATCAAATACAGCAAAATCCTATTTAACACTTTGTCTATAATGTGCAAATGGCTCTAACAGCTGTGACAGGAGCTCTGCTGCTATAGAAATGACTGACTTGTCTTTGCTGTGGTCAGTTCTGCCTAAAGATTTAATACATCTGAACATGTGTTTGTTTGTCCTGAGCACCTGAAACTTTTTTTTTTTTTTAAGGAATCACTTGTTCACGTCGATCCGTGTTAATCTCAGAGGATTACTGGTTAAAAACGTCTACGTCCCACACTCGCCTCTGTCCCCAAGTCACATGACCGACCATGACCACACGAACAGTCCATGTACAGTAAGAGTAAATGGTAGAGAAATACAAAGAGACGTCCTTCAGGTTGTAAGTATAGGACATTATTTGTCACTGTATCGGTTTATAATATATATTGATAGTGAACATTTTACACTTTGACTCAGATCTATACACTGCAAAAACTCGATATTTGTCTTATTTCTTGTCAAAATATCTAATTTCAAGTCAAAACTAATCTCTTTCCACTTAAAATAAGACTCATCACCAAAAAATTAACTTGTTTTTAGATCATTTTCACGTGTTCCAAACAAATTTTCACTTGAAATAAGTAGAAACTTGTTCCACTATCAGATTTGTCTACTTTTTCCAAGTGAAAATATGCTTGAAAGGAGTAAAAAGTGTCTAAAAACAAGCTACTTTTAATGTGATGAGTCTTATTTTAAGTAGAATGAGATTTGTTTTGACTAGAAATGACATTTTGACTAGAAATAAGACAAATACTCTTTGTAAGATATTTGAGTTTTTGCAGTGTATCCCTGTGAATCAGAATGTTTTCTTCTACAATTAGTCAGTTTTTCTCAAATTTAAAGCAGAGTACGTCATGAAGGGATGACATCTCCTCAGGAAATGCTTTTTTACATCAGAGAACTATAAAATATGGCTGGAAAATGAAAATGAGCTGCTACTTTAATGCCATACTGACCTAAAAATAGTTCAAACTTGTAAATTACAAGTTTGTTTGTGGTGCTTTGTAATATTTAAAACAAAAGAAAAGTTATGATAATGAGCTATTATCATTTCAAACTATAGCATTCATTCATTCATGACAACAGACCTAACAGACCTGTAGCTGTGGAAACTTCTAGTGAGGATGATGGACCCACCATCATCATCATCATCATCAATCTGCAGCTCAACCAGATCCCATTATCAGTGTCAGCTATAATTTTTTGCCAGCGAGCACCTTGTGTTTATAAGCCTTTAATATGGTTTCATGACCTTAAACCCTCATACGCTCCTACGATCTGCTCTGTCCCACCATCAGTACTGTATCTGGGTGAAGAACTAAAACAGGCTCAGAAATGTTTATTTTTTGCCGAATCTGGGTCATGTGATGCAGTATGTGTGTGTTGAACTGTGGGACTGACCTGGTCTGACTGTGAATTAGCTTGCAGCTGTATAGTTTGGTACGGTCGGTACATCAAATGGTGACATTTATGTTTGAGCTGCACACTTTCACTTTTAAATAAAATAAACTGGATTGAAATTGAAAGAAAGAGAGATTTCTGCCACATCTGCAGAGACAACACAGACCAAATAGATAGATAGATAGATAGATAGATAGATAGATAGATAGATAGATAGATAGATAGATAGATAGATAGATAGATAGATAGATAGACTTAGTACACTGCAA
Source organism: Trachurus japonicus (assembly GCF_045865225.1). Taxonomy (NCBI): domain Eukaryota; kingdom Metazoa; phylum Chordata; class Actinopteri; order Carangiformes; family Carangidae; genus Trachurus; species Trachurus japonicus. Next base: position 2,782,758 of record NC_140920.1, on the reverse strand, counting down.
AAACTCAAATATCTTACCAAGAATATTTGTCTTATTTCTTGTCAAAATGTCATTTCTAGTCAAAACAAATCTCATTATACTTAAAATAAGACTCATCATATTAAAAAGTAGCTTGTTTTTAGACACTTTTTTACTTCTTTCAAGCATATTTTCACTTGGAATAAAAATAAATATGATAGTGGGGCAAGTTTTTCTTTATTATTACAAGCACGAAAAACTTGCTTTCACTGGCAGATTTTTCTACTTATTTCAAGTGAAAATTTGTTTGAAACAATAGAAAATGATCTAAAAACAAGTTCATTTTTAGGTGACGAGTCTTATTTTAAGTGAAAAGAGTTTAGTTTTGACTAGAAATTAGACATTTTGACATATTCTTAGAAAGATCTTGAGTTTTTGCAGTGCTCTTAGTAACATTGGGGCCTTTTCTGCATCTTCTTCACAAAGCGACCAAACAATCATGTTATTTATTTTAATAAAGAAGTCAAAAGTTGACATTTGCTCTTCCATCATCGTCTCGAGCAACCACAACCTGATATCAGGCTCCAAAATACAAGTTGCTGAAAAACAGCCTGATGAGTTGAAGAGAAGGAAATGTTCAGCTAGCGTCAGCAGAAACTTAATATAGCTCTGTTACAGCTGTAGGAGCGAATACTTTGACAACCCATAACTTCATAAAACAGAGGAGCGTTGAGTTGAGTTCTTGCACAGCAGCAGCTCACTGGGAACTTTGTATTTATTGTCTGATGAATGTCTGAGAAACTTTAAAGGGGTCGTATTATGGAAATATCACTTTTTAAAGGCTCTATAACATATATTTGGGTGTTTGTTTTGCCTTCCGGCCCCTAAAATGTGAGAATTGACCAAAACAATCTGTAATGTTTAGGCTCCCTAGGTTGAAATCCATGTGGTTTTACCAGCTGTTCCCTCAGTTGTCTTCCAGTGATGTAACTAGGACTCAGATTTGCATAATCCCAACCCTACCAGGTACCAGTAGAAGGGGGCGGGGCAAGCAGTGGCTCATTTGCAGTTAAAGGGAAAGGCACTGAAACCAGCCGTTCTGAACAGGGCTGTTTTGAGAGGATGAAAAGAGCTGTGATGTTTGATCCTTGGGTTATTTTGACCAAAGCATGTCACAGATATGTCTTTAAGTGATACGCCAACATTTTTTTTTCGTGTCTTGCCTCACTCCCGAGTCCATGACCAGCAGAAAGACATCATCCTTTCGACTGTGCGTGCAGTAACAAGGGAGATAGAGCCGTATCGCCCGTAATTAGCTTAGCTCAAACACTGGAAGTGTATGGGTAGTGTTAGCCTGCCTCCTACCCGAGCTGAAAGCAGCAGTCAGAAGCTGGTTTCATTTTAGCTCTAAACTCTGTAAATATATCACTTTATCCACATTTCAAACATGTTTAGGCGAGAAAGTAGCCGTTTAGATCAGCAGTGTGTCGTCCATTTGTCTAAATACCAGCTGTTTACAATTTTGTTGGGACGAATTCGGCGCTACTCAAGCTAGCCGTTGTGACCAACGCACTTCCGGTTACTTTCACAAAATAAAACACCCGTTGCTCTTTACATACAGAAAACCATGACGATAGAATTTGTGCTTTTACTTTGAAATAGGAAGCTAACCTACCCTCGATGTAGCTAGCTTGAACCAAAATAAACCGTCTTTGCTTGAACCCTCCGTTTTGACCGATCTCGTCCCGTTAGCGGCATTTGACCGCTCAAGATGCCTTACCGGAGAGTTTTGTCAGCTCTGAGACCAAGATCGGCCACCGGTTTCCCTTTAGAGTTGCTGAAGAGTTTCTCTGATGACTTTAGGTGGAGGCAGGCTAACACTACCCATACACTTCCAGTGTTTGAGCTAAGCTAATTAGCGGTGCGCCAGCTCTGCCCGTATCTCCCTTGTTACTGCACGCACAGTCGAAAGGATGGTGTCTATCTGCTGGTCATGGACTCGGGAGTGAGGCAAGACACGGATGTAATACTTACATTAACCATTGTTTTCATTTATAAGTGCAGAAAGCCACCGAAACATGACCATAATTAAATAAAACATAGCGTATGACAGTAAATTATACGTTATCCATGTGAAATACAGTATTAGTCGAGTCATGAAGAAGTGGTTCATATCGTAGACGAGCTTCCTGTTTACAGCAGCTCTGACTGTTCATAGTCCACTTACATGATGATGTGTTGCATAATTCAGCTTCGACCGCGGTGACCAGACACTTCACTGCATTGCCCCCGACGACCCCCAATGACTTTGTTTTTAAAACCAGAAAAATAGACAGACATGCACACGCACACACACACACACACACACACACACACACACACACACACACACACACACACACACACACAGAAACACAACGACAGACAGACACTGAGCCAGCTGAGGATAAGTTGCTGCTAGAAGCCAGTTCATCACTGTCAGCTCTCGTTCTGAGCCGCGATAGTAAAACACCTCCAGACAGAACATGTCCCAAGTGTGTGTCTGTGTGTGTCTGTGTGTGTGACTTGACTGCACACACACAGACACACACATACTGTACATACATGCACATAACAAAACAAACTCATTGTCTCTTATTCAAACTAAATTCAGACTCGTGGGACTTCATTAGGAGGCTCAAAAGTAACAATTAGCAGGAGGTTAGAGGAAGGATGAGGACAACACCAGCTGTGGTTCAGTATGTTACACACACACAGACACACACACACACAACCAAACACACACACATCTACAGTATACACAACTGTTTATTACTTGCAGGCTCCAGATATTGTGTGGTATTAATTAAAACGATGCGGCTGCTGAGGGTTGTTTGTCTGTTTGTCTTGTAGGGCTGTGGGACGATACGCCTTTCTCCTGATTCGATTCTTCTACGATTTTTTGGATGTCGATTCGATTTAACTTGCGATTCTACAATATTGCAGATTTTCTTGATTTTTAGTCTGCATTTTTACTAACACCAGTGAAACAGTTGAATGATTATGACTGTCTACAGACTATTCCAGGAACCATATTTCCCCCAAAAGTCAGTTTTTAAAGGGATAGTAGCATATTTTTTTTTAAAGTGGGGTTGTATGATCTACAAATAGCCCCTAAGTACTTTAATTGCAGTAGAAGACTCTCTGCACTCCTCCCGTTAGCAACGCCAGCCCATAATAGCCCTGCCCAGAGATTTACAACATACAGTGTTGTGAATGGACCCAAAGAAACGGCCTATTTTCACGGCCTAAAAGAGGTTTTACCTGAAAAAAAAATACAGTTCCATTGTTCGCGATAATATAATTTTTTCCAGCCCTTCAAAGTGCAGGAAAAACACAGTTTTTATTTGGACCTAACCAGTGGCGGCTGGTGAAAAATATTCTAGGTGGGGCTGTTTGTCCCTGAAGTTTTTGGTGACCATCTTGATAAAAGAACCCCAAACCCATTTTTAGGGATAAACATTAATTATTTATTTGCCTTCATAAATCAGCAGTTTGACAGATAATGACAATGAACAAACAGTAGTCTTTCACTGGTGGCACACAGTGGACGTGAAATATATTAGCAAATACTCTTAATACAAAAATATGGTTATTAAAAGGCATGTGTATGATGTAACCTACAACAGTGATTAATGTTAACTATAGACAAAGTGTGACAGGAACACTATAGGAGGAACATAACGTGATTAAGTTTGGTCTGACCTAGCTGATGTGAGATGTTAACTTAACTGCTGCATTATCAGGTTTGATGACGAGTCTAACTGTGTCACACCTGTAAACATATTGAACAGTGCTGCAGCCTGATGCTCCGCATCACAGACGTCCTGTCACAGCCTGGGTGATGAGTTTCCCCTGGTGTCACTCAGGAATAACAGTGTCCAGTCCAGTGTCCCAGAAGCTGGATGAACTAATAAAAACGCTCTGGGACGAGCTGTGAACGCACCGCGGACGAACCAACAGCATGTAGTCCAGAAGTTGTCTCCGAGCATCAAGAGAGAGCCGTCTCTGACGTGCCGGTTAACGGTGCTCCGGTCCTCCGGTGCTCCTCTCACACACTACGCGGCCTCCTGTCACATCATAACAGCCTCCCGCCACCGGCCCACAGAGTTTTATCCACCTGTTGGTTGTATTTTCTCACCGTGAAACTGTGTTTTTCATCCAGCTGTGAAGCTCTGCTGCTAGTCCTGACTTCTGCCTAGCTTGGCTAACGTTAGCTGACAGCACCGTTCATGTGTCCCTTGAGAGTTCATGTTTTGTAATCCGTTCAGATAAATAGGTCTCTAACTCCAGTAACAGTCCGTGTGGTATCTGTCCTCACTGTTTTAAAAAAAAAGTAAATTATACGGGAAACAGAATTTGAAACTGATGAAAACTCCGTAGCCATCCTGGTACCGAGGACAGCTCCTCGGTTCATTTCCCCCTCGATTTCTGGTTGCCACGGGAGACCAAAATGTTTGGTTTGGGGCGATATTTTCTGCGCCCCAAAGGCATAAAATCCGACGACGCTGATTGGCTAAATTACCTGTTGCTCCGTATATTTTTTACTTAGCAACAGTCACTGATTGGCTGAGCCGGTACACTGCTGGGGCGACTTCTCCAGCGCCCCAGACACAGAGCGATAGATATAACAGAGACAGTAATGAACCTGTAGGCAAATTAGCCTCTAAATAATGGTTTTATTTTATATACAGCTCGATTTTAAGAATTCCTATCACATTCACAGGTACAATAAGAAAAAAATATTAATTTTTAATTATTATTTTGGAAAAAATTAAAAATCGCTTTTCATCAGGGGGGGCGGCGCCCGAGCGCCCTCTATTGACCAGCCGCCACTGGACCTAACCAACTCACGTATCCCTCCGCCCAGGGTTAGCGCCCGCCGATCAGCAGTTGGTTAGCTCCAAATGAAAACTGTGTTTTTCCTGCACTTTGAGGGGCTGGAAAAAATAATATTATCGCGAACAATGGAACTGTATTTTTTTTTCAGGTAAAACCTCTTTTAGGCCGTGAAAATAGGCCGTTTCTTTGGGTCCATTCACAACACTGTATGTTGTAAATCTCTGGGCAGGGCTATTATGGGCTGGCGTTGCTAACGGGAGGAGTGCAGAGAGTCTTCTACTGCAATTAAAGTACTTAGGGGATATTTGTAGATCATACAACCCCACTTTAAAAAAATGCTACTATCCCTTTAAGATTTATTCAGCAGCAATATATATGTTTACTCTCTTTTCAAAAGCCTAGACTGCATAAAAGAGACAAAAATAAAAGAGTATAGAAAAAACAGGCTTCTGAAACCTTTCTGACAAAATGAGATATAGACGGAGGTAAACTGCTACATTTTAACATTTATCTGCACACAAACACTGTACAGTAGGAGCCTATAAATTAACATACTCCATTATAAAGTGAACTTGAACCCTTTTCAAAACCTGGACTCTCTGTATGTAAAAAAAAAGGCGAACAAATGCACATTGCACAATATTTAAAATTTAAAAAAATATTGCGATACTTATGTGAATCGATTTTTTTCTCCCACCCCTATACTGTATGTCTTGTCTATGTGTGTGTGTGTGCTGCAGAGTCGTCTTCACTGCAAAAACTCAAAATCTTTGCAAGAATATTTGTCGTATTTCTTGTCAAAATGTCTCATTTCTAGTCAAAACTAACCTCTTTTCACTTAAAATAAGATTCATCACCTAAAAATTAACTTGTTTTTAGATAATTTCACTTGTTCCAAACAAATTTTCACTTGAAATAAGTAGAAAAACCTAGAAAAAGTTTTTTGTGCTTGTAATAAGAAAGAAAAACTTGATCCACTATCAGATTATTCTACTTATTTCAAGTGAAAATCTGCTTGAAAGAAGTAAAAAGTGTCTAAAAACAAGCTACTTTTTAAATGTTATGAGTCTTATTTTAAGTAGAATGAGATTTGTTTTGACTAGAAATAAGAGAAATATTCTTGGTAAGATTTTGAGCTTTTGCAGTGTTCATCTTCAGGTGTTGCTCTGACTCGCAGTAAACTGAGCGACGTATTCAGAGCTGTGTGTGTGTGTGTGTGTGTGTGTGTGTGTGTGTGTGTGTGTGTGTGTGTGTGTGTGTGTGTGTTGAGGAGAAGTAGAAGAGCATCCAGACTGACAGAGGAGCAAAGGCATCGGGGTCAGAAGGACTCAGATCAGCGCTGTCAGCGACACTCGGCTGGTGACGGTGAACGAAGCCGACACCAGACTGTGACTTCAGGGCATTTGGCTCTTTGCTTCTTCCACCGTCAATACACAAACATGAAAACAAAAAACCAACAACAACAACAACAACATGCTGGGGAATAATGGGGATGTTGTGAGCGTCGAGCGTCGATCCCTCCGGGGGGAAGTTGAACGTTAGAAAACAAATGAACACTATCCAGGAAGCAGAAAACAGAAGTGACTATAAACATTAGAGAAGGTGCTCGACTCTAAAATGTTTTGCTGCTATCGAACCGTTTCATTATAGAGCTGACTGAGAGACATTGTTATGATATTAGTTGGTCAAAATATGTGTGCACTGCAAAAACTCAAAATCTTTCCAAGAATATTTATCTTATTTCTTGTCCAAATGTCTCATTTCTAGTCAAAACTAAATTCTTTTCACTTAAAATAAGACTCATCACCTAAAAATGAACTTGTTTTTAGATCATTTTCATTTGTTTCAAAGAAATTTTCACTTGAAATAAGTAGAAAAATCTGCCAGTGAAAGCAAGATTTTTGTGCTTGTAATAAGAAAGAAAAACTTGCTCCACTATCGGATTTTTCTACTTATTCCAAGTGAAAATCTGCTTGAAAGAAGTAAAAAGTGTCTAAAAACAAGCTACTTTTAATGTGATGTGTCTTATTTTAAGTAGAATGAGATTTGTTTTTACTAGAAATGACATTTTGACTAGAAATAAGACAAATATTCTTGGTAAGATTTGGGGTTTTTGCAGTGCCATTAGAGATCATCTGATTCATCAGGAGCAATGTGGCAGTTTATGAACCGATAACGGTCGATGGCGAGTTGTGACGCTCAGGCTACATCAGTCAGTACGTTTACATAAAATTGAAAAAAAAACGAATTATTGCCTTAATCCGACTATAACTGGACAACTGAAGTGCAGGTAAACACCTTAGTCCGACTGAAATCGGATTTGGAGAACTCCGAATAAGACACCCAGATAATGCGATTGGAATTCGATTTTCTCCGTCATGTATACACCTTAGTCGGACCGAAGCTGGACAATGTATGTGTGCATGCTCCACAACCGTAGAGGGTCGGTGTAGGTACCAAATGTGTCCGGGCTGCCAGATCTGTCCAGGCCCGCGACCGGCGATGACGTGGCACATCGTGATTGGTCGTGAGGATTTATAAAAGTTGTAGGTAGACGGAAGTGAGCTATTTATATTTTCTAATGATAACATTAAACATTTACACAACTAACAGTGACGAAAATGATTAAAATACTGTAATTAGCGCAGGCATTCACGAACGTTTGTTTGACGTTGCCTAGGAGATCTGAGCCAAATCTTGCGAGAGTGCGTTGTTGAGACAGAGACAGGTCTGGAACTAAGTTAATTTTCTCCTGAATTGTTCGTCTAAAAATTGCCATTTTCGTGTCAAACTGTTCAGAAGAGATGTGTCTTGTGACAGATGAGTCCAATATTTACTTTGAGGCGAAGAGACTAACTTCACTAACATCCGCGGTATCATCCAAGTAATGCATCACGCCGAGATTTACTCTGTGCTGATTGGTCAGACTCAAAGCAGGATGTGACGCTAAGAGAAAGGGGTTAGGGTTAGGGTTAATAAGCGGCATTTTAAAAACCCAACATTACTAAAAACACGAGACGGCCGTAAAAAAGAAAGAGAAGTCAGTAAAAGACGAGAGAAGCAGTACAGTAGGCCTGGTTAAAAAAGAAAAAAAAGTGTGATAACAGTTTCAAATTCTCCAGAATAGGTCCAACACAATTAGTTTTAACATAGAACATCACATTTACTGTAGAAATATGAAAAACGGGGGGCGGTGTTTAGCTCAGTTGGTAGAGCAGCCGCCCCATGTGTTTCCTGTCTCTCTCTGGACTCTCCTGTACATTAAAGGCAAAACAGAGCCCCAAAAATATACTTAAAAAAAAAAGAAATATGAAAAACAGTCAAACAGACACACAGCTGGGAGCGGTGGGAACATCTGGACCGGCTGTAGAAGTGGAAATGCAGTGGAGAACATCTGGCGAGGTGGTTTTCATCATTAGCATCAACGTTTTACCTTATTTTACCTTCATTATAGCAGCAATGAGAGAAAGACAAGGAAGAGACAGAAGGAAGGAAGGAGGGGAAGAGAAGGGGTCAGGGGTCGTTTGAACCTGGGCCGCTGCTGCAGTTTTAGGTCTGAGCGTGTGTGTGTGTGCATGTTTTTTAGTATGTTTTTATTTGAATTTGTATCATAAGTATTTTACTGTATTTATTTTTTGCACCCCGCACTTTCTTTCTCTCTCCTCTCTTGGATTCATTTGCCTTTGTTACTGCTGTAGGCTATTGTATATTATATATTGTATGGATGTTTTACATGGCAGCTGTCTTAACTGGTGGGACAAATAAAGTTTTTTTGATTTGATTTGATTTGGAGTACACCACCTCCTCTCTTCCTCTTCCTCTTCTCCTCCTCTCCTCTTCCTCCTCCTCTCATCCTCTCCCTCCTCCTCTTCCTCCTCCTCCTCTTCCTCCTCATCCTTTTCCTCCCCCCTCCTCCTCTCCTCCTCTTCCTCCTCCTCTTCCTCCTCCTCTTTTCCTCCTCCTCTCCTCCTCCTACTCCTCCTCTCTTCCTCTCCTCTTTTCCTCCTCCTCCTCTCCTCCTCCTCTCTTCTTCCTCCTCCTCTCTTCCTCTCCTCTTTTCCTCCTCCTCCTCTCCTCCTCCTCTCTTCTTCCTCCTCCTCTCCTCCTCCTCTTCCTCCTCTCCTCCTCTTCCTCCTCCTCTTCCCCTCCTCTCCTCCCCCTCTTCCTCTTTCTCTTCCTCTCTTCCCCCCCCTCCTCTCCCTCCTCCTCCTCCTCTCCTTCTCCTCTCCTCATCCTCCTCTTCTTCCTCCTCCTCCTCTCTTCCTCTTTTCCTCCTCCTCTTCTTCCTCCTCCTCTCTTCCTGTCCTCTTCCCCCTCCTCTCCTCCTCTTCCCCCCTTCTCCTCCTCTTCTTCCTCCTCTCCCCCTCCTCTTCCTCCTCCTCTCCTCTCCTTATCTCCTCCTCTTCCTCCTCCTCCTCTCTTCCTCCTCTCCTCCTCCTCCTCCTCCTCCTCTTCCTCCTCCTCTCCTCCTCCCCCTCCTCTTCTTCCTCCTCTCCTCCTCTTCCTCTTCTTCCTCCTCTTCCTCCTCCTCCTTCTCTCCTCTCCTCCTCTTCCTCCTCCTCTTCTCTTCCTCCTCCTCCCTCCTCCTCCTCTTCCTCCTCTCCCTCTTCCTCCTCTTCCTCTCTTCCTCCTCCTCCTCTCCTCTTCCTCCTCCTCTTCTCTCCTCCTCCTCTTCCTCTCCTCTTTCTCCTCCTCTTCCTCCTCCTCTCCTCATCCTCTTTTCCTCCTCCTCTTCCTCCTCCTCTCCTCCTCCTCTTCTCTTCCTCCTCCTCTTCTCTTCCCCCTCCTCCTCTCCTCTCCTCTTCTTCCTCTTCCTCCTCTTCCTCCTCTCTTCCTCCTCTCTTCCTCCTCCTCCTCTCCTCCTCCTCCTCCTCTCCTCTCTTCCTCCTCTCCTCTCTTCCTCTTCTTCTCCTCTTCCTCTCCTCCTCCTCTCCTCCTCCCTCTCCTCCTCCCCCTCCTCTCCTCCTCCTCTTCCTCCTCTCCTCTCCTCCTCCTCCTCCTCCTCCTCCCCCTCCTCCTCCTCCTCCTCCTCCTCCTCCTCATTGGCTCAGACAGGAACAGGAAGTGTCTGCTGCTCCGTTGCTGCGGCGACGACGCTAATAAGCGGTGACACTGCAGCCTGGTGAGGGCAGGAAGGATTAGAGGAACCAAAATAACTCACTTCTTCTCTCTCTAACTGGCTGTGTGTGTGTGTGTGTGTGTGTGTGTGTGTGTGTGTGTGTGTGTGTGAGGAAACGTTTAACACAGCTTCTTGCTAAAATGGTCATATAGGGAGCTTAGTCCATAAGATACTTTATTTATCCCCATAGAAGAATTACTGTAGCCAACAACACATTAAAACAATAGGTAGGTGCCAAGGTGCACTGTGCATACAAGTTACAAATTGATTTATTTAAAGGGATATTTCAACATTTTTGTCAAATTTGCCTATTGCCTTAATCCCAGTAGGTTCGTTACCTTTAATTGTCGGTGCAAGCTATTTTGAGATCGGCTGGGCAGAGACATGAGCTCTGCACGGCGTGCTGTATTTCCGGACTTTCCCTCATCAAATACACAATCCAACAACTCCACAACGCTCTGGTGGACAAGTTGTGAGCTGCACATTCACCACGCTATGAGATAATAACACAACGTTACCAGACAGAGTTGTTTTAGAGGTAAATACAGAGACTGTTAATGAAAAACTGTCCCTGAAGGCAACGCGCATCAGTGGTTTTGCATGAATTTCCCTCTAAAACAACTCTGTCTGGTAACGTTGTGTTATTATCTCATAGCGTGGTGAATGTGCAGGTCACAACTTGTCCACCAGAGCGTTGTGGAGTTGTTGAATTGTGTAGTGTATTTTGATGAGGGAAATACGAAAGTACCGTGCAGCTCACGTCTCTGCCCCACCGATCTAAAAACAGCTTGCATCGACAATTAATGGTAATAAACCTACTCCTAAAACTACAGGGATTATGGCAATATATAGGAGGCAAATTTGTAAAAAAAAATGTTGAACTATCCCTTTAAGAGGAATAAAATAGCAGAAAGTGCATTCAGAGTTTGAGAACATTGCACATAACCAAAACTTGATAAATAATAAACACCACACAGCGATATGTGAATGTGAATCTGTTTATCAGTTTATCGACTCTTACTGACTGTTTTCATGTCGGTCGGTGTTCGGTCTCGTCTGCAGAAAGAAGATAAAAGTCCAAAAAATAGTTTAAAGTTTCTTTCTCGTGTCTAATCTGATTCTCTCCATCCTCTCTTTCTCTCTCTCTGTCAGATTACCTGTGCAACCCGGAGGAAAACGTCTTCAACATTGACTTCACCAGGTTCAAGATCAGAGACATGGAGACGGGCACGGTGCTGTTTGAGATCACCAAGCCTCCGTCCACAGGTGACACTTCTTTGTACATAAAGGGACATTGTGTAACTTCTCCTGTTATCTATTCAGGAAAATCGATTATTTGGTTCTTCAGTCTGTTTTTCATTAACCAGTAATCCCCCCCCCATCAACAAACTGAAAAAAGTGTTCCTTTCAGCTCTGAATGAGCCATTCATATCATTCATATCTACATGGAGCGGGTAAGCTCGGTGCTGCTGCCATGTGGTGTCGCCATGTTTTTACGTTCAGTGCACTGCAAAAACTCAAAATCTTTCCAAGAATATTTGTCTTATTTCTTGTCAAAATGTCTCATTTCTAGTCAAAACTAATCTCTTTCCACTTAAAATAAGACTCATCACCTAAAAATTAACTTGTCTTTAGATCATTTTCACTTGTTTCAAACTCATTTTCACTTGAAATAAGTAGAAAAATCTGCCAGTGAAAGCATGTTTTTCTTTCTTATTACAAGCACAAAAAACTTGCTTTCACTGGCAGATTTTTCTACTTATTTCAAGTGAAAATTTGTTTGAAACAAGTGAAAATGATCTAAAAACAAGCTACTTTATAGGTGGTGAGGTGGTAAGAGGTTAGTTTTGACTGGAAATGAGACATTTTGACAAGAAATAAGACAAATATTCTTGGAAAGAGTTTGAGTTTTTGCAGTGCACGGAAACTCAGCGGCTCAGGTGGAGGTGGCGTCTGTGAAAAGTCACCGCGGTAACGCAGTGAGGAGGAATGGAGCGTTACACTGATGCTGCATTCACCTGCAGTCGGGCAGACGGCCGTCACTAACAAACCAGATGTCATTTTAGTCACAGAAGTCCAGAGAAAGCCGGTAAAACAATAACACATCGCCATGACAACATATCATCACGTGTATTGTTTTGCCTCGTGCTGACGGACCACTTGTTTACATAGAGGCTTGTTTATGCCGTTACGGGCAGCGGCTGTCGTCCGTCTGCCGTCCGCCCAATTTCAGGTGAATGCAGCATGAAAATACGATTCAGTTGCTTGAGATATACAACCGCAACGCTAGATGGGAGGAATTCCTACACAATGTACCTTTTAATTAAACTACACCAGACACTGGATAAATGTCAGATTTATCATTGATATTGTTTTTATTACACTGCAAAAACTCAAAATCTTTCCAAGAATATTTGTCTTATTTCTTGTCAAAATGTCTCATTTCTAGTCAAAACTAATCTCTTTCCACTTAAAATAAGACTCATCACCTAAAAATTGACTTGTTTTTAGATAATTTTCACTTGTTTCAAACTCATTTTCACTTGAAATAAGTAGAAAAATCTGCCAGTGAAAGCAAGTTTTTTGTGCTTGTTATAAGGAAGAAAAACTTGCTCCACTGTCAGATTTTTCTACTTATTTCAAGTGAAAATATGCTTGAAAGAAGTAAAAAGTGTCTAAAAACAAGCTACTTTTTATGTGATGAGTCTTATTTTAAGTATAATGAGATTTATTTTGACTAGAAATTACATTTTGACTAGAAATAAGACAAATATTCTTGGTAAGATTTTGAGTTTTTGCAGTGTGAAACAGAATGTGTTATATTTACTGTTATATATACTGTTATATTTAATCCACATCTTACTGTAGATAAAGCAGGAGAAAAGAGAGAAATCGACCCGAACGCCGGCCGCTTCGTCCGTTACCAGTTCACCCCGGCTTTCCTCCGGCTGCGGCAAGTTGGAGCCACGTAAGTGAGAGAAAGAACACGTGCAAATCTTTATTTATATACACACATGGACGCCAAACTCAACTTTCTTTCTTTCTTTCTTTCTTTCTTTCCAGCGTGGAGTTCACCGTCGGCGACATGCCCATAGAAAACTTCAGGATGATCGAGAGACATTATTTCAGAGAGAAGCTGCTCAAGAGCTTCGACTTTGAGTTCGGCTTCTGCATGCCGGCGAGCAAGAACACCTGCGAACACATCTACGAGTTCCCGCCGCTGTCCGAGGACATCAGTAAGTCTCATCAATCAATCAATCAATCAATCAATCAATCAATCAATCAATCAATCAAGTGTCAATACTTTGCAAAAATGTTCACAATGTTAACATATTTTTTGCAATCGCTAAAAGTAAAGCATTGTAATATTAAAGGGATAGTAGCATTTTTTAAAAGTGGGGTTGTATGATCTACAAATAGCCCCTAAGTACTTTAATTGCAGTAGAAGACTCTCTGCACTCCTCCCGTTAGCAACGCCAGCCCATAATAGCCCTGCCCAGAGATTTACAACATACATTGTTGTGAACAGACCCAAAGAAACGGCCTATTTTTGTGGCCTAAAAGAGGTTTTACCTGAAAAAAAATACACAGTTCCAGGCTATAATATAATTTTTTCCAGCCCTTCAAAGTTCAGGAAAAACGCTGTTTTTATTTGGACCGAACCAACTGCTGATCAGCGGGTGCTAACCCTGGGCGGAGGGATACGTGAGTTGGTTAGGTCCAAATAAAAACTGTGTTTTTCCTGCACTTTGAAGGGCTGGAAAAAATGATATTATAGCGAACAATGGAACTGTGTTTTTTTTTTTCACGTAAAACCTCTTTTAGTCCGTGAAAATAGGCCGTTTCTTTGGGTCTGTTCACAACACTGTATGTTGTAAATCTCTGGGCAGGGCTATTATGGGCTGGCGTTGCTAACGGGAGGAGTGCAGAGAGTCTTCTACTGCAATTAAAGTACTTAGGGGCTATTTGTAGATCATACAACCCCACTTTAAAAAAATGATACTATCCCTTTAAGGTGAGGGGAAGTGTCATCTGGTCCTAGCTGCAGTTATACAGGTGTCAGTTTATTAGATACACCTTAAAATATATGTTATTTTGGATACTAGTACAACAATAAATCCTTTTCATTTGATATATTTCCTTTTGAAGCCTCCCTAAGGACAACATAAAAAGGAAAACACATCCAAGATTTTCTGCGTTCTGAAACCCACAATTTATACAGTAGTTTCCACAGCGAAATCTTGACATAGGCCTACACAACCTTTCAGTAGGTCTTAGCGTACCGTAGCCAATATGGTTCAAAAGTAAAATCTGCTGTAAACAATTTGTACCCATCGCATAAAGGACTGTGTAATTTCTCGTGCTTCATATCAGACAATATGGTAACACTTAAGTACACACTATTAAACATTAGCGATCAATTCAAAAAAACAATTCTAGAAAAAAGTGGTAAAACTTCTCAATAAAGTTTTTTAAAAATTCTAGAAAACATAGTGGTATAGAAATGTCTTTAAAGGGACAACGAGGAGTTTTGGAAAAGCGAAGCGTTTTCACACTACATTTATGAGCCTCCGCACCGTGAAATTCTTTGACCGGCACAAGACGGACTCATGTTTTCATTCATCAAGAATTAAAGTCAGAGGTTGGAAGACGATCACATACCGTCGTAGTTCCCACCATAAACGGAGATTCGGCGGCGTTATTCTCATGACTCGCCACGAAACCGAAAGTAAAGAAACGCTGGTCGGCTCGCCCAGCATTTCCACCACCACTAATAATAACAAAATAACCATAGAGACAAAACCATAGATTTATCTAAAATGGAGCCATTAACAAGTGGTAACGTAGATTCATCCACATTAATATCAGACTTTTTTATAACCAAATAGAAACTCCTCATTGTCCCTTTAAAAAAAAAGAAGTAGAATTTCTCAAAAAAAAATTAAAAATTCAGTAAAAAGTGGTAAAATTTCAAGAAAAAGTTGGGGACCCCCTTGAACCCACTCAAGGACCCCTGGGGGTCCCCGGACCTCACGTTGAGAACCACTGGTTTAGCCTACACTCATTAATAAACAATGAGTAGAATAAATGCTGAAAGATTCCTTTATTGATCCTCCCTCAGATTTGTCTCAAGGCCTCGTGGATACAACATGATTTTATTATTAATTTATTTATTTATTTATTTATTTATTTATTTTTTTCTGTGTGTTGACAGTCAGAGAGATGGTGCTGCACCCGTACGAGACGCAGTCCGACAGCTTCTACTTTGTGGACAATAAGCTGGTGATGCACAACAAGGCAGACTACTCGTACAACGGCGGGACATAAGAGACGACACGCACACACACACACACACACACACACACACACACACACACACACCAGCAACGAGGGACAAGGTGGACAAGTACGGACTGAACAGAGGACAACTGGTGTGGGCTTATCATCCTCTCTTTCTCTCTTCCTCTTCTATCTCTTTCTCTGTTTCCTCCTGCGGCCGAGAGAAAACCATCCAGAAAACACCCATATACAGATGTGTGTGTGTGTGTGTCTGTAAAAGAAAAGCCTCGTTCACACCAAACACACACAAAGGATTTAAAGAAAAAAAAAAAGAAGAAAGAAGTGTGTTTGAAACCAGCAAGTGAGCAACTTTTTTTGGCGAGTGGAAGGAAAGGAAACACCGGACGACTCTTCGTTCTCTCGCCACGTTGTGAAGTGTAAAAAGTCTAAAAAAATATCAAATAATGATAGAAATTATTTTTATTTTTATTTCATTCCTGTAGATGTTAGGGAAAATCAAATCTTGTGTTTTTTTTTAGGAACGTGCACTGCAAAAACTCAAAATCTTACCAAGAATATTTGTCTTATTTCTAGTCCAAATGTCATTTCTAGTCAAAACTAATCTCATTATACCTAAAATATGTATATTTATACATAGTATACATAAAAAAGTACCTTGTTTTTAGACACTTTTGACTTATTTCAAGTCTATTTTCATTTGAAATACATGTACGTAGAAAAATCTGATAGTGGAGCAAGTTTTTCTTCCTTCCACTGGGAGATTTTTCTACTTATTTCAAGTGAAAATGAGTTTTAAACAAGTGAAAATGATCTAAAAACAAGTTCCTTTTTTAGGTGATGAGTCTTATTTAAGTGGAAAGAGAAAGATTTTGAGTTATTGCAGTGTGGAAGGACGAGTGTGGAGGATTTAGTGACATCTAGTGGCGAGATTGTAAAATTACAACCGGCGAAGAGTGAAGGAGCATCGACTGTACATGTACTGTATGTACGGTGGCCTTGAGGTGACCAAAAATATGTTTTTGTTTGTTTTGTTTTGTCCATTGTGGGCTCCTGTAGAAACAAGTAGACAGGTAACATGACGACTCTGGTTCACCTTGTACATATGAGGTTTATTATAAGCTAATAGAAAAACAGTGCGTCTGAGTCAATAGATGCTGTAATAAATCCTTCACATTAGTTCTTAAGAAATTATTTCTCAGCGAGTGTGTGTGTGAATGCTTCCTGGAGTGTGTGTGTGTGTGTGTGTGTTCACTGCAAAAACTCCAAATCTTATCAAGAATATTTGTCTTATTTCTTGTCAAAATGTCTCATTTCTAGTCAAAACTAATCTTTTTCCACTTAAAATAAGACTCATCACCTAAAAATCTACTTGTTTTTAGATAATTTTCACTTGTTTGTAATAAGGAAGAAAAACTTGCTCCACTATCAGATTTTTCTACTTATTCCAAGTGAAAATCTGCTTGAAAGAAGTAAAAAGTGTCTAAAAACAAGCTACTTTTTAAATGTGATGAGTCTTATTTTAAGTATAATGAGATTTGTTTTGACTAGAAATGACATTTTGACTAGAAATAAGACAAATATTCTTGGTAAGATTTTGAGTTTTTGCAGCGTTTCTGTATTTTGCATTGCAAAAACTCAAAATCTTTCCAAGAATATTTGTCTTATTTCTTGTCAAAAGGTCTCATTCATGGTCAAAACTAATCTCTTTCCCCTTAAAATAAGAGTCATCACGTTAAAAACAACTTGTTTTTAGATAATTGCACTTGTTTCAAACAAATTTTCACTTGAAATAAGTATAAAAATCTGCCACTATCAGATTTTTATACTTATTTCAAGTGAAAGAAGTAAAAAGTGTCTAAAAACAAGCTACTTTTTAATGTGATGAGTCTTATTCTAAGTAGAATTAGATTAGTTTTGACTAGAAATTACCTTGTGACTAGAAATAATACGAATATTCTTGGTAAGATATTTGAGTTTTTGCAGTGTTTCTGTACTTTGTATATGACTCTCTGTACTGAATGTGTCGGAGCATGATTTACTGGTCTGGTAGAAATATATGAATTTACTGTAAATGTCAGTAATAACGTGGTTCATCTGGTTTTAAAAACGGTTCAAATAGATTTCCAAAACAAAACAGAAAAAAACATCTGTTATAGCACATTTTCTACACTGGTAAGCAGTAGTTGAGTCATTCTGACTTTATGAAACCTGTTTCCTACGTATTTCCTTATTAATCCTGTGTTCCTTCCTTAGAGCTCAGAGTTGTGTAACCTGTATTAACAATAGGGCGTACGCGTTTATTGACTTGGATCAAAGCACACAGCTCCACAAAGACAACAATAAGGAAACAGTGAGCTGAACAGACCATAAACTTACTTCGTCATCTCTCTCTCTCTCTGTGTGTGTGTGTGTGCATGTGAGTGTGTACTGTATAAACTGTTCTTGTCCAGCCTCATGTCATGTTGCTTTGTGTTTTTTTTTTTTTAGACCATAAAAAGAAGTCGTTTGTTGAACTTTGTCAACCCTATCTGTCCAAGTTCGAGCTTTTAATAACCGTTTTTTTTTGCAAAGTCTTCATGTGGGAGAGAAGAAAAAAAGGAAAATGTGGAGGAAGATACAATGGGGAATGTAGCAGAAGTCTTTTTTTTTCTTTTTTAAAAAGGGCAAATCATCCTGAAATTTCTGTTTTAATGTCTACACTGCAAAAAATCCAAAATCTTACCAAGAATATTTGACTTATTTTTAGTCAAAATGTCATTTCTAGTCAAAACAAATCTCATTATACTTAAAATAAGACTCATCACATTAAAAAGTAGTTTGTTTTTAGACACTTTTTTACTTCTTTCAAGCACATTTTCACTTAAAATAATCTGATAGAGGAGCAAGTTTTTATTTCTTATTACAAGCACCAAAAACTTGCTTTCACTGGCAGATTTTTCTACTTATTTCAAGTGAAAATGTGTTTGAAACAAGTGAAAATGATCTCAAAACAAGTTACTTTTTAGGTGATGAGTCTTATTTTAAGTGGAAAGAGTTTAGTTTTGACTAGAAATGAGACATTTTGACAAGAAATAAGACAAATATTCTTGGAAAGATTTGGAGTTTTTGCAGTGTACATGTGTTGTGCTGACTGTATTTCTAATTTCTCATCCTCCATCCATCCATCCATTATTTCCACAATTGACACAATTACAGTCAGTTTCGGACCTGAGTGTGTTGATCTGCTGTAAATTCAAGGGCATTTTTTTTATTGCACAGATCACACAGGAAAGAAAAATTAAGCAACTGAACTGTTTTTGCCTCTAAATTGTAATATGCACACTGGGCTTTTTATCTGTGCTGCTGTGCTGCACAACAACCTACGGTACTCAAACAGTATCCAGATGAAGAATCTCCGGCTTTATTTCCAACATATCATACATACACTGCAAAAACTCAAAATCTTACCAAGAATATTTGTCTTATTTCCAGTCAAAATGTCTTATTTCTAGTCAAAATAAATGTCATTATACTTAAAATAAGATGCATCACGTGGAAAAGTAGCTTGTTTTTAGACACTTTTTACTTCTTTCAAGCATATTTTCGCTTGAAATAAGTTGAAAAATCTGACAGTGGAGCAAGTTTTTCTTCCTTATTACAAGCACAAAAAACTTGCTTTAACTGGCAGATTTTTCTACTTATTTCAAGTGAAAATTAGTTTGAAACAAGTGAAAATGATCTAAAAACAAGTTAATTTTTGGTGATGAGTCTTATTTTAAGTGGAAAGAGATTAGTTTTGACTAGAAATGAGACATTTTGACAAGAAATAAGACAAATATTCTTGGACAGATTTTGAGTTTTTGCAGTGTACTGTCCTGGTTCAATTGCACTTGAAAAACCAGTTGAGAGATTCAACTTAAAAACTGCAGTAAAACTCCACCCATCTGTCTGTTCAAAACGCTGCAAATCATTCGCAAAGAAGAGAAAAAAAAACATAAAAAAAACATCTGTATTTGTGACAGATGTGGATGAAAGGAAATTATTACTTGAATGCACTGCAAAAACTCAAAATCTTTCCAAGAAAATTTGTCTTATTTCTCGTCAAAATGTCTAATTTCTAGTCAAAACTAATCTCTTTTCACTTAAAATAAGACTAATCACCTAAAAATTTACTTGTTTTTAGATCATTTTCACTTGTTTCAACAAATTTTGACTTGAGTTAAGTAGAAAAATCTGCCAGTGAAAGCAAGTTTTTTGTGCTTTTGTGCATAAGAAAGACTAAAACTTGCTCCACTATCAGATTTTTCTACTTATCTCAAGTGAAAATCTGCTTGAAAGAAGTAAAAAAGTGTCTAAAAACAAGCTACTTTTTATATGATGAGTCTTATTTTAAGTAGAATGAGATTTGTTTTGACTAGAAATGACATTTTGACTAGAAATAAGACAAATATTCTTGGTGAGATTTTGAGTTTTTGCAGTGTGAAACCTGTTTGATTGAGATTGATTGTCCCTCGAGGCGATTAACAAACTGAATGACTCTGTTCTTTTTGTTGCTGATTGTTGAGTTTTACGAGGAGCAAAGGTCGAGAGAGACAAAAATTAATAAACGTGCGGCTAAACGTTGTTGTGAAACGGGACGAGACGGGATTACGGGCTCAGATTTGACTTGAATGTTTTACAGTGGAAAGACTTGAAGAAGACGACGTCGTGCGTAGAGCAGATTTATTTATGATCGATTGTGACTCGTGTGTGTACAAATTGCTTTGAATTGATGTAAAGTTTTTGAACAATTCAAATGTCAGTGTGACTGAACAAAAGTGAAATAAATAAAGATTTATGGGACTTTTTTTGAAATAGCTCAGTGTGTTGACTCTTTATATTGTATGAATCCCCATTAGCTGTCACCATGGCGACCACTAATCTTCCTGGCGTCCATAGGGAACATAAAGTAGGAATACATACAGTCATATATTCCAATTATAACTACACTTCACATATAATAAACACTTATAATAAAAACAACAATACACATGTACAGTACACACGCACGCACACACACACACACACATCAGTGTATACATGCATACTACCACAATGCATATCAAAAACATCACAATTCATATATATAATGTATTAATACCCTACATTTGTTATATATTTTCTGTCACTTCTATCATAATAATCCTAATTTTAATACCAATAATGAATTCCCAGTCATACGGTCGGTTTGCTGCATTAAAGGGATAGTTCACCCACAGTTCAAAAATGTGAAATGAGGGGAAAACAGTGACTTCTAGCATTCCCATTCTATTATTTATCTATGAAATAATTTTAATAATATTTATGAATGTGAAACTCTTGAAACTCTTGCAATATGTATATATATAAAAGAATAATTATAAAGCTATGGAAACCAAACAGATTTTACTTTAAAGCGATTACACACTTGTGCAAATATATTCATTGGTAGTATATTCAGATTTTGCCAATAAACCTTGACAAATATTGCACACACTAGACCTTTAAAGGGATAGTTCAACCAAAATTCAAATTTCATTACTCATTATCTCCTCCCCCTCATGTGGACTAAGGGCTGGGAGAAGTTTCAGAGTCCTCCGTGGCTTCTCTGAGTTACAGGGGGTCTCGGCGTAGCAGTTCATGTCCATATGACGGTTGCAAACGGATACCAACTGTCTTCGTAACAAAAAGACACACCAAAAAACATCCAAATACCTCCATGCTGCTCGTATGTAATGTCCCTCTTGTATTGAAGCCCCGACATGAGAAATTGTTCCGCCGGGATTTGCACTGACAAGCTTAAAATATAGACTTCTTTAATTTTTTTCAGAACAATTTCTCATGTTGGGGCTTCAATACAAGACGGACATTACAGACGAGCAGCATGGAGGTATTTGGATGTTTTTTGGTGTGTCTTTTTGAATGAATAATAATAATAATAATAATAATAAATTTTATTTAGAAAGCGCCTTTCACGCCACTCAAGGACACTTTACAGCAGTTAAAATCATCAAAAACACAGAATAAATCATCAATAAATAATACCAAAACAAAACACACAGCACGGAATAGACAACATTAAAAAGCACAAAATAAACAACAATAAACACATCAGTAAGAATGAATAATGAAGAGAGCAAATAAATAAAACTGTGCAGAATAAAAGGGAAGTGTTAGGGTGAGGGGTGGGGTGGATAGGCAATTTGAAACAGGTGGGTTTTGATTTTTGTTTTGAAAAGAGGGAGAGAGTCAATGTTACGGATGTGAGATGGTAAAGAATTCCAGAGTCGGGGAGCAGAGCGACTGAAAGCTCTGCTCCCCATGGTGCTGAGGAGAGCAGGGGGGACAGTGAGGTGGAGAGAGGAGGAAGATCTGAGGGAGCGTGCTGGAGTGGCAATGTGGAGAAGATCAGACAAGTATGGAGGGGCGAGGTTGTGGATAGCTTTGAAAGTATACAGAAGGATTTTGAATTGGATTCGTAATGTGACCGGGAGCCAGTGAAGTTGCTGTAGGATGGGAGTGATATGGTGGGAAGAAGGGGTTTTGGTGATGACACGTGCAGCAGAGTTTTGAACCAGTTGAAGCTTATGGAGAGACTTGTGAGGGAGACCAAAGAGGAGCGAGTTGCAATAATCAAGACGGGAGGTGACGAGGCTGTGGACAAGGATGGAGGCGGTGTTGGGAGTGAGGGAGGGACGGAGTCGATTGATATTACGTAAATGAAAGTAGGCAGCCCGAGTGGTGTTATTGATGTGAGATTTGAATGATAGAGTGCTGTCAAGGATGACACCCAGACTCTTAACCTGAGGGGAGGGGGAAACTGAGGAACTGTCGATAAGAAGGGGGAAACGGTCAATTTTGGATAGTGTAGATTTGGTGCCAACTAGAAGGATTTCTGTTTTATCACTGTTTAATTTGAGGAAGTTGGAAGTGAACCAGGATTTGATTTCGGTTAAGCAGGTGATGAGGGAAGAGGGTGGGAGTGCGGAGTTTGGTTTACTGGAAAGGTAGAGCTGGGTGTCATCCGCGTAGCAGTGGTAATGGATGTTATATTTACGGAAGATGGTGCCAAGGGGGAGGAGATAAGTGATGAAGAGAAGGGGCCCCAGGACAGAGCCCTGGGGCACACCTGTAGTGACTGGGGAGGGGTCAGACTTAAATGATTTGAGCTGGATGAACTGAGTGCGGCCTGAGAGATAGGAGTGGAACCAGTGAAGGGGGGTGTGGGTGATGCCGATGGAGGAGAGTCTATGAAGGAGGATGGGGTGGGAAATGGTGTCAAAAGCTGCACTTAGGTCGAGGAGGATGAGGATGGAAAGTGAACCGGAATCAGCTGCAGTGAGAAGATCGTTGGTGATTTTTATGAGTGCAGTTTCGGTGCTGTGGCGGGGGCGGAAACCAGATTGAAAAGGGTCATAGAGGGAGTTTTGAGTTAAGTGGGTGTGTAATTGGGTGGCGACTATTTTTTCAAGGATTTTGGATATGAAAGGTAGGTTGGAGATGGGGCGGAGATTATTGTAGTTGTTGGGGTCTAAGCCAGGTTTTTTCAGAATAGGGGTGATAGCTGCAGTTTTGAGGGGTGAGGGAACAGTTCCAGTGGTGAGTGAAGAGTGAATGATGGCAGATATGAGGGGAAGCACAGAGGGGAGACAAGATTTGACAAGGGTGGTGGGAAGGGGGTCAAGCTGACAGGTAGAGGGTTTGGATTTACGGATGAGGTCATAGATTTGAAGGTCAGTGGGAGGTTGGAAACTAGAGAAGTGCTGACAGTGTGGCAGAGGTGCTGGTGGGAGGAGAGGAAGTGCAGGTGGGAGAGAGGGAAGTGAGTCTGAATCTAAGTGTTGGTGAATGATGGAGATTTTGTCATTGAAAAACTGCATTAGGGAGTTACAGGTGTCAGTTGAATAGAGGTGGGGAGGTAAGGAGTCAGGTGGCTGGAGAGTTCTATTGAGCAGTGTGAACAGTGATCTGGTGTTTCCTTCATTGGAGATAATCTGAGCGGAGTAGTGGTTTGTTTTGGCTTGGATGATTGAGTCCTTGTAATGGCGTATGTGGGTTATGTACATTTCTTTGTGAATGGTGAGTCCAGTTTTCTTATAGAGTCGTTCCAGTTGGCGGCCTTTAGTTTTCATGGAGCGGAGATGAGGGGTATACCAGGGGGCAGTTGTGGAGAAGGAGACAGAGCGTGTTTTGAGGGGAGCGAGGGAGTTGAGGATGTTGCTTAGACTTGTGTTGTAGAGGGTTGTCATTTCGTCAGAGGTGGTAGAACAGTCCGGGATCAGAATAGTGTCAATGTTGGAGCAGAGAGTGTCAATGTTGATGTTCTTTAAGTTCCGGAATGAAATGAAGCGTGGTGACTTGATTCTTGAGAGGCAGAGTGCAGTGCTAAAAGAGATGAGGAAATGGTCACTCACATGGAGATCGTCAGCTGTGCAGTTGGAGGGGGTGAGGCCAGAGCAGCAGATTAGGTCCAGAGTGTGTCCTTTTGTGTGTGTTGGGAAGTTGATGAATTGATGGAGTCCAAAACTGTCCAGGCATGATGAAAAGTCTCTGGTGAGGGGTGAATTAATGTTGTCCATGTGTATATTGAAGTCCCCTAGTAATATGATGTTTGGTGATAGAGTGGATAGATGGGTGAGTAAGATGGCAAAGTCATTTAAGAAGTCACTGTGGGGCTTGGGAGGGCGGTAGAAAGTGGCAATGATGGTGGGAGTGGGTCCAGGGAGTGTAAGTGCAAGATGTTCAAATGAGGAGAAGACAGGCAGTGACTGTGGCAGGACTTTCCATTTCTTATGGTGAATGACTGCAATACCTCCCCCACGGCCGTGGCTACGGGGGTGGGAGAGGTAAGTAAAGTCCGGTGGGGTGGAGTCGTTCAGTGAGGAGAAGTCATTTGGTTGTTGCCAGGTTTCAGTCAAACAGAGGAAGTCGAGCTTGCGGTCAGTGAGGAGGTCATGGATGAGGTGTCCTTTGTTTGTAAGTGAGCGGATGTTGAGAAGTCCAAAGCTGACAGATGAGTTATCATATTTGGTGTGAGTGGAAGCCAGCATAGATGGGCTGGCTAGTACAGAGTGATTAACAGTCCGGGTGGTGTTTCTGCCAGAGTGGTGTCTGTTTGTAATATGGACAGGAATAGGGAGTGGTTGGGTGTTGCTGTGGTTATTGGATAGAGTAATGATGGAGAGGCCAGCAGCTGAGGGAGACAATGACAGGTGTGGCCAGCAGGGGGAGCTCTGGGGAGAAGCTGTCGACAGTGAGTGCACCACAGAGGGAGAGGGGGGCGTGAGTGGGGGGGAAGTAAACAGTCAGTCATGTGGGAAGGAATGTACAGTGTGCTGCAGATTAGCCGCTAGCATGCGGCTACCTACGTAGCTAGGGTGTATTCCATCCGACTTAAAAAAGGATGAGCGGTTCCAGAAAAGATTAAAATTGTCCACAAAGGCAATGCTGTGAGCTTGGCACGCAGACTGGAGCCAGGTGTGCAGACTGAGGACTCGGCTGAAACGCCCACATCCACGGCCAGAAGTGGGGATGGGGCCGCTGATGAATGCAGAGAGTTCAGAGTTTTTCAGGAAATTTAAAAGTCGGATGAAGTGATTCTTCGTCAGCTCAGTCTGGCGGAGGGATGTGTCATTTGTACCGACATGGATTATAACTCTCTGGATGGAGGTTGGCAGAGTTTTCAACAGAGTGGGGAGATGTGTTAAAATGTCAAGGACCTTCGCACCGGGGAAACACCGTGTGACTGCGTTGAAAAAGCGGATGTTTTTTACGATGGAGTCACCTACAATTAAAGTCGTCGGAGGGAAAAGAGGACGTGGAGACTGCGTGACCGGAGAGGGACAGGACGATGGAGGGGAGCTCAGCCTCTCCGGGGAGGACAGTGGGGACAGGGCAGGAGGGACACGGGCCCGCTGCGGTGCAGGTGTGAAGCACGGTATTGACAGCCGGCGGGACCCGGTGAGGGAGCGCTCCGGCGCGGCAGGTGGACAGGACGGGGGCGGAGGAGCAGGCTGGGATCCCGGGGGCAAGGGGGGGAAATCGTGCAGGTCGAGGATGCTGTACTTGTTCTCCAGGTGAAGGTGGAAGACTGGAGCCTGTGGTGGAAACTTTGTTTTCCCGGTGCGGGCACTGATCTGGGACCAGTGCTCCTGGTGAGATGGAGTGGAGCTAACCGGAGCCTTAGGTTTAGCTCCGAACCTTGTCCAGGAGACGTCATGGATGAAGGGTGGAGGAGCAGCCGTGGGATCACGGTGAATGGAGACAGACTCAGGGGGTGAAGCAGGTTTCCCAGCAGCGGGCTCCGGGGGAGAGGTGGTTGCAGCGGCGGCGGCGGCAGAGGCGGCGGCGGCGGCGGCGGCAGAGGCGGCAACGGCGGTCGCAGCAGCAGCGGGGTCCGGAGGAGAGGCGGCAGGAGCGGCAGGAGCGGCGGCGGCGGCGGCGGCGGCGGGATCAGGCTCCGGTGTGCCAGTCAGGTCGGGGTGCGGAAGAGCGAAGATGATGGTGTCCAGCAGCTTCTCGTCTTCCTGGATCTGGTAGAGCCTGGAGATTCTCTTCTCCAGCTCCTGGATCTTTTCAGCCAGACAGGTGCAGTTGACACAGCCGGATGGGAGTGGAGTCATGGCTGAAACAGAGAGGACAGAGGCCAGCAGGCAGCCAACAACACCAGACGGGAGCGAACAGAGGGCAGTCTGAAATGATGACTGGACTGTGCCGTGTAGGACACTTACACACCAGGGCTCCGTAGGAGCCCGCAGCGGTGGATTAGCAGAACAATAACAGATCAGATCAACAGCACGGAGAGGAGACCTACCGGCGAGGGCCTGGGAAGAGGCCCGCTATTGGTGGAGAACTCAGGTAGGTCTTGGTTGCAAAGTTCCAGTCCGTAGCCGATGTAATCCCAGATGTTTGTTTAATCCATGGGGGCATTGATTGATGAATGTAGCCGGATACACACCGAATAAGAGACAGTTCTTGATAAAATCAGTGCCAGCGCAGTCGGGGCCTGTTTGCTAGTTGTGCAAACACTAGCCAGGTTTAAAACGCCGAAGGAGTGAAATCCACACGTCCGATTGCTAGTATATTTCACCCAGGTCAAATATATACTTAAAGCCAACCAGTTACTGAAAGTGGGTTGTCAAGAAGTTGAGATAAAAACGCTAAAACTGGGTAAAAAGGACGGTTTGCGGGAGCGACTCTGGCCGGCGGCCAGAGTCGCTCTGGCCGCCGGCCAGAGTCGCTAAGAAAAGTGGTATCCATTCTCAACCGTCATATGGACAAATACTGCTGCACGGAGCCCCGCTGTAACTCAGAGAAGCCACGGAGGACTCTGAAACTTCTCCCAGCCCTTAGTCCACATGAGGGGGAGGAGATAATGAGTGAAATTTGAATTTTGGGTGAACTATCCCTTTAAGTTCACTTTATAATGGAGTATGTTAATTTATAGGCTCCTACAGTATTTGTGTGCAGATAAATGTTAAAATATAGCAGTTGTAGTAGTTTGTAGTAGTCTATATCTGATTTTGTCAGAAAGGTTTCAGAAGCCTGTTTTTACTATACTCTTTCATTTTTGCCTCTTTTATGCAGTCCAGGCTTTTGAAAAGAGAGTAAACATATATATTGCTGCTGAATAAATCTTAAAAACTGACTTACATGAAATTTGAATTTTGGGTGAACTATCCCTTTAACTTCTACTGCGAACCAGGAAAGCCGGAAGTGCATATCCGCTACATTTGTACGTGTTGAGCAGTGAAGTGCCGGTCTAACAGCTCTGTTTTGAACCAGTTGCAATACATGTATTTCTTTCTTAGCTGCTGCTGCTGCAGACCATAATAACAGAACCGTATTAATGCAGATGACAGAAAACCAAGGACTGTATTACACTGCAAAAACTCAAAATCTTTCCAAGAATATTTGTCTTATTTCTTGTAAAAATGTCTAATTTCTAGTCAAAACTAATCTCTTTCCACTTAAAATAAGACTCATCACCTAAAAATTAACTTATTTTTAGATCATTTTCACTTGTTTCAAACAAATTTTCAATTGAAATAAGTAGAAAAATCTGCCAGTGAAATCAAGTTTTTTGTGCTTGTAATAAGAAAGAAAAACTTGCTCCACTATCAGATTATTTCAAGTGAAAATATGCTTGAAAGAAGTAAAAAGTGTCTAAAAACAAGCTACTTTTTAATGTGATTAGTCTTATTTTAAGTATAATGAGATTAGTTTTGACTAGAAATGACATTTTGACTAGAAATAAGACAAATATTCTTGATTAGATTAGAGTTTTTGCAGTGTAGGCTACTATCCATGACAATTGTTCATCCAACATTACACCAAGTAGTTTAGTTGAAAAGACCAAGAGACATTGTTCACATGATAATAAAGCTTTATTACAGTATCAGAATATATAAACAGCTCCGTTACAGTACATGAAAATGTTATGTGGAGAAAAAAAAAGAAAAAAACATCATACATCATCCTGCCGGGACATTCTGTATCTGTATCTGCAGTTTATTACATTTAACATAATAAACTGGATAGATATTGACCTCCACTCAGATTGTATATCCTACTGGCAGCCTCTTATCTCCAAGTTATCCTTCAACCAAGCGTTTCATCTGTGCTCATTGTTCACTATACAAGTAACACCTTCCCTGCTATCGACTTGTGCGTTTTTTTTCTTTCTGTGTTTCACCTTCCTCGATTTCAGTGGTAGACGTATAATACAAATAATCACTGGAGTGGATTTGTGATAATGTAAATCACCTTAATTTCATTTCTCTCCTAGATACACTGCAAAAACTCAAAATCTTTCCAAGAATATTTGTCTTATTTCTAGTCAAAACTAATCTCTTTCCACTTAAAATAAGACTCATCACCTAAAAATGAACTTGTTTTTAGATCATTTTCACTTGTTTCAAACAAAATTTCACTTGAAATGAGTAGAAAAATCTGCCAGTGAAAGCAAGTTTTTTGTGCTTGTAATAAGAAAGAAAAACTTGCTCCACTGTCAGATTTTTCTACTTATTTCAAGTGAAAATCTGCTTGAAAGAAGTAAAAAGTGTCTAAAAACAAGCTACGTTTTAATGTGATGAGTCTTATTTTAAGTAGAATGAGATTTGTTTTGACTAGAAATGATATTTTAACTAGAAATAAGACAAATATTCTTGGTAAGATTTTGAGTTTTTGCAGTGCAGTCACAAGTCAACACGTTAGATCTTGTTTCTTTTGTTGCTACAGGAACTTAAAGGTCAGGAAATAATAATTGAGGGTCAAGGCCGCGGGGGAGTGGCTTCTGGAAAGTCACCGAGCGCCGATGCCAAGACTTTATCCAGCATGTAAAAGTTTTATGCTTCGGTTTTTGCATTAAAGAAACAAGATATAGCGTGTTAATCAGTAAACTTTAGAGAGACAGAGAGAGAGAGAGGTGCAGGTGGACAGATGGTTATTACCTTTGGACAGACAAGAGTCGTGCTATCTATCTGTTTCCTCATGTTTCCAGGCGTTAATTAAAGGGATAGTTCAACATTTTGTCAAATCTGCCCATTGCCATAATCCCTATAGTCTATAGTCATAGCAGTAGGTTCGTTACCTTTAATTGTCAGTGCAAGCTATTTTTTCCCTATCAAACTCATCAAATACACAATCCAACAACTCCACAACGCTCTGGTGGACAAGTTGTGAGCTGCATATTCACCACGCTATGAGATAATAACACAACGTTACCACACAGAGTTGTTTTAGAGGGAAATTCATGCAAAACCACTGATGCACGTTGCCTTCAGGGACAGTTTTTCATCAACAGTCTCTGTATTTCCCTCTAAAACAACTCTGTGTGGTAACGTTGTGTTATTATCTCATAGCGTGGTGAATGTGCAGCTCACAACTTGTCCACCAGAGCGTTGTGGAGTTGTTGGATTGTGTATTTGATGAGTTTGATGACGGGAAACCAAGAAATCCCATAATGAGCCTCCGTAGCGTAGCTCTGAGCAGCTCACGGCTCTGCTCCGCCGTTCTAAAAACAGCTTGCACCGACAATTAAAGGTAACGAACCTACTAAATGTTGAACTATCCCTTTAATTAGAATGCGTTTGGAGGTAGCTTCATCATATTTAGCAGCCAAAGTCATGAGAGTGGTATCAAATCAAATCAATCAATCTTCTTGTGTGTGATCTGTGATGCTTGACAGGGGAAAAAAAACCTGTATTCATCAAAGGAGCTACTAGTTCCAACTTGGTTTAAAACTTTTTACAAAAAGCCACTTCCATGTGCTTCTTTACAAATTAAATGTAAAGAGTCAATGTTTGTTAATGTGACAAAAACACTGATAAAAGATAAAAATAAAAATAAACAAAAAACAACGACCAATAAGTTAAATTAACTGATACAATTAATTCAATTTCACCTCATTTATCGCTCACACTGCAAAAACTCAAAATCTTTCCAAGAATATTTGTCTTATTTCTTGTCAAAATGTCTCAATTTTAGTCAAAACTAATCTCTTTCCACTTAAAATAAGACTCGTCACCTAAAAATTAACTTGTTTTTAGATCATTTTCACTTGTTTCAAACTAATTTTCACTTGAAATAAGCAGAAAAATCTGCCAGTGAAAGCAAGTTTTTTGTGCTTGTAATAAGAAAGAAAAACTTGCTCCACTGTCAGATTTTTCTACTTATTTAAAGTGGAAAATTTGCTTGAAAAAAGTAAAAAGTGTCTAAAAACAAGCTACTTTTTAAATGTGATGAGTCTTATTTTAAGTATAATTAGATTTATTTTGACTAGAAATTACATTTTGACTTGAAATAAGACAAATATTCTTGGTAAGATTTTGAATTTTTTGCAGTGCAGAATAATCACTCACCTCTGCATCATTCGGTCAATGATAAATAGATTAATGAGATGACATCACATTTAGGGAAAAGTATAGCACAAGGAAATGACCTCAGTCTTTTTTTTTTTAAAGGAAAAAAAAAGAAAAAAGAAAGAACCACATCATTTCTCTGTCGTTCATTCACTGGAAAGACACGAGGAAGTGCTGAACGCTGACGGGGTGAGAGTGTGCAGCTACTAAACCGATAGGACTGATAGTTTATCTCCGAGAGAGTGCATTGGGAAGTTTTGTTCAGGACTGTTCCTTTACAGAAGATAACGAGGAAACAAAACAGTTGTTGAGGTGTTTGAATTCTTTGTTTTCTTCACCACGTGTAGTGTGTTCCCTGTGGCCGACCGTTCCTTTACTGCACTTCTTGTTGTAAAACGATAACACACTACAGTACGTCAGCTGGCTTCATCTCACATATTCTTCTTTCTCCGTCTTATATCATCTGGCTCAGGGTTTAGTGGTCATGTTGACCCACGAAGGCATGTTGCCCATGTCGAACATGGCGTATCCCCAGGTGTTGACGCCCAAGTTGATGGTTAAAATCCCGATGATGTTCAGCATGAATCCGGCTTTCACCTGGAAGAACAAGACAGGACAAGACACATGATCGGTTATTATGAGTCTAGTATATCCAGGGCCGGCCCTAGGATGTTGGTGGCCCCCTAAACAAGGTTTTTGTTTGTGGCCCTGCACTCTAAGCTCAAACACCAAATCACTGGTTAAAACTGAATACAGACGTGTTTATGCCCTCTGAGGTTTGAGGCCATTTTCTCGATTTTTACATATTTTCTTAAATGTATCTTTTTAAGATACTTGCAGATGTAACAATACTCAAGTGTTTTATGTCTAAATATTAGAACCTCCGCTGTAAGCACACTGAGGCCAATTTGTCCTAGAACACTGTAGAAAGAAATAAAAATAATAATTTAGGCCAAATGCTGGAAATTTGAGGTCTGCTTTTTGAAAAATGTCAAATCCCTTGTGAAAACACTCCTTCAGTCATGAGAATGAACTGTTTTGGTGCTTGAAATAGGATATGAATACAGTAATAGATACGTGTAGAAACCAAGAAATCCCATAATGAGTGTCCGTAGCGTAGCTCTGAGCAGCTCGCGGCTCTGCTCCGCCGTTCTAAAAATAGCTTGCACCGACAATTAAAGGTAACGAACCTACTGCTATGACTATAGGGATTACGGCAATGGGCCAATTTGCCAAAATGTTGAACTATCCCTTTAATTGAAAACTGGTGTAATTATTGAACAGCCCCATCACTAAACTCATGTATCGTGTCAGTGTGGGAATAAAGGTTGAATTTAATTCATACAAACTATTACTATTTAAAGGGATACTTCACCCAAAATCGATATTATCGATATATAAGCGTTTTGAAGACTCTGAAAGTTCTCCAAACCCTTCCTTGGCATGACAGTGAGTAGATGATTGGTGAATTTATGGATTTTGGGTGAAGTATCCCTTTAACAACAGTTTGCTTGGACATACTTTATTACTGTATTGACTTCTCAATTAGACCCATGTGAATGATACTCATCATGTGTGCGTGAATCTCACCATGTCGAAGACTTTGAGCTTTCCGAAGGCGAAGGCGATGGCGTTGGGAGGCGTCGCCACGGGCAACATGAAGGCCAGAGAGGCGGCGATGGTGCAGGGAAGCATCACGTACAGCGGGTGGATCTTTATAGCAACGGCCTAAAATAAAATAAACAGACAGAGGAATGAACTCTGATATATTTTATAACATAAATTATTATAAATTATTTTTTAATTATCATTATTATTATTTTTATTTGTACATTGTTTGTCACCCGATCATGTTCCTATTGGGCCACAAATATAAAATAAGAAAACATCCTAGGAGGCAGACTGTATAAGGGTCCCTTAATTAACCTTAGTTAGTACATTATTAAGCATTAATTAACTGTTTACAGATACATTAACAATCATTACTATGTATTACTTAGCATTAGGAAACACATTAAATAATGTAGCCTATTAGTAAGCAGTTAATTAATGTTTACCACTCAAAGTTAGTTCATAAATTATTAAGCATAATAATGTAATTAGTTATCATTATGTATGCATTACTCAGCATTAATTAACACATTAGTTTATATATTAATGCTTAATAATGTGCTAACTAGTATGTTTACATTTTCAATTGTGATGCAGATGTGTTGCGATACTCGATGTAATTATAACACTGGTTTCTGTTCTAATGTGCCTTACCTCCTAATACAAATATTAACAAAAAGACAGAGGGATGTGGTTTCATACATGAAGAGAGAGGAATTAGGTTGTGGAGGTTTTGTGTGTTGTGTTGTGTGTTGATCTCACCATGGAGGCCAGGATGGGCAGGAAGAGCGTGGTGGTGGCCGTGTTGCTGGAGCACTCGGTGAACGTGGCCACCAGCAGAGAGAGCAGCAGCGAGATGGCGTAGGGAGGAATGGACTGCAGGGGAGCCAGACTCTCTCCCAACCACGTGGACAGACCCGATTTCTGCAAGAAATGTTCATCTCTTTTAATAAGTTCAGCCTTTTCCACTCTGATGAGATGCCACTTGGCCTTGCTAGTAGTATTACACTGCAAAAACTCAAAATCCTTCCAAGAATATTTGTCTTATTTCTTGTCAAAATGTCTCATTTCTAGTCAAAACTAAGACTCATCACCTAAAAAATCAACTTGTTTTTAGATCATTTTCACTTGTTTCAAACAAATTTTCACTTGAAATAAGTAGAAAAATCTGCCAGTGAAAGCAAGTTTTTTGTGCTTGTAATAAGAAAGAAGAATTTGATCCACTATCAGATTATTCTACTTATTTCAAGTGAAGATATGCTTGAAAAAAGTAAAAAGTGTCTAAAAACAAGCTACTTTTTATGTGATGAGTCTTATTTTAAGTAGAATGAGATTTGTTTTGACTAGAAATGACATTCTGACTAGAAATAAGACAAATATTCTTGGTAAGATTTGGAGTTTTTGCAGTGTATGGATAAAATTTGGGTGGATCTCCATAATATTTGGTGCATTTATCATCATGTTCACGGATGGATGATCCCCTGTGTCATCAGCTGCTTCACAGCCTGACTGGTAGCTACAGTACGTAGCAACCCCATGAGTTTGCCATTTGTATACATCAACAACTGGATGTATTGTCATTTACTTTGGCTTTAACTGTAATATTGTAACATTGTGTAGGAATTACTCCCATCTAGCGTTGCGGTTGTATATCGCAAGTAACTCAATCGTATTTTTCATGCTGCATTCACCGAAATTGGGCAGACGGACGACAGCCGCTGCACGTAGGTAGGTAAATCAGCAGTACTACGGTTTTAACATCTTCATGTTTGATGTAATTATTATTTATTTTCACTATTGATTCATGAATTGACAACATTCTTGGTCCGATCAGACGTCTTCAAACAGTCCATGTTGGTTCTTGGTCGTCAAAACACAAGATTTCTTAACATCCAATGACAATTAATCTGATAAAAAAAATGTTTATCACTTCTTCTTATTCTTTAAAGGTATATTGTGTAGGAATTCCTCCCATCTAGCGTTGTGGTTGTATATCGCAACCAACTGAATCGTATTTTTCATGCTGCATTCACGTGAAATTGGGCAGACGGCATAAACAAGCCTCTATGTAAACAAGTGGTCCGTCAGCACGAGGCAAAACAATACATGTGACAATATGTTGTCATGGCGATGTGGTATTGTTTTACCGGCTTTCTCTGGACTTCTGTGACTAAAACGACATCTGGTTTGTTAGCGACGGCCGTCTGCCCGACTGCAGGTGAATGCAGCATCAGTGTAACGCTCCATTCATACACAATCTGCCCATGTGTGGAGACATATTGGGCCAAAGACCCAGGAATATGTTGGGCTAGAACTAAGTTTCACTCAGATATGCATTGATCTATCATGTGTTTGTTAATTTATAGTTACTACAGTCATTTGTTCTAAAAACTCTTAAAGGACAATAACAAATAGCCCACTCATCTAATGTTATGGTCCCAAAGCAGAGCAGGATTTCTTAAAATAGTTCATTTTCTGACTAAAGTTATTCAATTTATAGAGATACAAAACACAGAAACTTCTCACATTTAAAATAGATTAAGAAAAAAAAGTATTTGCCCAATCCGTCCAGGACAATATACATATAAACAGAACATATGAAGTCTCAAAAAAGCAGGAAACTGTGGTAAAGTAACGTACCTCGCTGCCGGCGGCCAGAGCGAAGCCTCCTCCCAGCAGCAGGATGATGTTCCAGGGCATCCGCTCGTGCACCAGCTGCCAGTTCAGCAGCGTGGGAGGAGCTCTGATCATCTTCCCTGTGTGTGAGACATCAAACAGTAGAATTACACATCACATTACCACAGAGCAGCGTCGGTGTAATTACCACCCAGCTCTCTCTAATGAACTCATATTTAGGTCACATGAATATCAAGAGGAACATATTGTAGTTAGGGTTTTCTTTTTGTTTTACCTTCTTCATCATAACCATAACCTCCACACGTGGGCAGCTGGGAGGGGACGACGAAGAAGAGCATCCCGATCAAGATGGCTACGGTTCCATCCGACACAAACCTGAGGGGAAGCAGAAGGAAACAACACATGTGATAAGATGTTTGTCTTGACTTTTGACATGGGTTTCAAAATTTTTAACGCTTCCTGGCCAGTTGTTTTAGCTGCAAAAACACTAAATTTCTATGGGGCTCTATGGGCTTTATGGCTGGTGACAGTATTTTCTCATCTACAGAGTGATAAAAAGAGATATCCAAAATCCCCTTGGTGAAAACTTATGACTATAATATAATATGTCAACAAAATAAAACAAGAATTTTGAAAGTGGCTTTATCCATTGTTCAGATTTCAGTTCTGGAAATTAGCATTAGCATATTTCATTAGATATTGCCTCATTTACATATTTAAACATAAAATTTGACAAAACTTGTAATACAAAAAATATTTGTCTTAATGTGAGTGATAAACTTGGGAAGTTTCATGGTGATATCTGTTAGTTAAAATTTAGTTTACCTTAAAATACATTTTTTTAAAAACCCATAGGCGGAGGTGGATAATTTTTGTTAAAATGCATTACGAGTCCCAAAAAATTGGACTTTCATTCTGAAATTTGGGACATCCAGAGTTTACCCAAAGATAAACCTCCTTGCCAAAAATCAGGCCCCAGTGACCTTTCATTTGACCGTGGGGGAGTTGGGAAAGTGTCCAAAAATGTCCATTACTGTAAAATGTGATGCACAAGCAGCAGGAAAGTGGGAGAAACTCACGGCCCGTCCTTGTTGAAGAGCACGGTGGCCCAGCCGTCGATGAAGCCCGGCTCCCTGGTGAACCACAGGATCACCAGCAGGACGAAGATGAACAGCACCGCCCCCTCCGCGAACCTCATGGGCCCCAGTTTGCGGTATTCCTGCCTCATCACCGCGTACGCCTCCTTGTCTCGCTCGCTGTCGCTGTTGCCGCAGCCGAAGGACTTCTTCAGGCTGGAATGGAGGGGGGAGGAAAGAACTTTGGTCAGTAGATATAGTTGAAGGATTTATGTTTCATGCAGCTTCGTCTTTGAAAAAAAGAAAGACTAAAATACCCAAAAGATCGAAAAGAGTGGTTAGACTGCTCCTCAGTTTAGTTTTCACTGGAATAGCCAAGAAATAACAAGTAATTGCATCATAACGTCTACAAATAACAGTCAGTTTCATAGAAATATTGAGAAATATAGCTGATTGATTGCATAGAAACAGCCCAGAAATAATTGATTGTAATTACCAATTGGGTATAACGTGTATAACTATCATTATAAACACTCATAAACTATCATAAGACTTTATAACAATAAACGTAACACATTATAGAGCATTATAACTCTATTATAATACTTGACCTTATAAGCCATTATAAAATGCTCTATGATGTGTTATGCTAATTGTTATAAAGTCTTATGATAATTTATGAGTGTTTATAATGACAGTTACAGTTATACATGTTTATAAGCCAATTATAACGCATTATAACTATATTTATAATGCATTATCGATGTGGGCATTGTCAGAAAGTTACTACTGTAACAATTATTATAACACCTGACCTTATAAGTCATGATAAAATGCTTTATAGTGTGTTATGATTTTTGTTATAAAGCATTATGATCATTTATGAGTGTTTATAGTTATACAGTGCTATAACTGCATTATAACTCATTACAAGTATGGTTATGCGTTATAGAGATAGACGTCAAATAAAGTGTTACCGACAAGGGCAAGGACTTGGTGGAGAAAAACTTTGCACCTTTCCCAAAACCTAAAAATATTACCAAGGTGCACTGCTTTGAAAGTTAAAAAGCCTTTAATTCACTGGCTTAATGCCTTCTGTTATGATGTTAACTTGGACCCAATGAGCACCTGTTTTTGGACCCATTTGGACCCAACCCATTGGCATTTATTTATCAAAACTACCCATGGTGACTTTCTGTTTCCCACCAGACTGAAGTTTCCTTACTTGAAGCCAAGGAACATGAACTGAAGCCAGAACCAGGAGAATATCAGCATGAGGACCATGTTGGGAAAAGCAAAGCCGAACCAGCTGGCAAAGTTGATGACGTCGTTGTTACCGGGGAAGAGCCTTTACAAGAGATAGAGAGGGACAAAAAGGACAATCCTCTTGTGTTTAACTGTAATATATTCAGTCATACATCCAGAGGGAAACATCTGTTTAAAGGTACATTGTGTAGGAATTCCTCCCATCTAGCGTTGTGGTTGTATATCAACTCAAGTAACTCAGTCGTATTTTTCATGCTGCATTCACCTGAAATTGGGCAGACAGCAGACGGACGACAGCCGCTGCACGTAACGGCATAAACAAGCCTCTATGTAAACAAGTGGTCCATCAGCACGAGGCAAAACAATACACGTGACAATATGTTGTCATGGCGATGTCGTATTGTTTTACCGGCTTTCTCTGGACTTCTGTGACTAAAATGACATCTGGTTTGTTAGCGACGGCCGTCTGCCCGACTGCAGGTGAATGCAGCATCAGTGTAACGCTCCATTCCTTCTCACTGCGTTACCGCGGTGACTTTTCATTTATCTGGATTATAAAGTCTAGTAAAGTAAATCTTTATTGTCCCGAAACGGACAAATAGTGTTACAGCATGGTGCTTGACGAAGACACAACAGAGACTAAGGTAAGAGAGAGAGGTAAAAGACAAGGTAAGACAACAAAGCCACATTAAATCTATACAAAAGACTCTTGTGGCAACAGTTTTGCCATCTCAGTTTTCTTTTGCTTACAGAGGCTCCATACTTTGGAATTCTCATCTTTATGTAGTTAAATTATCTTCATCCCTCAATACTAATATAATAAGTTAAGACTGAAAGCTTAAACCTGTTAAATCAAAGTTCCTAATAGTTTCTTTTCCAGTATATTTGTCATTGGATCTTTATCTCTTGCTCATGCTCATACAATCACTCAGTCAAATACAATTATTTTATATTTATACGTACCCATGTTTTTATTTCTGACTTCTTTGAGTGTGTGCTATAAAATGGCACAGTGAAAGCAAGTTTTTTGTGCTTGTAATAAGGAAGAAAAACTTGCTCCACTGTCAGATTTTTCTACTTATTTCAAGTGAAAATCTGCTTGAAAGAAGTAAAAAGTGTCTAAAAACAAGCTACTTTTTTATATGATGAGTCTTATTTTAAGTAGAATGAGATTTGTTTTGACTAGAAATGACATGTTGACTAGAAATAAGACAAATATTCTTGGTAAGATTTTGAGTTTTTGCAGTGTATTCTTGTTTCATTTCTGTTTTTTGTAATCGTCTTTTATTACGGTGCAAATAAATAAATACAAATACAAATCTCCACATCTGGATTATGCCTCCTCTGTGTCTGTGTGTTCATGCCTTACTTACTCATCTATTTGTCCCTTCAGGATGAGGTTGGGGGTGGTGCCGGTGAGCGTGGCCGTGCCCCCGATGCTGGCGGAGTAACACACGCTCAGACTCATCCCTTTGGTCAGCAGCTCGTACTTGGCGTCCATCTCTTGTAACCGGGCCTCTCGCTCGGCGCTTAACCCCCGCTCCTGGTCCACCGCTGCCAGACACGTCCAAAGAAAAGTCACAGTTAATGTAAAGTTTGAAATAGGGAAGTCACGATAATAGATTTTTTTTTGGTACGATTATTGTCAGAGAAATGATCACGGTTATTATTATGCATTAATTAATTTCACAACACTATTAATGTGTAAAATCAAATACAGTTAAAATATACATTACCAATTATAAAATATTTTAAATATCTATTAAAATATGACCAATTATTAATCCACCAGGGGAAGTGTTTGAAATATTCAAGTCATTAAAGGGATAGTTCACCCAAAATTCAAATTGCACTCATCATCTACTCACCCGGCACTGACGCCGGCGCAAATCTCGCGAGATTCGGACGGACCAGGAAGAGGAGCTTCCGCTACAAAACAAGCTTGAAATATAGACTTATTTAATTTTTTTCGGAACAATTTCGCATTTCGGGGCTTCAATACAAGACGGACATTACATACGAGCAGCATGGAGGTATTTGGATGTTTTTTGGTGTGTCTTTTTGTTACCAAGACAGTTGGTATCCATTTGCAACCGTTATATGGACATGCACTGCTACGCCGAGACCCCCTGTACACTGCAAAAACTCAAAATCTTACCAAGAATATTTGTCTTATTTCTGGTCAAAATGTCATTTCTAGTCAAAAAAAAATTCATTATACGTAAAACAAGACTCATCACATTAAAAAGTAGCTTGTTTTTAGACACTTTTTACTTCTTTCAAGCATATTTTCACTTGAAATAAGTAGAAAAATCTGATAGTGGAGCAAGTTTTTCTTCCTTATAACAAACACAAAAAACCTGCTTTCACTGGCAGATTTTTCTACTTATTTCAAGTGAAAATGTGTTTGAAACAAATGAAAATGATCTAAAAACAAGTTCATTTTTAGGTGATGATTCTTATTTCAAGTGAAAAGAGTTTAGTTTTGACTAGAAATAAGACAAATATTCTTGGAAAGATTTTGAGTTTTTGCAGTGTAACTCAGAGAAGCCACGGAGGACTCTGAAACTTCTCCCAGCCCTTAGTCCACATGAGGGGGAGTAGATAATGAGGGAAATTTGAATTTTGGGTGAACTATCCCTTTAATTGTCATCGATACCAAATGTTTAAGTTAATTTTAATCTTTTTTTTTAAATTGCAAATTACATTCTAGCATTTAAATTCCTACCAATTCAATGGCGCCACACCTGCCGATACGGTTCATACATACCGTAGATGACCAAATAATCGCCCGCGTGCAAATACGCGCCTGTGCTCTAATAGCCGCCGGGGTCCGACCTCATTTGGCAAAATAAACGCCGGTTCAATTAAACGCCCGGGCGATTAAGTGTTTACCATAGTCTTGCACAGAAAACAAAAGTTTTTTTTAACAGCGCTTCACCGGCTCTCACCTCTTCTGTCAGTCAGCCCCTCCTCTCGCTCTCTCTCTCTCTCTCTCGCATGCAGGCGCGCGCACACACACATACACACACACACAGACACACAAACACAGGCGCGCTAGACTGAGGGATATAGGGATATAGATAAATGCGCTAATGTACAGTGTTGAAATTACCGCGATCGACCCCCCCTTCCGCTATCATTCATAACACTGCTCTGATCAGCTCCCTGTGTCACGGTTACACAGACAAACTGTCTTTGTATTTATTGTCTGATGTCAATAAAGATGCGTCGGGGGGAAAAAGTAGTTTTGTTCCAGTGGTGCTATGGTGAGCTCCTTGTTCTTTGCATGATGGTCTGGTGCTGCTCATTGCAAAAATAAATTGTAGCCTGTTGCAAATACGCGCCTGGTTCTTATAAACGCCTGGGGTCCAAGTCGATTTAGCATATTAAACGCCCGGGCTAATAAATGGTCATCTACGGTAATCCTTTTTTTGGAAAGTGACGGTATTTAGGAATCTTTGCGATCAATTAATTGTGGCGTTTAACACTGCGATTAATTGTGAAAACACATCCCTAAACCTAACGATGTGGTAGCAACTGACTCACCATCTCTGTGCTGCTGCTGAGTCATGGTTTCCATCTGTTTCTTGTACTGCTTGGTGTCACTGAGCTCCATCTCAAACCCTTGGTTGTCCGCCGCCGCCGCCGCCGCCGCAGCCTCGAAGTCTCGCTCGTCGGCGCGGAGCTCAGTGGCTTTGAGCTGCTGCAGCACGGCCGAGGCGATGGGCAGCATCATGGCCGTGGTGGCCGTGTTGCTGATCCACATGGACAGGAAGGACGAGACGAGCATGAAGCCCATCATCAACCTGAGAGAGGACGGAGAGGACTGATTAACTTTGCATTTATTACTTATAATCAGCATCATTCATGGGTCAATTCTCCAAATATCTCTGTATTCTGTGTGTTTTTGCACCATTTCTGTATCTGGTTGTTGTTGGCTCTCTGTCTAAAGTGTAATAATACTGTAACTATAAATGTGTTTTCTCACTTTTCAGTTTTTTATTCCAGTAATTCTTTAATTTACAGGTCATTAATTGTCTAGAAATAGCCTAAAAACAAGTAATTGCGTCATAATGTCTAGAAATAGCCAAGAAATAACAAGTAATTGCATCATAATGTCTACAAATAACAAGTAATTGCGTCATAATGTCTAGAAATAGCTAAGAAAAACAAGAAATTGCGTCATAATGTCTAGAAATAGCCTAGAAATAAGAAGTAATTGCGTCATAATGTCTAGAAATAGCTAAGAGAAACAAGTAATTGCATCATAAAGTAGAAATAGCCTAGAAATAACAAGTAATTGCATCATAATGTCTAGAAATAGCCAAGAAATATCAAGTAGTTGCGTCATAATGTCTAGAAATAGCCTAAAAACAACAAGTAATTGCATAACAATGTCTAGAAATAGCCAAGAAATAACAAGTAATTGCATCATAATGTCTAGAAATAGCTAAGAAATAACAAGTAATTGCATCATAATGTCTAGAAATAGCCAAGAAATAACAAGAAATTGCATCTTAATGTCTAGAAATAGCCTAAAAACAACAAGTAATTGCATGATAATGTCTAGAAATAGCCAAGAAATAACAAGGAATTGCGTCATCATGTCTAGAAATAGCCAAGAAATAACAAGTTATTGCGTCATAATGTCTGGAAATAGCCAAGAAATAAGAAGTAATTGCATCATAATGTCTAGAAATAGCTAAGAAAAGCAAGAAATTACGCCATAATGTCTAGAAATAGCCAAGAAATAACAAGAAATTGCATCATACTGTCTAGAAATAGCTAAGAAAAGCAAGAAATTGCGTCATAATGTCTAGAAATAGCCTAAAAACAACAAGTAATTGCATAATAATGTCTAGAAATAGCCAAGAAATAACAAGTAATTGCGTCATTAAGTAGAAATAGCCAAGAAATAACAAGTAATTGTATCATAATGTCTAGAAATAGCCAAGAATCAAGAAATAATTGCATCATAAAGTAGAAATAGCCTAGAAATAATGGTCAATTTCATAATGTCAATGTCAGAAATAGCCCAGAATTGATTGATTGTTATTGACAATTGCAAGGACTTGGTGGAGAAAAACCCTGGCCTTTCCCAAAAGCATGAAAAGCGCATGTGTAAGCTTTTGCCTTTATGAAAAACACGACATTACGATGCAATTGATTGTTATTTCTAAAGGCTATTTCTTGATATTACTCAGGATTCATTGGTATTTCTTGACATTATCACGTAATTAACGGCCTGTAAATCAAAGGGTTACAGTTTTTTCCCCAATGAATTCCTGATTTTATGCTTTTTTTGCTTTTGTTTTGTGTATTTGCATAATTTGCTCTCAGGGCCACGGCATGAATAATATTGAACAACTTGTTAAGATGTTGTTGAACTTAAAAAATACTCAAAAATGGTTAGTGAGTGTGAATAGATGTGATGTGAAAGATGTTAAAGGCTCTTACAGGGACGGACGAACACCGACCAGCAGCAGAACGCGCAGAGCGATGCGCTTGTGGAGGTTCCACTGCTCCACGGCGATGGCCACCAACAGGCCGCCCATGAACAGCATGTTCGAGTCCTTCAGATACTCGATGCTGACCTGAGAAACACACCAGCCAGTGGAATAATCAATAACCCAAACATGTGCAAACCAAACAGAGCAGGCGTGTGTGCATTGCAAGCAGAGAGAGGTAATGTACTGTATCATTCAATTTGTTTTATGAGCAATAAAAGTTAAACGCTATATGAGGTCGCACAGGTTTGTGCTCTGTTACATCTTGAAAAGGAACTGTCTGATTGTAAAACTTTCATTATGCCTCGTTTGATTGGGCGAGATAAAGCAAATTTAGTCATGTGCTCCAGTTTATCTCAAGCTGAAGACATGTTTAATCTGAACATTAAAGTATAAATTTTAATTTGATAGAGTTATATTTCATCTTTCTTTCTTATTTCTCGCCCAATTCTTATGGTTGTGGTCGCCAATAAAAGGCCTTATCTGTCAAAATGCTACACTCACTCATACTTCCTGTCAAATTTAGGATTGATTTTAAGATTTTATTGTCTGTTTTTAAGCTCTTAAATGGCCTCGCCCCTGCCCCACCCTATTTATGCAACCTTTTAAGCCTTTAAGCCTTCAAACTGCAGCCAGAGTAACAAAGTCATCAAATCACCTAGATCGAGATGCAGAAGTAAAGGTGACAGAGCACCAAGACTCTGGAATAAGCTTCATCCTACCCACATAAAACCTGCTGAAGATGTCTTTGCTCAATACCTACCTATTCTCTTTGGCCTTAAAGGGATAGTTCACCTAAAATTCAAATTTTGTGGCTTCTCTGAGTTACAGTGGGGCTCCGTGCAGCACTGCATGTCCATTGTCCATATGACGGTTGAGAACGGAGCTCACTTTTCTTTGTCCAAAAAGACACACCAAAAAACATCCAAATACCTCCATAGTGCTCGTCTGTAATGTCCCTCTGGTATTGAAGCCCCGACATGAGAAATTGTTCCGAAAAAAATTAAATAAGTCTATATTTTAAGCTTGTTTGTTGCTCTTCCTGGTCCGTCCAAATCTCGCTCGATTTGCATTGAAACCCAGTTCACGGCTCCGCAAATCGCGCGAGATTCCAGCAGAGCAACACTGGGAGCTTCCATTACAAACAAGCTTAAAATATAGACTTATTTAACTTTTTTTCGGAACAATTTCTCATGTCGGGGCTTCAATACAAGAGGGACATTACAGACGAGCAGTATGGAGGTATTTGGATGTTTCTTGGACGAAGAAAAGTGAGCTCCGTTCTCAACCGTCATACATGCATGGACATGCAGTGCTGCACGGAGCCCTGCTGTAACTCAGAGAAGGCACGGAGGAAATTTGAATTTTGGGTATCTATCTATCTAACTATCCCTTTACTATGGGAAACTCAGTTATGTATGCTGTAGAACTGTTTATTTGTGTATTGCATGAGGAACTGGAGTCTAAATGTGTTTCGATATTATGTGTCTGATATGACTTGTACAGCACTTTGGTCAACAACGCACTGCAAAAACTCAAAATCTTTCCAAGAATATTCAAAACTAAACTCTTTCCACTTAAAATAAGACTCATCACCTAAAAATGTACTTGTTTTTAGATCATTTTCACTTGTTCCAAACAAACTTTCACTTGAAATAAGTAGAAAAATCTAGAAAAAGTTTTTTGTGCTTGTAATAAGAAAGAAAAACTTGCTCCACTATCAGATTTTTCTACTTATTTCAAGTGAAAATCTGCTTGAAAGGAGTAAAAAGTGTCTAAAAACAAGCTACTTTTTATATGATGAGTCTTATTTTAAGTATATTGACATTTGTTTTGACTAGAAATGACATTTTGACTAGAAATAAGACAAATATTCTGGGTAAGATATTTGAGTTTTTGCAGTGCGGTTGTTTTTTTAAAAATGTGCTATATATATAAACTTGAAAATGACGTCTTGCAGTTCCACCGATACTTCTAGAAGATAACCTTTCCTCTTCATGACATAATAAATCATCTAACATCTTCCACAGCAATAAAAAGGGAATAAAAATATACAACTCTGACTTACAACTGAGTTTTTTTTATTTTTTACATTGTATACATTGTATTGGTCCATTTGGTTAAAGCAGAGGCAGATTCA
The DNA here is from genome assembly GCF_045865225.1 of Trachurus japonicus. Classification (NCBI taxonomy): domain Eukaryota; kingdom Metazoa; phylum Chordata; class Actinopteri; order Carangiformes; family Carangidae; genus Trachurus; species Trachurus japonicus. Next base: position 2,738,401 of record NC_140920.1, on the reverse strand, counting down.
TGTTTTTAAGAGGTCAAAGTCAGGGGGCGCAGTTACATATTCACAGGTAAATATTATATTGTAGTATATATATAAGGTCCGTACCGCTCCAGCTTCCATAATGCCCATCATAGGGAAGAGGACGACCGGCAGCAGGGCGGTCACGGCCAGCGGCATGCACTCTGTACACCAATACAGAGCCATGAGGATGATGGCAAAACCACATCTGGCTTCCTGTCAACACACACACACACATACACACATTATGACAGGTAAGTAAAAAATATTCTGAATGAAACAGTGAAAAAAGACATATTCACCATTAACTAGGTGCTTATTAATATGCATATAAGTAGCTTACTAGCTCCTTATTAGTAACTATTAAGCACGTATTAACACCTGCAAAACTCAAAATCTTTCCAAGAATATTTGTCTTATTTCTTGTCAAAATGTCTCATTTCTAGTCAAAACTAAACTCTTTCCACTTAAAATAAGACTCATCATCTAAAAACAAACTTGTTTTTTTAGATCATTTTCACTTGTTTCAAACGTATTTTCACTTGTAATAAGTTTTTTGTGCTTGTAATAAGAAAGAAAAACTTGCTCCACTATCAGATTTTTCTACTTATTTAAAGTGAAAATGTGCTTGAAAGAAGTAAAAAGTGTCTAAAAACAAGCTTCTTTTTAATGTGATGAGTCTTATTTTAAGTAGAATGAGATTTGTTTTGACTAGAAATAAGACAAATATTCTTGGTAAGATTTTGAGTTTTTGCAGTGCATAGCCTTATTCTACCTCTATTACAGCATGAATTAAGGTTTTTCCTGATATTAACTCCTAAGTATGGCTTATTCATTGTAAATTAATGCATTGTTGCTTCTGAATAATGTGAATGTGAATAACCAGTGGGTTATTGGGGCCTTGTACAGGGGCAGTAGCACAAGAACAGTAATTAGTATAGCATTAATGCATTAATTTACAATGAATAAGCCATAATTAGGAGTTAATATCAGGAAAAATCTTAATTTCTAGGTAGAATAAGGCTATGTAGTGGAATAAGGTGTTAATACGTGCTTAATAATTACTAATAAGGAGCTAGTAAGCTACTTATATAATATTAATAAGCACCTAGTTAATGGTGAACATGTGTATCCTAATCTAAAGTGTTACCAAAAGATTTTATATTATATATGACATGACTTTGCAGACACACACAAAGCATTTGCAGAATTTCATCTTTCGCGTCCTTCGCCTTATCTTCGGCGTCTCTTTAAAGGCAATAAGAGTTTTACCCGTGCAGATAGCAGCAACCCTTGATCGTAAAAAACAAACAGTTTGTCGTGCTCTTGTCTCTGATGATAACTCTTTATGGGTTCACTGTAAAACTAAATCCTCTTTCTTTAAAGACTGTTTAAACTCCCCGACGATGCAAAACTTTCCACTGCCACGCAACGCAACATGGGGGAAACCTCGCTCAACTCAGCAGCTCACAAACTTTAGTTTTATAAACTGAAGAGAAAGTCAGATAAATGGAAAACGAATTACTGAAGTTTCTGCAACTGCATTTTTGCTCTTACATTAGTATAATATAGTATAGCCTACTATCTGCATGATAGTGAATAGGTCTTAGGTTATCTTGTGTCATATTCACCATGTATTTCAAAGAAAAAGTTCCACAAATGCACCTATTTGCTTTCTTGAGAGTTAGAGAGAGATAAAAACAGTTTAATATCTGTACAGTAAATGATAATAGAACCTTTCACTGCAAAAACTCAAAATCTTTCCAAGAATATTTGTCTTCTTTCTTGTCAAAATGTCTCATTTCTAGTCAAAACTAAACACTTTCCACTAAAAATAAGACTCATCACCTAAAAATTAACTTGTTTTTAGATAATTTTCACTTGTTTCAAACTAATTTTCACTTGAAATAAGTAGAAAATCTAGAAAAACTGTTTTGTGCTTGTAATAAGAAAGAAAAACTTGCTCCACTATCAGATTTTTCTACTTATTTCAAGTGAAAATCTGCTTGAAAGGAGTAAAAAGTGTCTTAAAACAAGCTACTTTTTATATGATGAGTCTTATTTGAGTCTTATTATAAGTATAATTAGATTTGTTTTGCCAGTGAAAGCAGTTTTTTGTGCTTGTAATAAGAAAGAAAAACTTGCTCCAATGGACCAATGGACTGAACTTCAAAATCTGATTTTTCTACTTATTTCAAGTGAAAATCTGCTTGAAAGAAGTAAAAAGTGTCTAAAAACAAGCTGCTTTTAATGTGACGAGTCTTATTTTAAGTAGAATGAGATTTGTTTTGACTAGAAATAAGACAAATATTCTTGGTAAGAGTTTGAGTTTTTGCAGTGTTCATATCATAGCCTACAATATTATAAAAAGCTTAACAAGGACAATAACAGATGAAGTTAAATCGATAAACCACTTGATGAGATGAGATGGGATTTAAAACGAGCTGTAAAGGACTTAGCTTAGCGTGTGCAGAGTGCAGCAAAAGCAAAAATCCCTTGTGTCACCCTTTGACACAAGTTGTAAAGCGGTGGTACCGGGTCAATAAAGTCACAGAGGTATATTAGGTTATCTATTCTAAGGAATAACAAGGGCCAAATGTAAAAAAGTAGCCAGGTTCATCGTTAAACCAACTGGACACAGCGGAGAGAGAGGCTGAACAATGCTGCTCTGTGATTGGTAGACAAGACAAGACAAATCAGATATAAAGTAAATGAATTAAAACAATTAGACACTAATTGTTATTAATGAACACTGTAAAGAGGGAAACAATAAAGGATAGTTTGAAATTAATCAACTGTGTTAAAACGTCTAAAAGAGACAAAGTGAATGTTTTTGTCTTATCTAATGCTGCACTGCAAAAACTCAAATATCTTACCAAGAATATTTGTCTTATTTCTAGTCAAAATGTCATTTCTAGTCAAAACAAATCTCATTATACTTAAAATAAGACTCATCACATTAAAAAGTAGCTTGTTTTTATACACTTTTTACTTCTTTCAAGCAGATTTTCACTTGAAATAAGTAGAAAAATCTGATAGTGGAGCAAGTTTTTCTTCCTAGTTGCTTTCACTGGCAGATTTTTCTACTTATTTCAAGTGACCATTTGGGTAACACTTTCTATGAGGCCCCTCCTTATAACGCATTATGATGCGATCATAATGCAGTTATAATGAGGTTATACTGATTTATAACTAGTGTTATAATGACTTATACATGTTCATGATGTGTTATAATAACAATTATAAGCAGATTATAATGTTTTTTTATAATGTTTTATAAGGGCTCAAGCATCATGATGTATCATGAAGTATTATAACTATTCTCTCATGAACGCATTATAATCACAGTTATTATACATTATAACATTATAATAATTTATTATAAGTGTTATGTCAAATAATGGCTGTATGAGATGGTATAATGCTTAAACAGTGATTATAAACCATTATAAGCGGTCACTGGATGCGTTAAGTAAAGTGAGGACACTCTGGTGGGTTATAGAAAGTCATGATACATTATAAGTTGTTTATAAGCTGTCATTGGATGCTTTAAGTAAAGTGAGGACACTCTGGTGGGTTATAGAAAGTCATGATACATTATAAGTTGTTTATAAGCTGTCATTGGATGCTTTAAGTAAAGTGAGGACACTCTGGTGGGTTATAGAAAGTCATGATACATTATAAGTTGTTTATAAGCTGTCATTGGATGCTTTAAGTAAAGTGAGGACACTCTGGTGGGTTATAGAATGTCATGACACATTATTAGCTAGTTAAAAATTCAATACAAGTGGTCATACTTTGCCTAAGGTATGTCCCTCTGGCACCCTTCTTTTTTTTTTAAGATTAAAAGTTGTCTGTAGTTAAAATTTAACAGATGTTATATCCCCACTTTCTGTTTTTGACCAGGCACTTAATAATTCTGTTTTCTTGTTGACCCTATCCACCACTTTCCGGAGAACGACGCTGGGTGTCGCCATGACACTCCATTCATTACATTTTAGATTAACGTTAGCTGTTAGCCGTTAGCAGTGTCTTAAATAACTCAATAAACAGCCCATGAAAAAAATATTTTTTCCAGCGGATATCCTAGTTCCAACATGACTGAGCTAACTGGAGTAGTTTCATGTTGTGTCCGACAACGGGAGGGTTTTAACAGCTGACGTCCTGATGTATGTTTGCTGCTGCTGTTAGCCGTCAGCAGCAGCAAAGCTAACGGCTACGATAGCCATGACTAGTTGCAGAGGCGTGCCGTGCACACAGAAGCGGTGGTGTTTGTTCGGTAATTCGTTTTGTAGACTTGACAAAACATCAGATTAGTCAGGGCGGTTTTGGCAGCCCGGAGCCCCCACATTTGGTGCCTACACCGGTGGCTAACGCTACCAGTTAGCCGCTCGCTAGAATGCTACTACGGGGTTGAAAACCGACTTCCGTTGTGGTGTGACGCAATGGATCATGGGAAAATAAAGTGTTGGATAGAAGTGCCCTCTAGAGGGTGCCAGAGGGACATGGACCTTAGGCAAAGTATGACCACTTGTATTGATTTTTTAACTAGCTAATAATGTATCATGACTTTCTATAACCCACCAGTGTCCTCACTTTACTTAAAGCATCCAATGACAGCTTATAAACAACTTATAATGTATCATGACTTTCTATAACCCACCAGAGTGTCCTCACTTTACTTAACGCATCCACTGACCGCTTATAATGGTTTATAATCACTGTTTAAGCATTATACCATTTCATACAGCCATTATTTGACATAACACTTATAATAAATTATTATAATGTTATAATGTATAATAACTGTGATTATAATGCGTTCATGAGAGAATAGTTATAATACTTTATGATACATTATGATGCTTAAGCCCTTATAAAACATTATAAAAAAACATTATAATCTGCTTATAATTGTTATTATAACACATCATGAACATGTATAAGTCATTATAACACTAGTTATAAATCATTATAACCTCATTATAACTGCATTATGATCGCATCATAATGCGTTATAAGGAGGGGCCTCATAGAAAGTGTTACCAAAATTTGTTTCAAACAAGTGAGAATTATCTAGAAACAAGCTAATCTTTAGGTGATGAGTCTTATTTTAAGTGGAAAGAGATTAGTTTTGACTAAAATTTAGACATTTTGACAAGAAATAAAACAAATATTCTTGGAAAGATTTTGAGTTTTTGCAGTGCGTGGTTAAAATTGTTGTTGCAATAATGTTGTGTTGTGTTGGAGTGAACATTGAGGCAGCCATCTTTATGATTTGCACTTTTGTTCTTCATCCGATCATAAAGTAATCACTAATCAATTAAGCTGTTGTCCATTTACAGCATCCATTCATCATCATGCACATGTGATGTACAGTATTAGGTACATGCAGGTCACATGACAGCACAACGAGTTCTTTTCTGCAGGATCAAGTGCTTTAAACTGGACACCATAACTCATTGTAATCCGTTAAATATGTAAATTACCAACTTTATCCTCCAGCAGAGTCTCTTTGCTATTGAAGTGTGTTGATATGTGATTATTGCATCTTTCAAGTACTTGCAAAGGCATGAAAAACATTTAAATGTATGCACAGATACATGCACTATGCAGAAACTCAAAATCTTACCAAGAATATTTGTCTTATTTCTAGTCAAAAACAAATCTCTCATTATAGGAATAAGACTCATTGCATAAAAAGTAGCTTGTTTTTAGACACTTTTTACGTCTTTTCAAGCATATTTTCGCCTAAAATAATCTGACAGTGGAGCAAGTTTTTCTTTCTTATTACAAGCACAAAAAAAACTTGCTTCCACTGGCAGATTTTTCTACTTATTTCAAGTGAAAATTAGTTTGAAACAAGTGAAAATTGTCTAAAAACAAGTTCATTTGTAGGTGATGAGTCTTATTGTAAATGGAAAGAGATTAGTTTTGACTAGAAATAAGACAAATATTCTTGGAAAGATTTTGAGTTTTTGCAGTGTGTACATCAATATATTATTATTAACTTTTAGAAACAACTACTACAAGTTATGAAAGTTAAATAATTTATGTTTTGTATGCATAAATGTGTTGTTTTCTGTCATTTTCTGCCACTTTATTATTCATTATTACAGTTAATAACCCCCTGTTGAGTTCACATTGACATTGAGACGATGGCGCCAGTCAGTCCTTTGGCATTTTTCCCCATTAATTAATTTATAAGCTATGACTTTAATTTATAACTTACTGACTGACTAATCATTTCAGCTGCTGCTCATTGCCGGTTGGTTTCTGGTGCATTCAGTACGTAATAATGTAAAAGTGTCAGTCAGTAGCACTATAGCAGCCCAGTGAAGGTCAGTATAAAGGTGCACACACACACAAACACACACACACACAGGTGTTGATAAAGTGAACAAGTATTATCAATGAGTTAAAAAAAAACAGCTTGTATCTAATCTCTGTGACACTGAGCGACAGAGCAAACATGAACATGCAAACAGGAATCTGTAAAGACAGCGGTGATGTTGTTTCAGCCAGGACACACACAGTGAAACACACAATGTTACCTCCACACACAACACACACACAAATAACACACACATAGGGATGTCATGGATTACTTGTTTTCACAATTAATCGCAGTATAAACGCCACAATTTAGATTATATATCGGCAGATGTGCAGCCAAAGTAGAGGAAAATGCACAGATACTGGTCCATTTACGTAACACTTACAGTAATTGATAGGAATTTAAATATCAGTGTCATTTGTAATAAAATAATTTTAAAAAAAAAGATTAAAATAAACTTAAATATTTGGTATAGATGACAACTAATGAGTTAAATATTTCAAACACTTCCCCCTGGGGATTAATTAATGAACTGGTCCTATATTAAGAGATTACAGAGACTCTGTATGCAGAACATCAGTCACATTGACTTGTTTGTAACGAGTGGAAGTGTCACTATGTTAACCTGCATTGTCCCTATCAAATAAACTGAATTAAATTAAATTAATTACTAATGTAATTGTAATTATTTTGTCTATTTCTTATTTTACACGTTCATAGTGTTGTGAAATGTATTGATGCATAATAATCGTGATAATAATCGTAATACACTGCAAAAACTCTAAATCTTTCCAAGAATATTTGTCTTATTTCTTGTCAAAATGTCTCATTTCTAGTCAAAACTAAACTCTTTTCACTTAAAATAAGACTCATCACCTAAAAATTCACTTGTTTTTAGATCATTTTTTTGTGCTTGTAATAAGAAAGTAAAGAAAACTTGCTCCACTGGCAGATTTTTCTACTTATTTCAAGTGAAAATTAGTTTGAAACAAATGAAAATGATCTAAAAATAAGTAAATTTTTAGGTTATGAGTCTTATTTTAAGTGGAAAGAGATTAGTTTTGACTAGAAATGAGACATTTTGACAAGAAATAAGACAAATATTCTTGGAAAGATTTTGAGTTTTTGCAGTGTATATATCGACAGATGTGCATCAAAATAAAGGAAAATGCACAGTCCATTTACGTAACACTTCATTGATAGGTATGTAAATATTAGTGATTAAAAAATGATTAAAATAAACTTAAATATTTGGTATAGATGACAATTAATGACTTAAATATTTCAAACACTTAGTAACTGGTCCTATATTAAGAGATGACTAATGTAATTACATTTAGCCTATTTCTTATTTTACACATAGTGTTGTGAAATGTATTGATGCATAATAATCGTGATAATAATCGTAATACCACGATTATTTTTCTGACAATAATGGCACCAACTCACCGAGCTGGGGCATGCGAGCGGCAGAGCGATGATGGACAGGGGCGTCAACAGGATGATGAGGTAGTTTCTGTGGAACCAAATCCACCTCAGAATGAGCATCAGTCTCCGCATCATGATGGAAAACACAAGGAACAACAAAACCAAAAAAGAAAATTAAAAAAAAAAGAAAGAAAATCCAGATGTCTCTCCGACACCAGACAAGACCGGAGGAACTTTAATGTCAGATGAGCACAAGATACGATACGACTCAGGTGATGAAAAGCAGCTTCACTGAGAGCCGCTGGGGCAAAGAGGGGCTTTTATATCTGCGGTGGCGAATCAAACATTAACTCGACAGCAGAGAGGGATCACAGTCACAATCCTTGACAAGAGAGAGAGAGAGAGAGGAGGGAGAGATGGAGAGGAGCGATAGAGGAACAATACGCAGGTTTATCATGTGAGGGAGTGCAGCTCTGGCAGGTGTAGCTAGGAGTCAAAGGTCAAAGGTCAAAGGTGCTGCATGCAGAAGGCTGGAGACAGACTGGGAATGACAGACCTGCACTGCAAAAATTCAAAATCTTACCATGAATATTTGTCTTATTTCTAGTCAAAATGTCATTTCTAGTCAAAATAAATCTCATTCTACTTAAAATAAGACTCATCACATTGAAAAGTAGCTTGTTTTTAGACACTTTTTACTTCTTTCAAGCAGATTTTCCACTTGAAATAAGTAGAAAAATCTGACAGTGGAGCAAGTTTTTCTTTCTTATCACAAGCACAAAAAACTTGCTTTCACTGGCAGATTTTTCTACTTATTTCAATTGAAATTTAGTTTGAAACAAGTGAAAATGATCTAAAAACAAGTTCATTTTTAGGCGATGAGTCTTATTTTAAGTGGAAAGAGATTAGTTTGACAAGAGTTTTTGTAGTGTGCTGCTGCTGCTGCATGCAGGAGCCCCAGACTGAAACTCTTTTGTAATTGTTTTATGACTCTCATTGTTTTACGACAGTCAGCAAAAAAAAAAAAAAAATCCATGAACTGCTGCAGTAAATGAGAGTTTACTGCAAGGGTAAGAAGTTGCAATTACACAGTTTTCTTGTGAGACACTAACAGGCAAAAACACTGTTCAGTTTTGAGATTTTGGGCTAGTTTTCTTCCTTAACATGATGTATTCTTTCAGAAAAGTCAAAAGAAATGGTAGAAAATCCACATTCAGTTGGTTATTTTACTTCATTTTGTCTCTTTCGTCTGTAGATTTCTCCTAAATTTACAAAAAGTTAACACATGTCATGTCAGGTATCATTGTAAAGCTTTTTTCTCTCCTGAACAATGATGTAGGCTCCAAAAATTGTCATCATTGTCATCTCCTCCATATCTGCAACCTATGTAATTTTACAGTCCAAGTCTTTAAAGGCCGTTTTCTCAAAAAGAGTTTTTCAGACTCAGACTCTGAGCTAGAAATCTCCACTTCAGCAGCACTTACAGACACCAAACCTTCCACTTTGATCCCTTTCTATATTCTGAAGGTTTTTACAGAGGGGATTGTTGATATATCATTCACAGCCTCATTTATACAACATTTTATCCCTAAAAACAGGGCGAAATTGGATTTTTTTTAGGGCTGGTGACAGTATTTTCCTCATTTACAGAGTGTTAAAAAGAGATATCCAAAATCCTCCTCTGTAAAAACTAAAGACTCTAATATGTCAACAAAATAAAACAAGAATTTTGAAAGTAGCTTTATCCATTGTTCAGATTTCTGTTCTGGAAATGTATGCAAATTAGCGCATATTTCATCAGATATTGCCTCATTTACATATTTAAACATAAAATTTGACAAAACCTGTAATACAAAAAATATTTGTCTTAATGTGAGTGATAAACCTGGGAAGTTTCATGTGTGATATGTGTGTACACACGCTGTAAAACCGTTTAGTCGGTGCTCAAAATCCAACTCAGATCAAGATCAAGATCAAGATCAGAGCACCACTGGTCATTACTTTATATAGTGAAATAAAAAAATAAAAACACAATGATCAGAGTATGTAGCTGCAGTTTATTCTATAAAGATAATTATTTTATGTTTTATACTCACAACAACCCAGTAACAGTTACAGTTTTACCTAGGCCTACTAGAGGTTCTGGTCTGGTTTCATCTCGTTATTGGCAAAAACGAGTTTCAATTATGTTTGACCTTTACAACCTGTGCTTAATATTATGCACAATGTGTTTTATTGAGTGAAAAAGTTTTTGCAAAATGGTGACTTTATTTCAATTATTTGTTTTTATTTCATGCTTTTATATTTATTTCATGGATTGCAGCACTGTCTGTCGATTCTAATTTGTTTCTTGTGTTGATTGTTCGAATTGTGTTGGTTGTTTCAACTCTCGACTGCGAAACTAGTTTACCCATGGGTGTCAATAAAGTAGCCTGAACCTGAACCTGAAGCTGTAATTAGATGCTGACAACTGTTTAGGGTTAAACTTTGTTAATTTAGTGTTTAAGAAATTCAGGGGGGGGGGGGGGACCTCATGAACATACAATTCATTCATTTTAATAAATTGTGACTATTTAAAAACAGGGTTCCTACACATTTGAAATTTCCAAATTCCATACTTTTTCCAGACTTCCCGGTAAAAAAAAATCTAATTATTTGTGATATTTGAGTAAATAGATGTGCATATTATAAAAAAAAAGCATGCAATTTATCATTTGTTTTCATTAAAACACCAAATCATTTCCTGGAGATTGTCGCTAGGTACAATAGCGCGTACAAAATAATTAACCCAAATAACTTCAGATGAGACCAAACCCAGATAAATATTAAGATAAATATATTTCCATACAATAGTTTCCATTTCCCATACTTTTCCAGACCTGGAAATGTATAAAATCAAATCCCATACTTTTCCATACTTTCCATACTTGCGTAGGAACCCTGTAAAAATGACACACATTGACATATCACTCACGTGTCAAAGGACATTGAGTTGTATCATATGTCCTGAGGCCACAGACAAGTTTTACATGGTGGTGTTTCACAGAGGTGTTGAAGACGGGTCTGCGGTGTAAAAACCAGTTAATAAAGCAAGAAAAACTGTCTCACAAAAGTAAAAACTGACTCATTTCAAGTCAAAAAACACTCGACAGTCGACACAGGAGTACACGTCTCAGCCTGGAAAATGGTTATTAATATCATCACAGTTTTACACTATCAACTTGAATTCACAACCTCATCGAACTCAGTCACCGGCTGCTACTAAACGCCAAATACATGTAGGTACATATGAGTACCGGTACATATTTTTATTTATTCTGTTCTTATTCTGCTTTTATGTTAGTAATAATATATTATTGATCTATGTATGTATATCTCACTTTGTGTCGACTTCTCTTACTATTCAGGAGTTTGCAACAAAGAAATATTTCCCTCCAGGGATCAATAAAATAATTCTGAATTTCATCCCAGAGATCAATAAAGTAATAGAGGATCCAGTTCACCTGCACCTTTCAAAACATCAGTCAGGCTGACGTCATCGTGTCCGTGTTTGTCTTTTAAAACGTTTCTCTGCTGAACGTCCGACATGAATCCAGTTTGAAACTCACTCTGATAGCAATGAACAGCCAATGAATAAACTGTTTTTGTTTTTTTATTACAAAAATTAAATCAACCAACAACATAAACGTTTCACTTTACAGAGCAGGGACACTTTGGACGTGTCCCCCTGACGTCACACAGAGACATTTTTACACAGAACTGAAGGAACCTGAGAGACGCTGACGAATCCGTGGTGTCTGTCTACCTTCTTCTACTTCTATCATTGTCTCTGTCTGTCTCTCTTTTTCTGTCACTGTCTCTGTCTTCTGTCTAAAAAACAAAGAAAAACACGCACTCCAGCACCAACAAAACTCTCAGGAACAAACTAAAGAGGTGCACGGCCAAAAGATAAACTTAAAGAAACAGAAGAAAGGCCAGCAGCACTCGTGTCCTTCTCATTGTCCTTTATTACATACTGCGTCGGCGCTTAACATGCACAGACCGGTTTCGACAACGTCTTCCTCAGTGTGCAAAATTCAGCAGGAAGTGATGCATTTAAATACTCACAGGTGTGGTTAATCATGTCGTTCATGGGTTGTTGAATATTTGTTATATTTTTCTATATATTGTTACATTTTTCTACATTATATTTCTATTTTTCTTATGTCTGTAATTTGTTATTTGTCTCGAATGTTTATACTGATCAATCAAGTGATTAACCACACCTGTGAGTATTTAAATGCATCACTTCCTGCTGAATTTTGCACACTGAGGAAGACGTTGTCCAAACCGGTCTGTGCATGTTAAGCGCCGACCAGGGCCGTTGTATAGGGGAGAAAGGTGATGATAACTCTAGGGGCCCAGCGCCCAGTGGGGCCCATAAAAAACCCAGTAGTCTAATCTTTGTATGACTGATTTATTCTGCGTAAGACCCTGACTAATACTCATAGTACACTGTAAAAACTCAACATCTTTCCAAGAATATTTGTCTCATAAGTCAAAGCTTATCTCTTTCCACTTAAAATAAGACTCATAACCTAAAAATGAACTTGTTTTTAGATAAATTTTTACTTGTTTCAAACAAATTTTCACTTGAAATAAGTGGAAAAATCTGCCAGTGAAATCGTGTTTTTTGTGCTTGTAATAAGAAAGAAAAACTTGCTCCACTATCAGATTTTTCTACTTATTTCAAGTGAAAATCTGCTTGAAAGGATTAAAAAAGTGTCTAAAAACAAGCTACTTTTAATATGATGTGTCTTATTTTAAGTATAATGAGATTTGTTTTGACTAGAAATGATATTTTGACTAGAAATAAGACAAATATTCTTGGTAATATACTTCGGTTTTTGCAGTGTAATGCTGCATTAGCATCAAAACAAAGTAGGCTAAATGATAATAGTCTAAGAAAAAAAACTGGAAAAGTTAGGGGGAGGGGCCCACTTTAGTATTCTTTAAGGGGGCCCAGAATTCCTAGCAACGCCCCTGGCGCCGACGCAGTATGTAATAAAGGACAATGAGAAGGACACGAGTGCTGCTGGCCTTTCTTCTGTTTCTCTGTCTTCTGTCTACCTTCTTCTACTGCTTTCTCTGTCTCTGTCCGTCTCTCTTCTCCTATCATTGTCTCTGTCTGTCTCTCTTTTTCTATCATTGTCTCTATCCATCTCTCGTCTTCTGTCATTGTCTCTGTCTCTATCCGTTTCTCTTCTCCTCTCTCCCTCTCTGTCTAAATCTCTCCTTCTATCTCTGTCTCTGTCCGTTTCTCTTCTGTCTCTTCTGTCATAATCTCGGTCCCAGTCCGTCTCTCTTCTCCTCTCTCCCTCTCTGTCCCTCCTCCTCCTGTCTTCATCTCTCCTCCTCCTCTCCTCTTCTTCTTCCTCCTCTTCCTTCCATAGTCTCTCGTTGTCCCTCGCTCTCTGTCCGTTCTCGTGTCGCCCCGGCAACGCCCCCCTCTGGTTGTACTTGTCGTAGCCGACGTCCTCCTTCTCCTCTTTCACTCTGACCGGGCCGACGGCGGCAGCGGCGGTCGTGGGAGGAACACGATGAAGAGGAGGAGGAGGCGGCGGCGATGGAGAGGAGGAGGAGGAGGAGGTCGCCCGACTCTTCTTCTCTTTCTCCTTCTCTTTCTCCGCCTTCTTCTTCTCCTTCTTTTCTTTCTTCTTTTTCTTTTTCTCCTTTTTGTCTGAAAAACGAAACAGGAAGTATAGAGGGATTAGACGTCTACGTCACTGAGAGAGCAAAAGAGAGCAGCGATCGTGTCTTTTTGTGCTGTTAGTTGCACTAATTGTTTTGATAAAAATAACAAAACGCGCAATTTTTTACAGAATACAGTCAACTCGCACCCCTTTCAAGGCAAACGAGAGAGAAAATAGTACATTGGCGATTAATTTCGAGCAATATAACGTGTTAGATACAGTACAGGCCAAAAGTTTGGACACACCTTCTCATTCAATGTGTTTCCTTTATTCTCACTGAAGGCACCAAAACTATGAATGAACACATGTGGAATTAACAAAAAAGTGTGAAATAACTGAAAACACGTCTTTTCTTCTTTGTCTTCTCTTTCTTCTTCCTCTCCTTCTTCCTCCTCCTCCTCTATCTCTGCCCCCACCAATTCTAGTTTCTTCAAAGTAGCCCCCCTTTGCTCTGATTACTGCTTTGCACACTCTTGGCATTCTCTTGATGAGCTTCAAGAGGTGAACCTGACCTGAAGATGGTTTTCACTTCACAGGTGGTGTTGCCTTGTCAGGGTTCATTAGTGGAATTTCAGTGAGAATCTACAATGTAAATAGTCATGAAAATAAAGGAAATGCATCGAGTGTGTCCAAACTTTTGACCTGTACTGTACGTTGGTTTGAATGGTGATGAAGCTAAATATGCCCACAGACACAGCTGTAACGTTATAACTTAAGCCAATGAGTTGTGAAATGTTTACTACGACAGTGACTGAAGACGAGGTCACATACTAATAGAAAGCAAGCTAAGATTAATTAACGTTATAAAACGGAAAGGTGAAATCCGGCGATCTGATGGTGGTGGTATAATGAGCATAATATACCACGGCTACTATTCTAAAGCCTCATCACAGCGTAGGCTATCACTCCGCCTCAGGCACGTATGACTGGTATGAATGGAAGTTGTTGTCATGTATCCATGGCAACGGACTATTGCAGTCCGTAGCAAAAGACAGTTGGTGTTTTTACGATGTTAAAAAACGGAATAAAGTAGTTGAATTGACATGTTTAAGGTTTAAACTTTCACCTCCAGAGGGTTAACAATGGTAGAGGGGACTGAGCAGTGACAGAGGAAAAGACCAGATGCAGAGCTACTTGGAGCTAACGTCTGGAGAGGGGGGACTAGTTTTCCACAGTGAGGCTGTTTTATTGGATAATATGTATTTCTGGTTGAATAAAACTACATGAAATTGATTGCGTATCCCTCTTTCATATTGTCATTATTGGTAACTGTTTTATAAAAGCAATATATCACTCCAGTCCGTGTTATATAAATGCTCATTATACCACTCTAATTATACATTATACCTCCGCTTCGCGTCGGACCGAACAACGCCCCTTAGCCGTGGTATAATGAGCTATACCACGGCCTGTCGTGGTATATTGCTTAATTTAACTATCAATCCTCACAGCCACATAGTTTTGTAATCGTTTAAGAGTATTTTCCTGAACATTAGTGTCTGTTAAATAGCTGTAACCATGACAACCGGTTCTTTCTGCAGTCAGGTTGCGCACACGAATCCGCAGTGTTGGTAAATCTCATAAATCTGGCGTCGGGTGGATCAAAGACAACAGGAAGTGGCCTCCTCACCTTTCTTGGGCTTCTTCACGGGAACGCTGTGTTGCTCCTCTTCCTCTGAGGAAGACGAGGACGGCTGACGGAGTTTGGGAGCGCAGCCGTCCTCCCTCAGCTGCTTGGTGATGTCGTCGATGTCCTCGTGGTCTTTGGGGGGACGGTAGTCTTTGACGTGGTCCACGCGAATCGTCCGACCTTTGATCTGACGACAGAAGCACAAATTCAGCTTTTTACCAAACCAACGGCCGACCGACCACTACTACTACTACTACTACTACTACTACTACTACTACTATATAAGGACAGTAAATGATGCAGGATACAATCACCACAACAATAATCTGTTTATCACATTGAGAGTATTAAAGTTCGCTGACTTAGTGAAAAAAAAAAAAATTGCATGTATCGCGTCGCAAAAAAAAATGTGTGTGTATCGCGTCTCGCCTTTCACACTGCGGACGTAACGAATAAACGACACGTGACGGTGTGTTCACCGGACACAAAGCGAAAATTCGGTGTGAAAGAACAACATAGAACAGGACCAGTGTGGCGTTGTTTCCTCTTTTCACCTACAGCGTAACTGCTGTTATTGGTGCGTTGAGGCCAGAGAATTGTGGGGTTTGTAGTTTTTGAACGATCGCAGGTTGTGATCTTTACTCGCACACTGTGCGCCTAAATCATTTTCCCGGTTCGCACATGTATTTTTTTAGAATGCTTGCCCATGGTGGGCATAAGAAAATTTAAGACCTGTCCAAAAATATTCAGGGTTTCCCGCAGCGCTTTCCTGTTAAGGCGGCCGCCTTAACAGGAAAGAGCTGCCGCCTAAACTAACGTCTTAAAAAAATAAAATAAAATGTAGCGATATTCGCCGCCATTTTAAGGTCTAAAATTTCTTGTAAACAGAGCTTTAATACAAAGTCTTGCGAGAGAGTCAAGTTGGCGGCTCAGTATGTTTACAGGTCGTCTGAAGCTCCTGTTTGTTTTTGACTTTGTATTACAGCTCCGGAGCAATTCAAACAAAAACCTTCAGATTCATTCTTTTAGACCTAAAATATTAGATTTGTACACAAGATCGACTAAACTACAACTCCTGCTACTAACATAAAGACGAGACACTAAAACCGGTGAGTTTCTTCACCTTGATGCCGTTGAAGTTGTCCACAGCGAGGATGGTGCTCCTCTGGTCCTCGTAGCAGAGGAAGCAGAAACCTTTGGACTTCCCCGTCTTCTTGTCACGCACCAGGTTGATGTTGACGACTTCTCCGTACCTGCGTGTGTTTTCAGAGAAAGTAAGTTCATACTCTCACGGTGTTAAAGACTTAAAACCCACCTCTTCTTCTCCTTGGTATTTGATCACTAGTAAGACGTTGACTTCATTTGATGTGATTTTTATTGTACTTTTGTTTTCTTTATTGTACGGCTCTGATTTTTCCACATATTGTATGCCTTTTCATTTATTTTATTTGTATTTTATATGTAATGTTATGCTCAACAAATAAAGTTGGATTGGACTGGATAGAAAGAGAGAGTGGATGTGGATGTGGATGTACGTACTGGGAGAAGACACAGATGACATCGCCTTCAGTCAGCTCGTATGGAAATCCTCCTGCAAAGAGAGAGAAAAAAAAGGAAATTCAATGCATCATCCACGTGTTGGGGAGCGAGACCTTCTTCACTAAAGAAAGAGGATCATCCAACGTACCGATAAAGACCCAGGCGCTGTCTTTGTACACGCTGTGCCAGGAAACAGAGTCTTTGACCCCGAGATCGGCCTCCCGCTCGTTCAGCTCGTTGATCAGCTTCACCTTCGTTAGCGGACTGAGGAGAGAGAAGGAGGACACAGAGTTTATTTGGGATCTCTAGTGAAATGTTGTGTACAATCCGGTGTTATAGAATCTGCCCAATGATATGATGTCTACTTGCACCTGAATGCACCATTCATTTTTGTTACAGTGATAAGAGGAAGAGGATGGTCTGATTGATATAATCTAAACCCTTGTGGCTAAGACACAACAAAGTAAAATAGTTATGTATTTATTTACTTTTACACCCCAGAGTGACTAAAGGCGAGGAGATTATGCAAATCAATTACACATACAAGAAAATGCATGGTGAAAAATAAAGATTTAGACCAAGCAGTGTTGGGTAAATTATCCTGAAAAAGTATTTAAACCTATACTGATGAAGATAATACGTTATGTGCAACACTAAAAATGACAATTTATGGGTATTACCCAGATATTTTGCAACTGTATGCAGTTTAAATGATGTGTTTGCAAAAAATAAATTGACTTGTTCATTGTTTAAAACAGATATACACAACAACTTACAAGACGTACAGATGAGAAACTATAAGAAATCGCTCATGAAAATAGCTTAGTGAAACCAACACACCCAACTAACTCCATTCACATTTTGGCTAATTTTTATGTTGTTGTTGTTTGATCAGTTTAGGAACATTTTTACCACAAGTTTTGGATTCAAAATGTTATACTTTGATAAATATTTAGGCAACTGACTCGTAATAAAAAGTAAAACCAACGCAGAGGACCATGAGTGAAGGCGGCTCAGAATGTAACTTATCCATCAACATTTGTCATCGATTAGCAGCAGCTAACGTTAGCAGACTGACGTACAACAGAAGATAGAACCAGTGACATGTTAAATAAAGTACAAATAGTAAAACAGAAAAGCAAATAACCCTGTTTAAAAGTATAAATATTCACTTACTTCATGGTGAACTACACAACAGGAGCCGACGGCGCTAATGCTAATGCGGAAATGCTAACATGAACCACTTGCAGTTGAATCTCTCTCCTGTCCATCGCCCCCTGCTGGTCGGATGTCGCAACTACAAGCCAACGGTCAGTGAAATAGGACTAAATCATCAAACAACTGCTTTTCTAAGTGTGTATAAAATAATATATTTAGCAAAAAGAGTATAAATATCCGTAAAAATGTGCAAACTTGTAGAATTATGGCCTCATTAACTATGAGTAGCTTCACCGCCCGTACAACAGGTGGCGCTGTGTGGCTAACGGTCGGCTAACGGCTAACGGCCAACTGCCGGTTAACCCGGATGGTAAACACCGGTCTGTCAGAGCAGAGCTAAGCTAAGCTAGGCGGCTAACTAAGAATAACACATGAATTTTGTTCGTTCGTTTGTTTTCCAGATTATATTTTAATGAGTTTTCTGTTTTATCTATAAAAATCTTCTCAGCGTTGATCAGTTTACAACGCGTGGGTCATCTCTTGTGGATTTTGTGTGGAGAAGATTAGATTTAAATACTCTGCAGTAGCTTTTAACCAGGCTAATGTTAACTTAGCTGCAGTGAGATTGTTTTAGCTTTAACTTTAAATGCCATTTATGGATTAATAAACTCAACATTTTAATTGATATAAAGCCGCTTCACAGCCTGTCAGCCTCCCGAGGGTAAGTGTTCAAGTTACTGAAATGTGTATAACTCTTCAAATCAATGCTACATGCTACAAACAGTTGCATTTTGTTTTTTTTGTCAATTTAACACACTTAACAGGCTTATTTTGAGTCCTCGGGTGCGTGTTAAAATCTCGGTGAGTCGTCTGAAACTTTAAATAAATTCGACTCAAGATAAATAATAATTTGCTATTGACAATTACTGTTTTAATTTGACTGAATTTTCTGGGTTTATTTTAGTTTACATGTCAGTTTTAGTCACAGCGGCTCAAAGCAGTTTTGTTTATTCACTATAATATCTACAATTGGAAGAATATTGACTGGAGTTTGGTGTCAGGTTTTCTCCAAAAGACAAAATGTTAGTCACACACATTGCAGCTGCACATAACTAGATGTTTACAGTCTATGGTCTGTACTGGCTGTCATCAGCAGGGGGAGCAGCTGTACCACAGTTATTTCTCTGAAAGCTGGAAGAAGCTAAAATAGGTTTTTAGTTAAATTAGAAATGCAGTCGACTTGATTTCTGTCTGTGTTTCTCTCTCTTGTCTCCAGCAGGATGATCTCTCAGGTCTTCATCTTGTCTTCGAAGGGCGACCACCTCATCTACAAAGACTGTATCCTCACCAAAAAATAAACATGTTTGTCCACTGATGAAAAAAAGTGAGCCAGAGCCAAGCTAAAAGTACTTATTAGTATTAATAATATCTGGAACATGTGATATTGACGTCATAATAAACCAAACAAACTCACCTTATATTCAAACGCCACTAACAGGCGGCATCTTCACAACTTAAAGTAGTTTTCTGAACTTCAGAAGTCAGAATCTCTTTATTGTCATTGCTTAACACAACGAAATTGAGGTAGCAGCTCTCGATTCAGTGCGGTTTAAAGTGCAAGTAAAAAGTATAAGGTAAAAACAAAGCACCGAAAAACAAAAAGGACAGTTCTGTAAAAAAAAAACACAGTGAAAAAAACAGTGTAAAAAATGTTTATATATGGATTGTGCACAGCTCCAGGATAAAAGCTGTTGCACATTTATGTTTTTTATTTATTTATTTTACTTTTTATTGAATAATAATAATGGATTACATTTATATAGCGCTTTTCTATTGTTACCCAATACCCAAAGCGCGTACAGCAACTATTATTGCATTATTGAACATTTAAACACATTACGAGCCAGTTACACAGACAGCTAAGCATGTACAAAACCATATGGGACGAAGGGCGATTACAGAACAAACTGACAAACAAAGTGAGACAGAACAAACCAGAGATCAGGGGGTGTTGAGCAGGCATATTGAGTATGTTGGAAATAAAAACAGAGAATAATGTCTTTGCATGTGTTTCCATAAGTTGCAGCAGTGCATTGAGCTCTTTTTATTTCATTAATTCAACCCCCAACAAAATCAACAGACATTGAGAATTTTACTTTCTGTTTAATCATATTTAAAATGAGAATAATAATCAATAGTTTGGACGCCCGGCTGCTGAACCGACTATCGGGGAGAGATGAGTCAGTGGGATGTCCTTCCCACAGAACTTATTCTATGTACAAATCCTCACACATTCTCATGCTTGTCAAAGCGCTGGTTACTGAGTAAGCAAGTTTGCACATTGTTGAGTATTATGTGAGTGTGTTTATGTGTCTGGTAATGAGTGTGGTTATTAGAGGAGGATGATTGTTATCTGTGTTTTGTATGTGTGTATGTGTTTGAATGTGTGATGAGAGTGAGAGAGAGTGTATGTGCTGTTAGTCCCTATTGTGCACTTTATGATTTGGCGCTCCTGTTTCCCTGCTTTTATTAGTGCATTCTGTCAATATTTTTTAAATATTATGGTTATTATGTCCTATTTCAATTAATCTTAATATTGTATCTGTTTAGCACTTTACCTGCCCAGGGACTAACAGGCGGAAATTAGCAATTGTTGCTATAACCTGGCTCAAAGCATCTCTTCTTGTTTTACAAGATTAATGTTTTTTGTGCATTGTCCCTGTTTTAAATAAATAAATTCATTCATTCATTCATGAGTGTAATTTCACCAGAGGAAACCAAAGTTGCTGAATCAGGAAGATTATTTAAAAAAGAGGGACAAGTTAATAATGAAGCAGCTCGTGTTTCTTAACCTGACCACCAGTCCGCGGAGAGGCGGGAAGTGATGTCGTCAACACTTTTTACGAGAAGGTCACGGCGCTGACGGGAGACCAGCCTCCGGTTGTCATGGTAACGCCACCACCACGTGTCTCTCTCTGATAATTACTGTGTTATTATTATATATATTAATTATATATT
This sequence comes from Trachurus japonicus, assembly GCF_045865225.1. Classification (NCBI taxonomy): domain Eukaryota; kingdom Metazoa; phylum Chordata; class Actinopteri; order Carangiformes; family Carangidae; genus Trachurus; species Trachurus japonicus. The sequence goes on along the minus strand of NC_140920.1, from coordinate 2,717,562 downwards.
AAGTTATTATTAGTTGTGATTGACTGTGTGATTAAGTTTCATTTATTTTTCTGGGTTTTTTTTTGTTTTTTTTTCTTCCTTCAGAGTCACAAAGACCTTCACTTCGTCCACGTCCGGCAGGGAGGACTGTACTGGGTTGCCACGACAACAGACAGCTCCTCACCTTTCACTGTCATCGAGTTCTTGAACAGGTGTGTGTGTGTGTGTGTGTGTGTGTGTGTGTGTGTGTGTGTGTGTGTGTGTGTGTGTGTGTGTGTGTGTGTGTGTGTGTGTGTGTGTGCAGAAAAAGAGGATTGTTGCACCTTCACACAACCACACACTCATCTCTAACGCATCAACACAACTCACTCTGTGGTGAAACACAAGATCAGATAAGTGTGTGTGTGTTTTTGTGTGTGTTTGTATGTGTGTGTGTGTGTGTTTGTGTATATATGTGTGTGTGTCCTCAGGTTAACGGCTCTGGTTAAAGATTACTGTGGCAGTCTGTCGGAGAGGTCGGTGCAGATGAACTTTGCCCTCATCTACGAGCTGCTGGACGAGGTCGTGGTGAGTTCAGGTCTCATCTGTTCATCAGAGACTCGTTCAGTTGACTCAGTTCAGTTCAGAAAACTTTATTTATCCCATACATACGGGCAGTTCAGTTCACAGCGCACAGTTCAATGAATTTAGAAGAAGAAAGAAAAGCACAACACACACAACAATCATTCATTGGACGTATAACCTTGACAGTTAGTAAATCAGTTAAACTTTTCCCAGCAGCGATGTCTTGTAGGCTACATGTGCAGATATGCAAAATAAGTATTCCAACATGGAAAAGAATGAATAAATAGGTTAAATAAATAAATAAAATAACAAAGCACAAACCTAACTCATTAAAATTGGCATTCATCAGCCTAATAACTGAAGGGATTATGGATATCTATAACTGAATTATGACTATTCCTAATTCCAGTTACAGATATCTACAACGTCACTTTGCCTACTAGTCAAAACTTAATTTAAGATATCTGAAAAGGGACGTGTAGATATCTTTAATTGAGGTGAATTAAAGATATCTAGAACTGGAATTATGACTAGTCGTAATTCAGTTACAGATATCCATAATTCACAATAGTGGATATCTGCAACTGAATTGTAGATATCTGTAATGATGACAAACCTCATACACATGAATGGAAAAAGTGATGTAATTTGTCCAGGGAAGAATGTAGTTGTGGATATCTTAGATAGATAGATAGATAGATAGATAGATAGATAGATAGATAGATAGATAGATAGATAGATAGATAGATAGATAGATAGATAGATAGATAGTACTTTATTAATCCCTTGGGAGGTTACCCTCAGGGAAATTGAGGTTCCAGCAGAAGCACAGCACTGATCATATACATAAAAAAAAAGCACAGATAGATGTAAGAATATAAAAATATAAAATATAATGTGCATTCAGGGCTAAAAGAACAATAATAAATACATATAAATACATCAATGTTATTTTTGATGAGGCAAAACTGAATTACAGATATCTGCAACACATATCCAGTCTGGCTTTTAAATGTTAAAACGAAAAAATTGGATATAGGCAACAAATCAGAATTGTGCATCAAGGCCTGTAGTGTCAAGCTGCCATACTTTGGGATGTAATCTGAAAGTGAACCAGAAGTGACTGTATAAACCTTCATCTCTCTCTCTCTGTCTCCTAGGACTACGGTTACATCCAGACGACGTCCTCTGACGTCCTGAAGAACTTCATCCAGACTGAGGCCGTCTCTTCTCGACCCTTCAGTCTGTTTGACCTCAGCAACGTCGGCTTGGTGGGTTCACATCACATCACGTCACGTCACGTCACGTCACGTCACGTCAATCAAACCTGTGACCAAACACAAAAAGAAAAGCCCTTATTGTCTTCATTGAGTCATTGAATTATTGAAGTATTATCCTGTAGCACTTTACTCTAAGCTCCATGATTTAAACAGATAATGAGTGACAATATAGTTTATGATAATGTTATATATGATGGAGTCATGTTATCATGTTTCATTTGAGAAATTAGCACAGTTGTAGATGAACGCTGTACAATATTTAATGTCCTTATATCTGTGAAGTACGTCATATTTTTATACTGATATAAATGTTTCTATTTTAGCTTAGTTATCAGGACCAGGATCAGTATTATAACTCAGAGTTAACCTGGGTTTGTTGAACTTACTTTGTAGGATGTGAATCTCTATTTTCACCCTGTTGTTGTTATTGTTGTTTGTTGTTGTTGTTGTTGCAGTTTGGAGCAGAGACTCAACAGAGTAAAGTGGCTCCTAGTTCTGCAGCCACCAGACCCATCCAGTCCAGCAGGGAGCAGGTAAACACTGTTCATTTCATTTCATTTATTGTTTTTTTGTCGAGGACAATGCACATTAATGAACAGTTTAACGCCATGGCGTCATGTAAGTGTGCCAGATTTAGCTCAAAGCTAGTTTCCGTCCGTAGTCCTCACATTAAAAAACAGACAGACATACCACAGATCACAGATAATAGTAATAATCGACGAGGTTTAAACGTGATGACGCTATTAATGACACAGAGTTCAGCTCAACGATATCACACATTTGTGGAAGTCAGGCCATTTGTTTTAATGGTTCAGTCTCAGGGCCACGGTAATTCTGTCTGTCACTGGTCATTAATCATCAAAAAACTGAGAAAAACGTCTTTACTACCATTTCAGACTCTCAGCTCCTGACTTCATATGTTCAGCCTCCTCACACTGATTATAAATAAGAAAGAAGATATGAAAACCATTAGCTCTAACCTCTGCACAAACATTGTCACACGACCACAGTGTCACAACCTGAGTCTGAGCAGATTCATTTGTATTAATTCATAATAATAAACAAAGCTCAGTAAGAGTTTTGCTCCATCACACAGTCTGACCTAAAATGTTCCCGACATGTTCCAGTAAATAGTCCGAACCCAGCTGGACACTGTACACATCCTGGAAAAAAAAAAACGACTGATCATGAGCAACAGACCTCACAGTTTCCCATACGTCTGTGTTTGTCTGTGTGTGTGTGTGTGTGTGTGTGTGTGTGTGTGTGTGTTTTTCCAGGGAGGAAAGAGTGAGATATTCGTGGACGTGATTGAGAGATTGTCGGTCGTCATCGGCTCCAACGTGAGTAACATCAGTCAGACTTCAGCGATTTAAGTTTGAGTAAAGTTGAAATTCTGATAGATTCTGATAAAATATTATCACCACGATGCTCATCATCAGACACTTAAAGGGATAGTTCAACATTTTGGCAAATTGGCCCATTGCCATAATCCCTATAGTCATAGCAGTAGGTTCGTTACCTTTAATTGTCAGTGCAAGGTGTTTTTAGAACGGCGGAGCAGAGCTGTGAGCTGCTCAGAGCTACGCTACGGAGGCTCATTATGGGATTTCTTTGGTTTCCCTCATCAAACTCATCAAATACACAATCCAACAACTCCACAACGCTCTGGTGGACAAGTTGTGAGCTGCACATTCACCACGCTATGAGATAATAACACAACGTTACCACACAGAGTTGTTTTAGAGGGAAATACAGAGACTGCTTGATGAAAAACTGTCCCTGAAGGCAACGTGCATCAGCGGTTTTGCATGAATTTCCCTCTAAAACAACTCTGTGTGGTAACGTTGTGTTATTATCTCATAGCGTGGTGAATGTGCAGCTCACAACTTGTCCACCAGAGCGTTGTGGAGTTGTTGGATTGTGTATTTGATGAGTTTGATGAGGGAAACCAAGAAATCCAATAGCTTGCACCAATAAATAAAGGTAACGAACCTACTGCTATGACTATAGGGATTATGGCAATGGGCCAATTTGCCAAAATGTTGAATTATCCCTTTAAACGAGTCTGAACTGACAGTAAAACTCTGTCTGTGCTGCAGGGCGTTCTGATGAAGGCCGACGTGGAGGGAGAGATCAGAGTCAAGTGCTACATGCCGACCTGCTCAGGTGAGGAACACAGATTAACTCTTTAGTAGTTGTAGTTGTAGTTGTTCAGAGCTCTGACTTCAGGTTTCTCACGTCTTCTCGTTCACTAGAGATGAGAATTGGTCTGAATGAGGAGTTCAGCATTGGAAAGTCGCAGCTCAGAGGTAACACACACACACACACGCACACATTTATACATTCCCATAAAGCGGTTGTTTAAACTGATCACACTCAGATTTTAAATTTCCCTCTAGTAGCAACAAGTCAGTGTCAGCCAATCAGAAGACTTCCTCTCAGTCTCTCTCTCTTCTGATTGGCTGACTGTGTTCCAATAAAATAAAATAGAGCAGATTACAGATAAAACACTCAGAGAAACCAAATCCTGCAAAGTGTTGGATGATGAACAACAACAGATATGAGTCTTATGACATATTGCTTCACTTGTTGCGCTCGGTGTCGCGGTTTCTGATTGGGGACTGTGGTTTTTTGTTGCCTAGGTTACGGTGCAGCCGTTCGAGTCGACGAGTGCAGCTTCCACCAGGCCGTCCGACTGGATGAATTCGACAATAACCGGATTCTCCGACTGTGTCCGAGCCAGGGAGAGGTGAGTGAGGTCTTAAAATCGGCTATAACAAGGTATCCGCGGGGTCTTGAAAAGTATTAAAAGGTGGTAAATCAATTTTGGGAAAATTAAGACCCTTAAAAAGTATTAAAAAGTCTTCTCACGACTTTATAAAGTCTTAAATTTTGAAGGTATTTTTTCTGAATTAGCTGTCCAAGAGTTTGAGTCCTAAAAAACATTGTGAAAGTGTGTGAATTTATTCATTTTATTAAAAAACAAAGATGAACCAGTACATAAAAAAGAAAAAAAGATTGTTGTTTTTGTTTTTTGAGAGTGGAGCAATGTTTTTTTTTTTTTATAAACTTTGCCTTTGATTTATTATCCCAGCCTATTTTGAATTCTGTTGTATCATAGTGGTCTATATAGTCTTTATCACAAACTAAAACTGTTGAGTTAAAAGTGTCACTGATGTAAATGGTTACAGCTTGAAGTGGCGGTGAGGTGTTGAAAAATATTGAGAAGGTCTTGAAAAAGTCTTAAAAAGGTATTAAAATTAACTTCAAGATTCCTGTATATACCCTGTATAAAAGCGCCGCTGTTTCACTATTTAACTCATCTAGTGCCGGCGTCGCCAATTTGCTCCATTCCAGTGTAATGTAGACAAAATGAAATGACGTTTCTCAGGGACTCGAAATACAACACACACTCCCACCTCCATTTCCCCCACACATACAGTACCCACTCACTTATAAAATGTAGAGTAAAAGAATTTGTAAAAATAAAGTAAGAATCTGGATAAATAAATAGAAGAGAGAGAAAAAACCAAAAAAAAAAACAGTTGAGTGCAAATAAATGCTACAGTGTCAGAGCAGTGCAGTTCAGCTGTTCATTAGCCTAACAGCAGCTAAAAAAACCTCCACTGTAGGTTTTCATACGCACACCAAACACACACTCTCAATCTATAATTGTGATCAGTAAATTATATGAAAACAATATAAAACACAATTTAAAAATGACAGTTGTTGTTGCCCTAGTTTATTTTGTTTAAATGGTTAAAGCTTCATATTTAAAAGTAGCATAATGTTCAGCCTCTTCTCTCGTCATATAATATTTGCAGCAACACTGTCAACTTCAGGCTGCGATCGTGCTATTTTGTATCGCTCATTGCTCACTCTTTTTTATGTTAAAGCAGTGGTTTATTCTGACTCTCTTCATCTCTGTCCTCCTCTTCCTCAACTTAAAGGGATAGTAGCATTTTTTTAAAGTGTGGTTGTATGATCTACAAATAGCCCCTAAGTACTTTAATTGCAGTAGAAGACTCTCTGCACTCCTCCCGTTAGCAACGCCAGCCCATAATAGCCCTGCCCAGAGATTTACAACATACATTGTTGTGAATGGACCCAAAGAAACGGCCTATTTTCACGGCCTAAAAGAGGTTTTACCTGAAAAAAAATACACAGTTCCATTATATATTATAGCGAACAATGGAACTGTGTATTTTTTTTCAGGTAAAACCTCTTTTAGGCCACAAAAATAGGCCGTTTCTTTGGGTCTGTATGTTGTAAATCTCTGGGCAGGGCTATTATGGGCTGGCGTTGCTAACGGGAGGAGTGCAGAGAGTCTTCTACTGCAATTAAAGTACTTAGGGGCTATTTGTAGATCATACAACCCCACTTTAAAAAAAATGCTACTATCCCTTTAATCGCTAATTTGTCTTCCAACTCCTGCTGCAGCAAACGGTGATGCAGTACCAGCTGAGCGACGACCTGCCCTCGGCTCCTCCCTTCCGCCTCTTCCCGACCATCGAGAGAGACAACGGAGGAAGGTAAAGAAGACGAAACATCCTCTCTCCTCCGCTCCCGGCTGGGCGATTGTTGTTAGTCAGCAGCAGCAGCACAAAGAAACACTCTCGCTATTATTTGTTTTGTTGTGAGTTTCCCCTCATTTAAAACCGTCTCAAACTTCCCCCTGCTCCTATCAAAACAATAACAAAAGACAAGCGCTCGATGACATCATGAAACAACGGGGGATCATGGGAGTTTTCTTCATCAACATCACCATGAAACACTGAAAAAAAAAAACCATTATTTCCCTGAATTACATGTGAAGGAGTAAACCACCTCTCTTTGCCTTTGAAGCTTCATATGGTTGGTATATGGAGTTTGTCATTTAGCCCACACTGTCATTAAATAAAAGGAATACTTCACCCAAAATCGATAATTCACCAATCATCTACTTACCGTCATGCCAAGGAAGGGTTCGGCTATGGATTTTCATATAATGGCGGCGGATACAGTTAACTTTTTTTTTTTTTAACACATATCTTTATTGATTTTTCAGTCTTTACACAATTCCCCTTCTTCCCCCCAACCCTGAACTGGAGCCAACAGTTAAACAGCATGAAAAATGACATTTCCTTTGAAAAATTAAAAACAAAAATACAAAAACAATATACCGTACATCTGCCTGTCTTCTAGTTAAATTTTTTGCATAATCAATTGAAATAAATAGGCACAAGTGAAAGAAAAAGATGGAAAAATTAAAAAAAAAAAATAATAATAATAATAATAAAATCAAATCAAATAAAATACATAAATAAATAAAAATAAAAATAGAGAGAAACATACATGCAGTATATTCAAAATATATCTATACATGTTTTGTTTTTTTGTTTTTTTTTGTTTGTTTTGTAACATTAAAAAAACAACAAAAGCGTATAATAATACAAAACCGACATAAATAAAATAAAATAAAAATTAAAAGGGTATCGTCTTATTTAAGGATTTAGTAAGTCAGGTCTTGATTCCAAAAATATGATAAATGAGTTCCATATGTCATGAAAAATGTGGCTTTTTTGTTTGATTATATATGTAAGTCTTTCGCGGATACAGTTAACTTAGTTTTGTTTAATATTTATCATGTGGGAAAACCTAATAATTTGTTGTTGCAGCTACAAAATACTAATGATATGGCTATGCAACCGGGCATGCCTTGAGTGCTCATTTTACCCTGCCTCTACCTATTAGGAGAACGGTAACAGAGCAGTGACGTATTGGAATCGGCTCCCACCATATATGACCAACACTGAAAATAAATGGAGATTCAAAAAGAAAATAAAAGAGGCCATTATTAGTAAAGAGCTTTTATTTTTTTAAGGTTTTGAAAAGTCAAAGTTGGTTTGTATTTGTAAAATATTTTTTATTTTTATTATTTTGTTTTATTTTGTTGTTTTTCATTTATCTAATTCTGTAATTTATTGTATTTTGATGTGTTTGACACTCATACGTGACGAGTATGAGTGTCTGGACCCCAGGAAGAATAGTCCTTACCAAGGTGAGGACTAATGGGGATCCATAATAAAACTAAACTAAACTTTTGAATCGTCCAAAACACACACTATGAAACATCCAGATACCTCCATACTGCTCGTCTGTACTGACCCAAGAGTCCTGAAGCCGCCACATGGAAAAGTTGTTTAGAAAAAATTAATTTGATCTCTGTTTTTAGCCTCGTTGTAGCAGCAGCTCCCAGTGTGCATGCACGAGATTTGCTGCGAGATGTTGTAAACCATTGGATGTTTGATGTAAAGAACATCAGCCACTGGGAGTTACTACTACAACAAAACTCCAAAAGCGTTTTGATGACTCCGAAAGTTCTCCGAACCCTTCGTTGGCAATAGGGTGAGTAGAAAATTGGTGAATTATTGATTTTAATTTAATGAAATTTAATGAAAAACATCTGATACAGGATATAAATCCTCTACATCAGACTCAAATAAATAGCAACATACAAAAATTAAACACAAATATACCAACCCATACATAATCACTAAAATCCTATAACAGAATAACCTCAAAAATCTCAAGAAAACTACAAACAAAAGAAAGAAAGAAACAACAAAACAAAATAATTCATACCCTTGCCCTGTAGTTATATAAAAGTCCTTGTTTGACCAACATTGATCGAGTCTATTTTTAAAAGAGTTCACTTGGGTGAAGTATCCCTTTAAGTGCTGAAACTGAAGGCAACTGGACTTCTTTTGATTCTTGAAGACGTTTCACCTCACAGAGTTGTTTTAGAGGGAAATTCATGCAAAACCAGCTGATGTGCGTTGCCTTCAGGGACAGTTTTTCATCAATCAGTCTCTGTATTTCCCTCTAAAACAACTCTGTGTGGTAACGTTGTGTTATTATCTCATAACGTGGTGAATGTGCAGCTCACAACTTGTCCACCAGAGCGTTTTTTTGGAGTTGTTGGATTGTGTATTTGATGAGTTTGATGAGTTTGAAACCAAGAAATCCCATAATGAGCCTCCGTAGCGTAGCTCTGAGCAGCTCACGGCTCTGCTCCGACATCTTGCACCGACAATTAAAGGTAACGAACCTACTGCTATGACTGTAGGGGTTATGGCAATGGGCGAATTTGACAAAATGTTGAACTATCCCTTTAAGGTCTGAGGTTGAGTTTGACCTAGATCTTGTGTTTGTGTAAGATTCTTCTGATAAAGATGAACTCAGATAAACCTGCCACATATGGACAGGGCCGTTGCTAGGAATTCTGGGCCCCCTTAAAGAATACTAAAGTGGGCCCCTCCCCCTAACTTTTCCTTTTTTTTTTCTTAGACTACGTATGTATTATCATTTTTTATTTAGCCTTCTTTGTTTTGATGCTAATGCAGCATTACACTGCAAAAACTCAAGTATCTTACCAAGAATATTTGTCTTATTTCTAGTCAAAATGTCATTTCTAGTCAAAAGAAATATCATTATACTTAAAATAAGACACATCACATTAAAAGTAGCTTGTTTTTAGACACTTTTTACTTCTTTCAAGCAGATTTTCACTTGGAATAAGTAGAACAAATCTGATAATGGAACAAGTTTTTCTTCCTTATTACAAGCACAAAAACATGCTTTCACTGGCAGATTTTTCTACTTATTTCAAGTGAAAATTTGTTTGAAACAAGTGAAAATGATCTAAGATCAAGTTAATTTTTAGGTGATGAGTCTTATTTTAAGTGGAAAGAGATTAGTTTTGGCTAGAAATGAGACATTTGGACAAGAAATAAGACAAAAATTCTTGGAAAGATGTAGAGTTTTTACAGTGTACTATGAGTATTAGTCAGGGTCTTACGCAGCATAAATCAGTCGTACAAAGATTAGACTACTGGGGTTTTTTATGGGCTCCACTGGGCGCTGGGCCCCTAGAATTATCACCACCTTTCTCCCCTATACAACGGCCCTGCATATGGAGTGACTAGGTTTTTTCATTTGTTCATCGTTTGATGTCGTCTGTGTTTCTTTGTGGCATCTTCCACTCAGGGTAAAGCCACAGGTTCCTGAGTGGACTTGTGTCGCGCTGCTGAAGACGACGTATAAAACTCTTCTTTACTTTCCTTCATCATCTCCTTGTACCATGGGAACTGAAGCAGAAAGTGGAGAGCAGGAAACGGAGTCTGCTGTTGTGACAGGAACACAGTGTTTAGCAGCATCGACTCATGAAGAACAAGCTCGCAAATGTCACAGACAGGACGAAAAAAAAAATTAAACTGTCCTTTTTCACTAAAACCTGAGCAGGACTTTGGATAAACAGGATCAGGAGGTTTGTACCAGGCTGTTAACCTCAGTGTTTATTCCTGCTGCCGATCGTTGGACATTTTAACAGCTGACTCGGTGTTGGAGACAGAGTCTAGTGGTCAGTGGAGGAACTGGCCTAAGGGTGGGAATCTTTTACTATCTCACGATTCGATTCGATTCTGATTTTTGGGGCTACGATTCGATTCAAAATCGATTTTCGATTCAATTCAAAACGATTTGATTCCTAATGATTCAGTCTATCGGTGCAAAGATCCTCATGATCGACTCCAGTCTGCTTTGCAAGACAGAACGACTAAAGTGTCTAAACTTTTTCACATTTATTGAGTTTTAAACATTTATCCACGCTTAGATGGAATTGACCTCTGGCTAAGCCACGCCCCGTCCACTCACTCGGACAAACAGTCAACATTCGGTGACAGTTGCTATGGCAGCTGTCACAGTAGGAGACATTTCATAGGAGGCAATTGATGATTTTTGGAGACAGAAAGATTAAATATTGTCTCAAAGTCACCAAAACTTCACTTGACTTCACTGCTATGGCTGCCGTTTGCCGCGAAACGCCGATAGCGATGGGCTAATTTCTGTTAGCCTGTCTATGGAGTTTTACATTATACGTTAGCATTAAGCTAGCGGACTTTATGCTTAGTTGTGATACTGGCTAACATCTAAACATCTCTGACAATATGTTGCCTCAAATACGTTGTTGACTTAACTTAGAACAGATGTAGACATCCTTGTTAAGTTTATCCAGGTTTAGTTGGTGTTGTGGTCTACTGCATAACTTTATCCAGAGCAGACACTTCTCTCGGTTGAGATGTGGCTTAGGAAAAGGTAAAATAATCCACCCCGTGGCCCCCAGCCTCTCAGGATACCTAGTGTTGGAGTTGCATGTGCCCCATGCACACTGTTTGACCAATTTAAACTTAAAATGTCAAGAAAAAACATATAAAAATGAATGAAAACTGACTAACTGCAATGCATTTCAATGGACGTGGAAGCAGAGAATGTCCGAGTGTATGGGCTAGCTATGCGCACTGTGATTGGCTCATCGCGTTTGGGGGCGTGGCTTAGCCATAGGTCAATTGTTGAAACTGTTGGATAAAAGCAATACCACATATTGCTTAAAGGGATAGTTCAACATTTTGGCAAGTTGGCCCATTGCCATAATCCCTATAGTTTTAGGAGTAGGTTTGTTCCCTTTAATTGTCGGTGCAAGCTGTTTTTAGAACGGCGGAGCTGAGCCGCGAGCTGCTCAGAGCTACGCTACGGAGACTCATGGGATTTCTTGGTTTCCCTCATCAAACTCATCAAACACAAACTATCCCTTTAAGTAACAAAATTAAAAGTGCCCCTTTTATTAAAAAAAATAGTGCAGATAAACAGGCTGCCTTTTAAATTTTAAGACAATGGAGGCCGACAGCCAGCAGATTTGTTTAATTTTTTTATTTTTTAAAATCGATTTTTGGACATTTTATATCGATTCTGAATCGTATTAAATGAGAATTGCGATTCTTATGTGTGAATCGATTTTTTTTGGCACACCCCTAGGAACTGCAGCTTGTGTCTGTTCTCCGTCACCGCTTTAGACCGGTCTGGTTTCAGTTGAGGTCAGAGGTCACACAGTCACTTCTGGTTGCTATGTAAACATCTGTTATTATAATCTGTGGTGAGTTCATTTTGATATCATTGCATCACACACACACAGACACACCAGACTCGTGTTGTTGCTGCAGTTCCTCGGCTGATTTGCACCCTGTCGCTGCCTCTCAGAGTCTCTGTCAACACTGTTGACAAAACAGTGTCTGCACAGCTTTAGAGACGTCCCATATAAACCTCTGTGTCCTCTGTCTGAACCTCTGAAGCAAATCATCCGCCTGCCTGCCTGTCTGTCTGCCTGCCCACACACACACACCTCAGTCAGTGTTAGAAACTAAACTACTGGAGATGTTTTGAGGACAAATCTGTCTTTAAACCATGAAGTGCACATTAGGAATATAATATAAGGCTTCAGCAGTTTGAATTACACGACACTTCCCCCTCCGTGTTTCCTCATTTTGTTTTCACGGGCGACACAGTCACAGGCAGTGGACATTTTCATTTGCAGGTCTGGTTTTAGTAACATCTTGATTGAAAGTCTTCACTGGATGAATGAATCAAAGTTTATTTGAACACAGAATAAAAGAAGAACAAAAATAAAAACAAACAACAGTAGATACTAGGGCTGGGGCGATATGCTTTTCTCCCGATTCGATTCTTCTACGATTTTTTTGGATGGCGATTCGATTTAAATTGCGATTCTACGATATTGCCGATTCTCTCGATTTTTAGTCTTTAGCATTTTTAACATTTATCTGCACACAAATACTGTAGGAGCCTATAAATTAACATACTCCATTATGAAGTGAACTTTATACCCTTATAACCCTTTTCAAAACCTGTACTCTCTGTATGTAAAAAAGGCACATTGCACAATATTTAAAAATCGATTTTTGAAAAAGAAAATCGATTTAAAAATCGTCAAAAAAGATATCGCAATATTTATGTGAATTGATTTTTTCTCCCACCCCTAGTAGATACAAGACAACAACGCAAAATAAAACAATGAAACAATTATTCATGTTCAGAAGGAGTGGGAAGAAGCTTATTAAATCCCACCCCTTCTCCCTATGTTAATTCCAATATATAGTATAATAAGTTATGAAAAATCCCACTCTGTAGCTCGTATCTGAGGTTGAATAGCTCATACCTTTCTAACTGTTTATATAGCTGCTAATGTTCGCTGCTTATCGCCTGTGGTTTTAAAGGGGCGGTGTGTAAGTTCTGTAATGTAATTTATGTTTTAGTCTGCTGACCAGAAACCCTTGGCCTGTCTCGCCTCATCACTTTCTGAGGTCTGTTGTGTCAAAGGTCAACCTGCACATTCACCACGCTATGAGATAACTAGAAAAAGATCATAGCATTTCCTTCAGAAAATGCGTGTGAATGCTGAAAACAGCTGAACGCTATTGGCTGAAGCGATGCTGAATGAGCTGAAGAAATTGTTGAATCAAAGCTAAATTAGCTGAAGAAACTGCTAAAGCAATGTTGAAAAGGGCTAATGCTAAAGCTGAAACATATAACTTGTAATATGAGATGAATGGCTTTTAAAGGTAAAAAAAACCCAGTAAAAATGTTAAAGGTAGAATAAAAAAAACAGTTGAAGAGTTAAAATCTGCGCCCCCGATGAGATAATAACACAACGTTACCAGACAGAGTTGTTTTAGAGGGAAATTCATGTTAAACCGCTGATGCACGTTGCCTTCAGGGACAGTTTTTCATCAACAGTCTCTGTATTTCCCTCTAAAACAACTCTGTCTGGTAACGTTGTGTTATTATCTCATAGCGTGGTGAATGTGCAGGTCACAACTTGTCCACCAGAGCGTTGTGGAGTTGTTGGATTGTGTATTTGATGAGTTTGATGAGGGAAACCAAGAAATCCCATAATGAGCCTCCGTAGCGTAGCTCTCAGCAGCTCACGGCTCTGCTCCGCCGTTCTAAAAACAGCTTGCACCGACAATTAAAGGTAACAAACCTACTGCTATGACTATAGGGATTATGGCAATGGGCCAATTTGACAAAATGTTGAACTATCCCTTTGAAGGTGCTGCGTTCAGGTGACACTGTGGTTTTCTTATGGTGAATCAAAGTGTTCAAAGTGTTTTATTAATTACAGGTGAATCCTTCTCTCCGCAGGCTGCTGATGTACATGAAGCTTCGCTGTGACCTGCCACCAAAGAGGTCAGTGTTTACATCACCATCCATCATCATCATTCACATCATTCAAAATGTTTAACCCCTTCCTGGCCAGTTGTTTTAGCTGCAAAAACACAAAATTTCTATGGGGCTCTATGGGGTTTATGGCTTGTGACAATGTTTTAGTGATAAAAAGAGATATCCAAAATCCCCTCAGTGAAAACTCGTGACTATAATATAATATGTCAACAAAATAAAACAAGAATTTTTAAAGGGGCTTTATCCATTGTTCAGATAGATTTCGGTTCTGGAAATTAGCATTAGCATATTACATTAGATATTGCCTCGTTTACATATTTAAACATCAAATTTGACAAAACTTGTAATACAAAAAATATTTGTCTTAATGTGAGTGATAAACTTTGGAAGTTTCATGATGATATCTGTTAGTTAAAAATTTTACTTTAAAATACATTAAAAAACCCATAGGCGGAGGTGGACATACATTTTTGTCCACTTGAAGGGTCATGGATGTCGTTAAAATGCATTATGGGTCCAAAAAAATGGACTTTCATTCTGAAACTCGGGACATCCAGAGTTTACCCAGAGATGCACCTCCTCGCCAAAAATCAGGCCCCAGTGACCTTTCATTTGACCGTGTTGAGTTGGGAAAGCAGCGCCGCCTTTAATTTAACCCTTACATACTGTTCAAATTTGATACTTTCACAGTATGGTACGGGTCAATTTTGACCCGGACCAAGAATACCCTCATAGTAAGTGTCTATATTGAATTTTAAACTACAGATCTATTTAGAATGTTTAAGTAGCCTATGACACATAAATTAATGTATGATTAAGTGTTAAAAAAAATTTCAGAGAGCAGGGAGAGTGCATTTTTTAAGTTTTACAACACTCGTTTTTGGAGAAAAACTTCTACTATTACACAGTATTACATCCTGTTCTACATAAGACATAAACACATAAAAGCCACAATGATTTAGATATATTTCATTGAATTTTAAAGGAGCAGTAACACGATTCACGTCGACATTAATTTGAACTAAAGGGAAAAAGTAGCTGACACACGAAAGGGCCACAACAACATGAACATGAACATGAACCGCTCCTCTGAAGCTAAAGCACTAGTACTAAAGTAAAGCTTTTATGCTGCGTCCCAGCTGAGTGATGATGACATAATGTTAATAAACATATGGAGGATTAGCAGACGATGATGATGATGTCGTTGTTCCTTTGTTGTTGCAGTGCTGCGATCAAAGTCTGTGCCACCATCCCCGTCCCTAAAGGCTCCGTGAGGTGAGACGCACCCATGCAAATGCTGCTGCTGTTTGTTATGAAAATGAGTCTGTATGTAAAAACTGAGTCCGTCTATGTGTGTGTGTGTGTGTGTGTGTGTGTGTGTGTGAGAGCACAAACAGGAAGTGCAGAGTAATCCACATCGCTCTGAGGAAATTGGACGTGTGTGTGTTTTTGAATGAGAAACAACATTTGCAAAGTAGAAGCGTCTCAGCTGAAGAGACGCAAACTCGTCTTATTTGTTAGTTAAAGTTAAGGAAATGGGGAATAATTGACAATATTTGCTTGTTATCCTTGTAAAAACCCGTCAATGGCGAACCACCATGTTATATTAAACAACACATCAGAGGTTCATAAGAATTGTGAGATATAAAATGTTTTTTTTGCATAAAGGCCTGAAGAATAAAACACGTTTGTTTTAATGATGCAGCCAAAAGGCCATAAAGCGACGGATTTGAATACGTGACATCAGCAGGATGAGACAGAGCAGTCAGTTCATGAAGTCGCCTCGCTCTGCTGCTGCTGCTGCTGCTGCTGCTGCTGCTGCTGCTGCTGCTGCTGCTGCTGCTTTCATTTCCATTTTTTTTAAAAATTTGTTTATTTGGATAAAACCCCTTGAGATGTATCATCTCGTTTTCGAGGGGGTCCAAACATATAGACAAACATAGATTCAACAGACAAACATGTTCTCAACAATATAGAAAAACAAACAGACAAATAAACAAACAAAACAAGCAAACCAAAAGACAAAAACAATAATACAAACAAGGACAAACCACAGTTATTGTAACTACATTGGGACAAAACAAAACAAAACAAAACAACCATAGTAGGGCCACAAAGGTCAACGCTGGGACTAAAATGACAGTATATAATGATTAGTAACAGATCAACAAATCAGAAATGCGTCTTCAGTGAAAACAGGAACAGGTCACCATCAGACAAAGCGAAAACATGATGTTGATTATTATAGATTCACACCTCGATCCTCACCTGGACTGGACAGGAAGTGTGTAAAGTAACTGAGAGACAGGTCAAAGTTGATCAATGTCTGTAGTAGGGATGTCACGATTACTTTCTTACTTTACTTTTCACAATTAATCGCGGTGTTAAACGCCACAATTAATTGATCGCAAAGATTCCTAAATACTGTCACTTTCCAAAAAAAGATTATGTATGAATAGAAGAATATGTGTCTTATTTCTAGTCAAAACAATCTCATTCTACTTAAAATAAGACTCATCACATTAAAAAGTAGCTTGTTTTTAGACACTTTTTACTTCTTTCAAGCAGATTTTCACTTAAAATAATCTGATAGTGGAGCAAGTTTCTCTTTCTTATTACGAGCACAAAAAACTTGCTTTCACTGGCAGATTTTTCTACTTATTTCAAGTGAAAATTTGTTTGAAACAAGTGAAAATGATCTAAAAAACAAGTTACTTTTAAGGTGATGAGTCTTATTTTAAGTGGAAAGAGTTTAGTTTTGACTAGAAATGAGACATTTTGACAAGAAATAAGACAAATATTCTTTTTGCAGTGTAAAGGTAAATGCACCGATACCGGTCCATTTACTGTACCTACAGTAACGTAGCATTGATTAAATGTTAGAGTGTCATTTGTAATTTTAAAAAAAAGATAAAAATTTACTTAAACATTTGGTATCGATGACACTTCCCCTGACGGATTAATAACTGATCATATTTTAATAGATATTTAAAATAGTTTATAATTAGTAATGTATATTTTAACTATATTTGATTTTACACATTCATAGTGTTGTGAAATTACTGTAATTAATGCATAATAATCGTGATAATCGCAACACCGTGGCTATTTCTCTGACAATAATCGTACCAAAAAACATATTACTATTATCGTGACATCCCTAGTCTGTAGCCTTGGTAACAATTGATTGTAATAAATCAGCAAAATTGTCTAAAAGTATGTTTTTCAATATATATATATATAATAATGTAACATTGAATAGGGCTGAAAGGATGAAGTGGTTAGATTTCTGTGGCCGAAGGTCAAGGTTGCGGCGACCTCGTGAACCTTGATGATTAACAAACACCTTCGAGGAATCACTGTTGTGGAAAGTGACGACGTTACGTCAGATCAAAGCTCTGGGATTATCTTTCAAATCACCTGTGTGTGTGTGTGTGTGTGTGTGTGTGTGTGTGTGTGTGTGTGTGTGTGAGCTCATCTCTGAAAGTGTTTCTGCCTCAGTGCTTCACATCTGTAACACCACTGTAGGAACATCTGCAACCCGACGACCTCTGACCCCTTTAAGACTCAGACAGTCTCAACCTGTAGAGTCTCAACACTTGGCTTGGGCGGTATCCAAATTTTGATACCGTCAAACTTCCTCCACATTTTACCACGGTATACGGTATTACCGTGACTAATTAAAAATTATGACGTAAGTGGCATTACCAAACATTGTCTTCACCAATCAGAAACTGAATACTAGGGCTAAACATTAGCAGACCAAAATCTCATTGGTCGATTGGTCTCAGGAAAAAAAAAAACACATTTGGAGCCCTGTCTTGTCAAAATTAAAGGACAATTCCAGGCGAATTCAACTCAGGGGTGTATTTTCATATCATTTTAGGTCTAAAAGAAGGAATCTGAAGATTTTCAGTTTAATCGCTCCTGTTTTGCGGTAGCTGCGTCTGTCCCCGCGTCGTCACGGCAGCAATGAATGGGAGTGGATGTAAGTTCTTCTGTTTAGGCTGTTTACAGCCCTCAAAGCCACAGACAGCGTCAGATGGAGACTCAAACATGCACCCAGAAGTTTATTTACTTCAAGCAAGCCGGCATGTTTGTAAAAGTCGATCTAATTCAAAGTCTCCCAGAGTCTCGCGCCAGACCCAGTTGCCGTGCACGGTGTGTTCAGGTGCAGTGGGAAAAGCTCCCGTTTGTGTCATAAACACAGGAATATCAACTCTTTACTTGCTTCAAGTAAAAAAAACTTCTCGGTGCATCTTTGAGTCGCCACCTGACGCTGTCTGTGGAAAAAAATGTACACTTGAAGCAAGTAAAGAGTTGATATTCCTGTGTTTATGACACAAGCGGTAGCTCCGACTGCGCCTGAACACACCAGCACTGCAACTTCGGGCTCGTGCGAGACTCCGGGAGACTTTGAATTAGATCTAGTTTTACAAACATGTCGGCTTGCTTGAAGTAAATAAACTTCTCGGTGCATGTTTGAGTCTCCATCTGATGCTGTCTGTGGAAAAAAAATGCGGCTTTGAGGGCTGGAAACAGCCTAAACAGCGGAACTTACATCCACACCCATTCATTGCTGCCGTGGCGATGCGCGGACAGACACAACTACCGCAAAACAGGAGCGATTAAACTGAAAATCTTCAGATTTCTTCTTTTAGACCTAAAATGATATGAAAATACACCCCTGAGTTGAATTCGCCTGGAATTGTCCTTTAAGTCAAAATCAATATGACCGAACTGTATATGAAAGGCTATAGGGCTTTTATTTTGAAGGGCCAGATACAGTTTTTTACAGGGTAAAACATATGAAACTAAAAAAAGTGCTACTGGACATATAATCAATTTTAGACATTAAATTACTTTTATTTAATATTTAATCCTTATCTCCTGTATAAGTGCATTGCATTTTTTCATGACGGTATTGAAACTGATACCGTTGCTATTTTTAAACACCTGCAGTATACGGTATTACCGTAATACCGCCCAAGCCTACTCAACACCACTTCTTCTTTTTAGGGAATTTAATCTGTTATCTGTTTTCAATGTGAACATCTTCCACAGGGTATCCATCCGCGGGGTCTTGAAAAGTATTAAAAGGTGATAAATCAATTTTGGGAAAATGAAGACCCTTAAAAAGTATTAAAACGTCTTTTCATGACTTTATAAAGTCTTAAAGGGATAGTTCACCCAAAATTGAAATTTCACTCATTATCTCCTCCCCCTCATGTGGACTAAGGGCTGGGAGAAGTTTCAGAGTCCTCCGTGGCTTCTCTGAGTTACAGGGGGTCTCGGCGTAGCAGTGCATGTCCATATGACGGTTGCTAATGGATACCAACTGTCTTCGTAACAAAAAGACACACCAACCAAAACATCCAGATACCTCCATGCTGCTCGTATGTAATGTCCGTCTTGTATTGAAGCCCCGAAATGCGAAATTGTCCCGAAAAAAATTAAATAAGTCTATATTTCAAGCAATTTTGGGTGAACTATCCCTTTAAATTTTGAAGGTATTTTTTCTGAATTAGCTGTCCAAGAGTTTGAGTCCTAAAAAACATTGTGAAAGTGTGTGAATTTATTCATTTTATCAAAAAACAAAGATGAACCGGTACATAGAAAAGAAAAGAAGATTGTTGTTTTTGTTTTTTGAGAGTGGAGCAATGTTTTTTTGGTTGTTGTTTTTTTCATAAACTTTGCCTTTGATTTATTATCCTAGCCTATTTTGAATTCTGTTTTATCATAGTGGTCTATAGTCTTTATCACAAACTAGAACTGTTAAAAGTGTCACTGATGTAAATGGTTACAGCTTGAAGTGGCGGTGAGGTGTTGAAAAATATTAAGAAGGTCTTGAAAAAGTCTTAAAAAGGTATTAAAATTAACTTCAAGATTCCTGTATTTACCCTGTTCCAAACATGTGTGTTCATGTATAAGTATGTATATTTATCTCATGATCTGCCATTTAGTTTCCAGAAGTTTTTAAAAAGTTTTCCTCAGACATTCATTTATATCAGACAAGACACTCAAAGGACTTCCACCTTCCTTTTTGTCGGACTTCATACAATCAACGCACTTTAAAATACAGAGGACCGTCCTTATGGAACAATCTACTGTACCTACATCACTGAGATCAATGGGCCTCATTCACCAATATCTTCTTAAGAACCTTCTTAGATTCTTTCTTAAGTTGTTCTTAAGAAGTTCCTTAAGAAAACCCTACGTCAGATTCATCAACGCGTTCGTAAGCCTCAGAATTGTTCGCAGCTGTGTTCCTACTTGATGAATGCCATCTCCTCGTAAGTTGAGGGCGTGTGCCAGGTGAGTCTAATTAACATAGGATTAGCATAGGTAACAGCCCCATCAATGCCCATAAAAGGGCATGAGACTGCAGGGCCGTGTGCAAACAGAACCCACAGGCACTGAGCAGAGAAGGTGAAGTGAGAAAGAAAGTTGAAATGCTCAAATGGAAATCTGGGAGGGAGCACCAGACTCCAAACATAAAAAGAACTTAAGTAGTGAAGTGGCGCTACTGTGGCAGGAATGAAACTAAGAAACAAACAAAAGGCTTATATTTAGTTTATATTTTTATATTTATATTTATATTTAGGCTATATTTAGTAGCCAGCAGTGGATGCAGCTCTTTGGGTTGTTATCAGAGAGACCACACTCTCACGTGTGCCATCATAAATATCATCATATTATCATATATTTAAAAAAAACAAAAAAAAAAACAGTTGTGTGTAGTGTGAACACTTAAAAAAAACAAACTGATATGAATTAAGTGTCTATAATGTTTTTTTAAGAAACTGCAATGATTTGTCAATTATTATTATTAATATATAATTATTAAAAACATCATAAAAGATGAGAAAATAATTCTTATTCAAATCATATAATATCATACAACTGCAGAACAAAAGAAAACACTATAATCGGTTATTTTTGCAGAAGTCTCAGCACTTAAAAGTGCGTAAGTATACTCCTGACTGTTCGTAGATTTTGTTCTTAGTTGAGAACAAATTCTGGATAAGAAAACATTCATGAATGCCACAATCTTCGTAAAAACTTCGTAAGTAGGACTTAAGAACAAATTTGTTCTTAAGAACGGTTCGTGAATGAGGCCCAATATCCACTCTGGCTTTGTTCAAAAAAATCATTTTTTAGTTAAGATTTGTAGCATTTCTGGATTTGTCAATTTGTAATTTAATTATTTTTTTCCTTTTTCATATATGTAAACTGTTTTTTTATTAATTCAGTATCTTTCATTTTTCTATGTTAACTTGTCTTTCTTTTTCTCTTTGGCTTCAGTTTGTCTCAGGAGCTCAGCAGTCCGGATCAGAGCGCCGAGTTGAAGCCGCAGAGCCGAGCCGTCGTCTGGCAGATACCTCGCTTTCCTGGAGGAACGCAGCTCTCTGCTCTGTTTAAGGTGCACACACATACACACGAACACACACACACACACACACACACACACACACACACCCAGATTGTGTTAAAGCAGAAGTAAGTGATATATTTGTGTTAATATAAGTCTTAAATAGTTATATCTTCCGACAGCAATCACTTCTATAGAGTGTTTGGTCTGAAACACGGGTCTGTCAGTCCCTCTGCTCTGCTCTGAGCCCAGGAGAAAACATTTATCGTATCCTACAGTTTTTATCCAATGAGGAGAGAGAACGGCATGCAGGGCTGTGTGTGCAGCCAAGGAACGCCGTGAATGTGGCGACGTAGGGACGAGGACTGTTATGGTGCGTTCAATGAAACTCGTATTTTTCCGACCGTGAAGTCGTACCAGTTCGATCTGGTACGAGTTCACCGGTCGGAAGTTACGAGTGGCCGTTATAGTGACTTTCACCGGTAAAACAGGTCGGAAAAACACGAGTGGGTTGCCTGGAACGCTACAAAGTCGTAAGTTGTGACTTGAAGCTGTAACTTACGGTTTCAAAAGCCTGCCTGGAACGCAGCATTAGCGAAAACGACCGGACCACTTACTTCTGTTTTAAATGATTCTCTTGAAAGCTCCATACAGTATAAAGGTAGATGTTTGTGTTAAAGCTCCATACAGTATAAAGTAGGGGTGGGAGAAAAAATCGATTCACATAAATATTGCGATATCTTTTTCTGACAATTTTTAAATCGATTTTTTTTTTTCAAAAATCGATTTTTTCTTTGAATTTTCTTTTGTTTTTTGAAAAAAAAATTGGGGGGGGGGGGGATTTTTTTTTTTTTATATTGTGCAATGTGCATTTGTTGCCTTTTTTACATACAGAGAGTACCGGTTTTGAAAAGGGTTTAAGTTCACTTTATAATGGAGTATGTTAATTTATAGGCTCCTACAGTATTTGTGTGCAGATAAATGTTAAAAATGCAACTAAAAATCGAGAGAATCGACAATATCGTAGAATCACAATTTAAATCGAATCGCCATCCAAAAAATCGTAGAAGAATCGAATCGGGAGAAAAGCATATCGCCCCAGCCCTAGTATAAAGGTAGATGTTTGTGTTAAAGCTCCATACAGTATAAAGGTAGATGTTTGTATTAAAGCTCCATACAGTATAAAGGTAGATGTTTGTATTAAAGCTCCATACAGTATAAAGGTAGATGTTTGTGTTAAAGCTCCATACAGTATAAAGGTAGATGTTTGTATTAAAGCTCCATACAGTATAAAGGTAGATGTTTGTGTTAAAGCTCCATACAGTATAAAGGTAGATGTCCATGTGTAGTGTGATTATAAAGCAGCTCTAGATTCTATATTAATACTGTGAAAGTATCAAAGCCTAGGATTTGGTTTTTCTGAGTGTTTAACTTGTGGTCACTGGAGCTCCAGAGAGAAAACTGAGAGAGGAGATGTGAAACTACACTTTTAGATGAGTTGAGTTGTGATGCCGTGAAATTAGCTTCCGGCTTTCATGGTCACTAGAGGAGGAACGACTCTGTTGACCTTTCACCTTAACGCCACATTACGTATCTCCCTCCTGTTTGTCACATGATGTCCAACTCTGAATCCTGGGGAATTATTTAAAAACTGATCATTGTCCTCCTCCTCCTCAAGCTAATTCTTTATCTTAAAGGGATAGTAGCATTTTTTTTTAAAGTGGGGTTGTATGATCTACAAATAGCCCCTAAGTACTTTAATTGCAGTAGAAGACTCTCTGCACTCCTCCCGTTAGCAACGCCAGCCCATAATAGCCCTGCCCAGAGATTTACAACATACAGTGTTGTGAACAGACCCAAAGAAACGGCCTATTTTCACGGCCTAAAAGAGGTTTTACCTGAAAAAAAAATACACAGTTCCATTGTTCACTATAATATAATTTTTTCCAGCCCTTCAAAGTGCAGGAAAAAGTTTCTATTTCGACCGAACCAACTGCTGATCGGCGGCGCTAACCCTGGGCGGAGGGATACGTGAGTTGGTTAGGTCCAAATAAAAACTGTGTTTTTCCTGCACTTTGAAGGGCTGGAAAAAATTATATTATAGCGAACAATGGAACTGTGTAATTTTTTTCAGGTAAAACCTCTTTTAGGCCGTGAAAATAGGCCGTTTCTTTGGGTCCATTCACAACACTGTATGTTGTAAATCTCTGGGCAGGGCTATTATGGGCTGGCGTTGCTAACGGGAGGAGTGCAGAGAGTCTTCTACTGCAATTAAAGTACTTAGGGGCTATTTGGAGATCATACAACCCCACTTTTAAAAAAAATGCTACTATCCCTTTAACGCCTTGTCCCTCCCTCTCCGTGCTGCGGCCAGCTGGAGGTGCCCGGCCTCAGCTCGGCCTCCATGTTGGAGGTGGGACCGGTGGGTCTGAGCTTCGAGCTGCCCAAGATCACGGCCACGGGGCTGCAGATCCGCTTCCTCCGCCTGTCGCCCGTCCAGCCCGGACCGTCGCAGCGCTGGGTCCGCTACGTCACGCACTCCGACTCCTACACCATCCGGGTGTAACGGAACGAAACAACGTGTCACCTGAGACACAGAAAGAAAGAAAGAAAGAAATGAAAGACATCATGTAAATTATCTTACCTTTCTAAATAATTTATGTGTTTTAGTCTACTTGCCAGCCCATAGGGCCCCATTGTGAACCCGGAAATGTTGAGTACCCCAAAGTTTTATGTTAGAAATATATAGTATGGGTCCCCAGTATTCAGAAACTGCCGGATGCTAACTTATATAGGGCAATTAGCATAACAGACATAATTAGCATAATTGCCTATATGGGCAATATTTCAACAAAATTGACTTGGCTGATCTGGGCAATATTGGAGTGGTCTTAGGGGTTATTGATGATGCTGAATCCATTTCTGACATTTTCAAAGTTCAAAATGGCTGTCTAAACCGGAAGTGACCAGATTTTAAGCCAAATCTTAAGTTTTAGAGGACGCTGGTTGGACATATAACTCATGTATTTGAAGTAATATATAGTATGGGTCCCCAGCATTCAGAAACTGCCGGATGCTAATATAGTGAACAATTAGCATAATTGTTCACTATATACAATCTGGGCAATATTAGTGTGGTTTTAGGGGTTATTGATGATGCTGAATCCATTTCTGACATTTTCAAAATTCAAAATGGCTGTCTAAACCGGAAGTGACCAGATTTTGAAATCCATCAAAATCGGCCCACTGGCGGTTAAAATCTGGTCACTTCCGGTTTAGACAGCCATTTTGAA
This sequence comes from Trachurus japonicus, assembly GCF_045865225.1. Classification (NCBI taxonomy): domain Eukaryota; kingdom Metazoa; phylum Chordata; class Actinopteri; order Carangiformes; family Carangidae; genus Trachurus; species Trachurus japonicus. The sequence continues at coordinate 2,692,999 of NC_140920.1, read as the reverse complement.
TTTTGAAAATGTCAGAAATGGATTCAGCATCATCAATAACCTCTAAAACCACTCCAATATTGCCCAGATCAAGCAGTTGTTGAAATATTGCCCATAGCAATTATGCTAATGTATGCTAATTATGTCAATTATGCTAATTGCCCAATATATATAAGTTAGCATCCGGCAGTTTCTGAATACTGGGGACCCATACTATCTATTTCTAACATAAAACTTTGGGGTACTCAACATTTCCGGGTACTCATTGTTGGCAAGTAGACTATTTGTGGATTTATTGTCTGTTGTAATGTGTTTAGGGTTGCAAAGTTCCGGGAATTTTCAGAGTTGGAAACTTTCCATGGGAATTAACCATCAATCAATCAATCAAATTTTATTTATATAGCACCTTTCAAAGCAAATAGATGCCGTTCAAAGTGCTTTACATTTTGATTGAACAATATACTGTATATATATAGGAGGTAAAACAAGAAAAATAGCATGGAGACTAATGCATGAAGATTAAAAACAACAATGAAATAAAATAAAATATAGCAATAGAAAATAGATAAATAAAATAACAACTTTTAACAACAATAAAATAGAATAGAATAAAATGCAGAATAGAAATATAGGACAAAATATTGAGAATAACATTTTTTTTTTTTTTTAAACTCAAACACTAAGGAGAAAGATAACAACGGGAATATATGGGAATTAACAGGAATGTATGGGAATAAATCCGAAATTTACAAGTAATACTTTACTGAACATTCATGTTTTTATTTGTTCGGTAAAATAATTGATTGTTCATACACAAGAATTAAAACTTTATTAAGTTCTACTTACAAATGAATCTGTTGAAATGTCATGTTTTTTAATTGTATTATTTTTCATGGATGTCTGCTTATGACAAAAAAAAAAATTACATTTATGCGCCTGTGCATATTCTCATTTAGGTCATAGTATCTCAAAGGAATTTTAAATCGAAAGCAACTACACAAATAAAAGACCAAAGTCCAGTTGCTTTAGATTTAAAATTCCTTTGAGTGTTTGGATATGATACAGTTTGTTTAAATTACCCCCAATTTCCAGTTAATTCCTATAAATTCCCATTAATTCCCATGGAAAGTTTCCAATTTGGAATATTTCCCTGCTTAACTTCCCGTGGAAAGTTTCAGGAAATTTACTGGAAATTTTCCGCCCCTTTGCAACCCTTGTTGTGTTTTGTTTTTGTCTACAACTGGACTTGAGTTCACGTCTCATCTGAATTGAGACAAACCAACTAGGGATGTCACGATTACTTGTTTTCACAATTAATCGCGGTATTAAACGCCACAATTAATTAATTAATCGTAAAGATTCCTAAATATACCGTCACTTCCCCAAAAAAAGATTATGTATGAACCGTATCGGCAGATGTGCAGCCAAAGTAAAGGTAAATGCTCAGATAACTGGTCCATTTATTTAACGTAACATTGAATTGGTAGGAAATTAAATGTTAGCGTGTCATTTGTATTTAAAAACAAAAACCAATTTGGTATAGATGACAATTTATGACGTGAATATGTCAAACGCTTCCCCTGGGGGGTTAATAATTGGTCATATATTAATAGATACTTGAAATATTTTGTGTAGACAATGAGTAATGTAGTTATATTTTGACTACACTGCAAAAACTCAAAATCTTACCAAGAATATTTGTCTTATTTCTAGTCAAAACAAATCTCATTCTACTTAAAATAAGACTCATCACATAAAAAGCAGCTTGTTTTTAGACACTTTTTACTCCTTTCAAGCAGATTTTCACTTGAAATAAATAGAAAAATCTGATAGTGGAGCAAGTTTTTCTTTCTTACAGTATTACAAGCACAAAAAACTTGCTTTCACTGGCAGATTTTTCTACTTAACTCGAGTGAAAATTTGTTTGAAACAAGTGAAAATGATCTAAAAACAAGTTCATTTTTAGGTGATGAGTCTTATTTTAAGTGGAAAGAGATTAGTTTTGATTAGAAATGAGACATTTTGACAAGAAATAAGACAAATATTCTTGGAAAGATTTTGAGTTTTTGCAGTGTATATTTGATTTTACACATTCATAGTGTTGTGAAATGAATTAATGCATAATAATTGTGATAATCGTAACACCGTGATTATTTCTCTGACAATTAATCGTACCAAGAAAATGTGTAATCGTGACATCCCTACTGTAAAACCAACACGCCAAGCAAAAATGTCATTTAATTTGAAAAATAAAACTCAGTAACAGCTGCTCTCTGCTGTTTCTAACCAACCGGAGGAAATAGTACGCTATGCTTGTTTGGGATTATTTTCAGTGTGTGTGTGTGTGTGTGTGTGTGTGTGTGTGTGTGTGAGACTGAGTCAGAGTAAATTACAGTGTGTGTGTGACAGACGAAGGAACATGTGTATGACTCAATGATGTTTTTAAATACATTTTTGGAAACGATGGCGCTCTGAGGCTCGGACCAATCAGACAGAGACAGATCACGGTCATGAATGTACCGAACGCCCTGTAAATAATAAAGTCTATGAAGTCATATTTCCTCTTTGTGTTTAACGTGTTGTGGTTTTACTTTGGCACAAAACTCAGTTTGTATCTAGTTTTTTGTGTGTTTATGCTGCTTTTTGCTTCAAGCCCATTAGGTAATAATCATGTTTTACCATTTATATATATATAAAAAAAACAACTAAAATCACACAAACAGCTGATCATTGTAGTTTTTAACAGGTAATCAGAGCATTTACATTTGATGGGGTCTATTTTCAGCAGTGGATTGATCCAGTCCTCCCATTAAGCTGGCCTGCTCTCCCTGCCTCCCTTGCCTATAAGCTTCCTTCTTCAGCTGTTGTTAACATGTCCATGTTTCTCACATTCTCTGTTGTAAACTGTTTTCTTGTCTGTAACAACAGGGTTCTTACGGATCCTTAAAAAGTCTTAAAAGGCATTGAATTCATTAAACTAAAAACAAGGCCTTAATTAGCATAAATACATTTTTCAAAGGCCTTACAAATGTTAACACTTGGTAAGTGGGATTTTATGATTGTAATTAGTCTCAAATCTCAAAATAATTGGTAACATTCCGACATAGAGAAGTTAGTGGCCGCTAAATCTCTCACTGCCACCAGCTCCCGAGTCAGTTTTTTTTTTTTCTGACTTTTTATGCATTTATTTTGAAAGGACAGCTGCGGAAAACTTGTGCGAGTTTGTAGTTTTCACCAAAGTCCGTACTTTTAATGGAAACACACAGAACTCAAATTTATTTTAATGCGCATCATTTCCCAGTTATTTGAATCACTTTGGATGGAAACAAACAGTACCTACGAGCAAACATGTCCTTTTTAGTTCATCATCTCCTCTCCACAACTACACAGCTGTTAAATGATGTCACTCACTCACTCATAGCCCCCTCCCCCCCAATTATTCATTTAGCAGTCACTTTACCTTGGACCACATAGGAAAGTGGGTAAAACTGTCCCTAAACCTATGTATGTGGTGATGTTGTTTTTTTGTTTTTGTTTTTTTTTGCATTTGTGTTTAATGTGAAGTCGGTCTTAAATTTCATTTCAAGTGGCATTAAGAACGTCTTAAAAAGTCTTAAATTTAACTAGGCTTAAGCTGTAGGAACCTTGAACAACATCTACGTATGTCCCGTCTGTCCGTCCTGGGTGAGGGATCCCTCCTCTGTTGCTCACCCTGAGGTTTCTCCTGGTTTTCCCTGTTAAAAGGGTTTTCCATGGAGTTTTTCCTCAGTGGATGTGAGGGTCTAAGGACAGAGGATGTTGCTACGATGCCATGTGAAGCCCTTTGAGACAAACTGTTTGTAAAAACAGGCTATACAAATAAATTTGCCTTGCCACTCGCTGAAGTTTTTTACAACAAAAACATTAGCAAGGTTTTTTAGTGTTCAGGTAAATGAGTCAAGAGAAACTTTTCAAGTTTAGGAGCAGAACAGCTGCCAGCAGCGACCTCTGACCTGAGCGACTGTAGCAGCAGGTCTGACAGGTTGAGCAGGTTTGTTCTTTTTATCTTCTGATGGGAGATAAGTGCAGATAAAACACTTTGGAATCTGTGTCTTTGTGATGGTTTCACATTTTTATGACAATGTTGAGTCTCTTTGTTGTCATTTTTGTCCTTTCTGTCATTATTTTGTGTTTAATTCATCTAATATTTCTCCTTGTGTCTCTGAGTGGACATTGTGTGTGTATATTTCATTAATTTTACATCAGTTTGTAGTTGTTTGTCTCTGTTTTTGTGTCTTTGTGGTAATATGTCTTCATGTCGTGGTCATTTTACTTCAATTTATATTGATTTTTTCATATTTGTATAGTCAATTTGTGTTTGTCTTATGTGTCTAAGGGGGTCATTTTGTGTCTCTCTGTGTCTATTGCATCTATTTGTTACGTTGTAGTTGTTCACATCCAATTTTTTGTCATTTAATGTGACATTTCTTCTCTTTATTGTCATTTTATGTCTTGGGAGCTGGAGTGTGGGATATAAACGGTTGTGGCTCGATGGAGTAGCTACATGATCTGCAGGAAGTGACGTGACGTAGAATCTCACCAAAAATCGTATCGAACTCCCGACTGGTGAAGTTTAGTAAAACTGACATGTACAGGTGTAAAATAGGAGGGAAAAAAGCAAAAAGTAAGTGAAGCCATTGGTTTGGGTTTAGGCACAGATAAGTAAAGTTTGCATGTTGTCTATCTATGACGTCACTTTCTGCAGATAATGTACTTCCATCTAGCAACAACCGATATAAACCTGTATCCATGCTTCTTCTGTGAATCGATCCCCTTAATGATGATGAATCATCTTCTGTCGTTTTAACATTCAATGCTTCATGTTGTCATGTTCCTGGAGACTCTGCAACGCGATCTGTGTGGTCATACCTCTTCCTGTTGTGGACATTTGATGTTTTGTCATCATTTTACATAAATTTGGTATTCATTTTTCCATATTTGTATGGTCGACTCCCTTTGCAATTGTCCTATTTGTCTTTGGGGTCATTTTGTGTCTCTTGCATGTATTTCCACACCTGTTTGTCTCTTTTTTTGATTGTTTACATCCTATTTTCTCATTTACTGTATCTTAGTAGGGCCATATCCTCTCTTTATTGTCATTATTTTGTCTTTAAGCTTTCACAGCAAACATATTTAACAGTGCCTATAGATTTACAGAAGCTGTGAAGACCTCCGAGGCCCTGGGACCTGGGACCTGGGACTTGGGAGCTGCATCCATGATTCTTCTGGTGGTTGTTCTGTGAATCAATCAATCCCCTTAATGATGAATCATTTTCTTCTGTCGTTTTAACATTCAATGCTTCATGTTGTCATGTTCCTGGAGACTCTGCAACGCGATCTGTGTGGTCATACCTCTTCCTGTTGTGGACATTTGATGTTTTGTCATCATTTTACATAAATTTGGTATTCATTTTTCCATATTTGTATGGTCGACTCCCTTTGCAATTGTCCTATTTGTCTTTGGGGTCATTTTGTGTCTCTTGCATGTATTTCCACACCTGTTTGTCTCTTTTTTTTGATTGTTTACATCCAATTTTCTCATTTACTGTATCTTACTAGTGTCATATCCTCTCTTTATTGTCATTATTTTGTGTCTCTAAGCTTTCACAGTAAACATATTTAACAGTCCCTATAGATTTACAGAGCTTGTGAAGACCTCCGAGGCCCTGGGACCTGGGACCAAACCATAGACTGTAAAAAGAATGGACGTAGCGTCCGTGACGTCACCCATTGGTTTTGGGGAGTCGTTTTTGTGACTCAAATATGGCGGCCTGAACAGCGCCATGTTGGATTGGCCGGCCGAGAACCCGCCCACTGGCCTCGAAGCAGCTGTCCACGGAGCTGCTCGGACCTGTCACTCAACGTTTCCGCGCCCTAATTGGCCAGAGTCTTAACCTTATAACAGTAAAACGGCAGAGTTAAAAAAAAATTCACCCCCCTCAGAGTGTGTGCGGGGGTAGAAACTATCGATTGAGACGAAAAAACGTTCTGACACCAGGCTTTTAACATGTTTACTGAGGATGTAAAGTTGGCGATTTTAACATGGGGGTCTATGGGGAATGCTCCCTTCTGACACCAGCCCCCAGAGGAAGCCGAGGGGATTGCAGTTTTTTGAACGCGGAAGTGAGCTTCACTTCTCAGACCGACAACTGCCCCCTTGGACCAAACCTGCATCCAGGGTTCTTCTGGTGGTTGTTCTGTGAATCAATCAATCCCCTTAATGATGAATCATCTTCTCGTGTCGTTTTAACATTCAATGCTTCATGTTGTCATGTTCCTGGAGACTCTGCAACGTGATCTGTGTGGTCATATCTCTTCCTGTTGTGGACATTTGATGTTTTGTCGTCATTTTACATAAATTTGTATTCATTTTTTCCATTATTTGTATGGTCCCTTTGCAATTGTCTTAGGCTATTTGTCTTTGGGGTCATTTTGTGTCTCTTGCATCTATTTCCACACCTGTTTGTCTATCTTAGTAGTGGCATACCCTCTCTTTATTGTCATTTTGTGGACATTTGATGTTTTGTCATCATTTTACATAAATTTGGTATTCATTTTTCCATGTTTGTATGGTCCATTTTTGATTGTCTTATTTGTCTTTGGGGTCATTTTTTGTCTCTTGCATCTATTTCCACACCTGTTTGTCTCTTTTTTTGATTGTTTACATCCTATTTTCTCATTTACTGTATCTTAGTAGGGCCATATCCTCTCTTTATTGTCATTATTTTGTGTCTTTAAGCTTTCACAGCAAACATATTTAACAGTCCCTATAGATTTACAGAAGCTGTGAAGACCTCCGAGGCCCTGGGACCTGGGACCTGGGACTTGGGAGCTGCATCCATGATTCTTCTGGTGGTTGTTCTGTGAATCAATCAATCCCCTTAATGATGAATCATTTTCTTCTGTCGTTTTAACATTCAATGCTTCATGTTGTCATGTTCCTGGAGACTCTGCAACGCGATCTGTGTGGTCATACCTCTTCCTGTTGTGGACATTTGATGTTTTGTCATCATTTTACATAAATTTGGTATTCATTTTTCCATATTTGTATGGTCGACTCCCTTTGCAATTGTCCTATTTGTCTTTGGGGTCATTTTGTGTCTCTTGCATGTATTTCCACACCTGTTTGTCTCTTTTTTTTGATTGTTTACATCCAATTTTCTCATTTACTGTATCTTACTAGTGTCATATCCTCTCTTTATTGTCATTATTTTGTGTCTCTAAGCTTTCACAGTAAACATATTTAACAGTCCCTATAGATTTACATAGCTTGTGAAGACCTCCGAGGCCCTGGGACCTGGGACCAAACCTGCATCCATGGTTCTTCTGGTGGTTGTTCTGTGAATCAATCAATCCCCTTAATGATGAATCATCTTCTTGTGTCGTTTTAACATTCAATGCTTCATGTTGTCATGTTCCTGGAGACTCTGCAACGTGATCTGTGCGGTCATATCTCTTCCTGTTGTGGACATTTGATGTTTTGTCGTCATTTTACATAAATTTGTATTCATTTTTTCCATTATTTGTATGGTCCCTTTGTAATTGTCTTATTTGTTTTTGGGGTCATTTTGTGTCTCTTGCATGTATTTCCACACCTGTTTGTCTCTTTTTTGCATTGTTTACATCCTATTTTCGCATTTACTGTATCTTAGTAGTGTCATATCCTCTCTTTATTGTCATTATTTTGTGTCTTTAAGCTTTTATTTAACAGTCCCTAGATTTACAGAGGCTGTGAAGACCTCCGAGGCCCTGGGACCTGGGACCAAACCTGCATCCATGATTCTTCTGGTGGTTGTTCTGTGAATCAATCAATCCCCTTAATGATGAATCATCTTCTTGTGTCGTTTTAACATTCAATGCTTCATGTTGTTATGTTCCTGGAGACTCTGCAACATGATCTATGTGGTCATATCTCTTCCTGTTGTGGACATTTGATGTTTTGTCGTCATTTTACATCAATTTGTATTAATTTTTCCATATTTGTATGGTCCCTTTGTAATTGTCTTATTTGTCTTTTGGGGTCATTTTGTGTCTCTTGCATGTGTTTCCACACCTGTTTGTCTCTTTTTTTGATTTACATCCAATTTCCTCATTTAGCCTACTGTATCTTAGTAGTGTCATTTCCTCTCTTAATTGTCATTTTGTGTCTTTAAGCATTCACAGTAAACATCTTTAACAGTCCCTATAGATTTACAGAGCTTGTGAAGACCTCCGAGGCCCTGGGACCTGGGAGCTGGATATGAATCTGCATCCATGGTTCTTCTGGTGGTTCTGTGAATCAATCAATCAATCAATCAATCCCCTTAATGTTGAATCATCTTCTTGTGTCGTTTTAACATTCAATGCTTCATGTTGTGTTGTCATGTTCCTGGAGACTCTGCAACGTGATCTGCAGCCCTACACACACACACACACACACACACACACACACACACACTGATCCTGCCTTTGCGGAAGCCGGAGCAGCGCAGAGCAGCCGAGGCGGGCGGCGCTAAATTAAATTAGCATACTAACTAGTTAGCTGCTGTAGATGTGGATGTGGATGGACGGAGCTGAGCTGCTGCTGCTGCTGCTGCCTGCCTGACAGTCAGACAGACAGACAGACACACTGACTGACTGACTGACAGACTGACGGACTAAACACACCTCTCCTCCCTAACCTACAAAAGTCGAGCCACCGCTGAGGAGCCCGGACTCATTTTGTTGGGATCTTACTGCTGCTGCTGCCGTCTGCCGAGGAGGAGATGGGGGACAAGGCGGGCACCAGGTAGGACGGCTAGGCTAGGCTAAAGCTAAGCTAAGCTAAGCTAAGCTAAGCGCTAGTTAGCATTCGATCCAAACCGAACGCACTTATCGAACGTTAGCCCATAGCCGAGCAACCGTTGCTACGTTGCTACCACCACCGTTGCTAACCTACAGTTGCAACCAACGGTAACTTACAGTTGTTGGTTGTTGGGCCGCGGCCGTTAGTTAATGTCAGTTGTCAGAGATTTGCACACTTTATGGGTAAAAAATAAATAAAATAAAATAAAAAAGGAGCAGATTTTAACACGGAGAAGCAGATGAACCAGGCTTCACGATGACCTCGTCCGCAGGAGGCGAAGTTAGCTCAGCAGGGTGGGGTTAGCTAACCACCAACACCAACCAGCTACCACCACCGCTGCTGCTGCTGCTGCTTAGAAAGCTGCTGTCACATTTCGACATGTTGTTGCTTATTTCGTTATTTCAGCTCGGTGTTTTTCTCTGTTTTTGTCTTTTAATGCAAAACATAGCAGCAGCAGGAGTAGCAGCAGCTGACAGGCCTTTATTTAATTAACACAAACTATTCAATCTGCTGCAACAACACAACACAACACCCAACTAAATGCATCTATCTGCTACCTCAGTGCTTTGTTTTGGTTTTTTTTGTGCGTGTTTTATGGTTTTTAAAAGACGTTTTGTTACTGAATGTGTTATAATATTATAATAATATGATTCCCACGGTGCCTTTTTTCCAAGAAAACACGGACGGACCGGGTCGTATAGTGGGCGGAATCGCACCACCACCGCTTCAACTCAGGATTTTTTTTTTTTTTTTGTACTGAAATAGAGATAGGACCGTATATTAGATGAAGTGTGTCGATGCCGATTGAGGCGGAAGCATTTAGGGATTCAATGCAATGCAATGCGTAAAAAAAATAGTTTTATTTCGTTTTTTTATTTCGAAAAAGAAAAAAATCCATTATTCCCCCCCATCATCGCAGTGTTTGCTCGGTTAGCCTGTGTTTGGTACCGCAGCCTGGTGCTCATCAGCTGCAGATGTGTTTACAGCAGCTCGCAGAGAGAAGACAGCTCCTGCGTTTCTATCAGGGCTCCTAAACGAGGGCATTTTACCCCTAAAATCTGACTGAGACTCATCTACTTGCGCATGTGCAACCACGAAATTTGCAGGTTTTTGTTTTGTTTTGTTTTTTTTAAGGCAAGAAAGGGCAAGGCAGTGTTATTTGTAGGCTATAGCTCGTTTTTTACAAACAGTTTGTACACAGCATCATAACAACATCCTCTGCCCTTAAACCCTCACATCCACTGAGGAAAAACTCCATGGAAAACCCTTTTAACAGGGAAAAGATAGGCTATTAGAGAAACCGGCTCAGGTTGAGCAACAGACCTGCAATAGATGTTGTTACAGACAAGAAAACAGTTTATTACACAGAATATTTAGGGTAACACTGGTGAAATTGACCACTTGCACAATGTAGTGTGACTTTCAACAGCATTGCTCCATTAATGTAATACTTCAATTTGAATATTTCACGTAACACAAAATAGCATGGATATACTGTTACATGACATATTCAAATTGAAGTGACAAAGACTGGTACAGATACAGCTGGACACATAAAGTTTAAATCCCTTATCCAGCAGTGGGGTTGTATTGGGGATTTACTAGTGGCTTTAACACTATGGACATCAGTCACTTTCAGCTTTGGCAGCTCCTCCAGGTACAGGGCAACTAAAGCGATTGATGATTAAAAATGATAAAAAATGCTTGAAACACTGTATACAAAACTGAACCTACTATATTTTTAACAATATGTACAAACATAACTATGAAGAGTGAAGAATAAAGAGTGTGATGTGAAATCTAAATGCAGCTTAGCGCTATGGTGAAGTTGACAGCCGGAAGTAAACGGACGTCACACTACATTTACAGTGTGTGCCCCCTAAATTTGTCTGCTTGCACTCCTAAAATTGTTTGCTTGTTTTAAGAAAAAAAGTTAGTTTGGATTCCTATATCTATATCATTTTTAATTTCAGACACATCAGTCCATATGACAATTAAGAAAATTTAAAGACAAGACAAAGAATGGGAGGAAGTAGCCTACACTGTACAGTACTTAACCATAAGTTACCCTTGCCATTGAAAATACATTTTATATAAATATACACAAACCATACATTTAAATAATTAATTAAAGCACATATGAGACTGCTTTTACTTAAGAAAGAGACCATGACTGTATTCAGTGCCAGTACTCGTAATAATAATCATGTGGCTTGATATTTACATTTTTCCTCGGCTAAAAATAAAAGATAATTTTATATAAAATCTAGTAAACCTGTCACAACAAAGTTTGGATTGAACAGAATAACACGGCAGCAGCACAAAACCTGCTGAAGTCTCCTCCTACTGTTGTACACTGGTGCAAACAACTTTTTACAGTGGTTATACACATGCATCGCAGATACTTTTGTTCTACAATTTTAATTATCTTAAAGTTATTGAATTACGTCACATAAACCAAAGTGAAGGAGTGACAGATAGAGACATTTGCGGTTTAAAAAAAATAAAAAGAAGAAGTCACTGCAGCTCGACTGAGACAAGACCAAGTCCTTTAGAATATGTGTGAAGTACTACAACACTAATATGTATTTATTTATATATTTATTTATTAATAATACTTCCATCCTGACTGACTGGTGCTCAGGTTTCTGCTGCTGCTGCTGTGTGTTTAACCGCGTTAGTTAGTTCAGTTTGTACAGGATTAAAGTCCTGTTTGTTCAGGTTTTGCCCCTGTTTGTTGTTTTTAGTCTTAATTCGACATGAACTCTAACAGTTGTTTGGGTGAAGAAAGACCGCTGCTCAAAAAGTACAACCCCAAAGTTTTACTGTGACGTTCGACCTGCACAGTTCAGTTTAACTGTGAGCTAATAATGCAATGCTAATTGTTAACACAGCAAACTGCTCAGTTTATTGACATTTGTGCTCAGAGATATAGGCTACACATTGCAGAACAGGAGGCCTAGTCATTGTCATCTTGATGGATAAATAAATAAATAACAGTGTCAGTGGATCAACTAATCAATCAATTGATTAAATGATCAGTCACTCATCCTGATCGGTAGCTGTTGAACACAATGTTTTCAGTGACTGACGTTGTGTTGTGGCTGCAGCAGAGACAGGTTGTTATTGTTGCCGATGGCGAACGTTGAGGCGCTTTCTTCGTCTTCAAGCTGTCCATCCCTCTCCTGGACTTGAGGCATGAAATCTTATCATGATGTATTTGTTTCTGGGGCTGCACGATTAATCTTATTTTCATCCTCATCTAGGGATGTCATGGTAATAGATTTTTTTGGTACGATTATTGTCAGAGAAATAATCACGGTTTATCACGATTATTATGAATTAATTAATTTCACAACACTATTAATGTGTAAAATCAAATACTAGTTAAAGGGACAACGAGGAGTTTCTATTTGGTTATAAAAAAGTCTCATATTAATGTGGATGAATCTACGTTACCACTTGTTAATGGCTCCATTTTAGATAAATCTATGGTTTTGTCTCTATCGTTGTTTTGTTATTATTAGTGGTGGTGGAAATGCTGGGCGAGCCGACCAGCGTTTCTTTACTTTCGGTTTTGTGGCGAGTCATGAGAATAACGCCGCCGAATCGCCGTTTATGGTGGGAACTACGACGGTATGTGATCGTCTTCCAACCTCTGACTTTAATTCTTGATGAATGAAAACATGAGTCTGTCTTGCGCCGGTCAAAGAATTTCACGGTGCGGAGGCTCATAGATGTAGTGTGAAAACACTTCACTTTTACAAAACTCCTCGTTGTCCCTTTAAAATATACATTACTAATGATAAAATATTTTAAATATCTATTAAAATATGACCAATTATTAATCCGCCAGGGGAAGTATTTGAAATATTCAAGTCATTAATTGTCATCGATACCAAATGTTTTACCAAAAGTTAATTTTAATCTTTTTTTTTTTTTTTAATTACAAATGACACTCTAGCATTTAAACTCCTACCAATTCAATGCTACGTTACTGTAGGTAAATGGACCGGTATCTGTGCATTTACCCTTTACTTTGGCGCCACATCTGCCGACACGGTTCATAGTACATAATCTTTTATTTTTTTGGAAAGTGACAGTATTTAGGAATCTTTGTGATCAATTAATTGTGGTGTTTAATACCGCGATTAATTGACACAAGGAACTGTACGGTCAATATACACACCTGAGTATTTGCTTATTTATTGTACGTCATATCGTCATCGCACATCGGACATTTTACCTATTTTTTTCTCTCGGTATTTATTACGATGTGTATTTTCTTGCTGCTGCTGACTGTGTTTCAGTGTGGGAGGACGACATGAGTTCACCAGGCCGAACTCTTTCTCTATTTGTGTCATTTTATTCAAAGTAAAGACGGTCGTGTTTCTCTGTTCCACTACATTAGACTGTGTTAGTTAGGACTGAACCGGCCAGAGAGAAGGAGGAAGCAGCATCTACATCTCCACCTGTTTGTTATCATAGTAAAACATTTCCTGCATGTCAATGTTTCTGTAGGTTGAACAGGTTGTTGGTGAATATTTATCTTCCTGCTCTGACAGTTTTATTGCTCTGACTGAATAACTCTGAGCTGAGTTCACGTCGGCTCAGGTGATCTGCTGCAGGTTGGTGTTTCACTTCACCGCAGCGCTGACAGACGGACGAGCCAACGTACGAGACGTGTTAACGCAGAATAAACGACACAGAGTTTGTTTTCTCCTCCACTTTCTCACCGTCGTATCATTTCATTAAACCGCTCCATGTGTTCACCATCGGTTCAGTCGCCATCGGCTCCATTTCTACTCATTTAGCTTCCTCCCTTTAGCTTTAGTTGCAGCTCAAACGTCAGGAGGCCGTGTATTTCTTTGCTACGTACAAACGGCAGACTGACAGGCTGCTGATATCTAGGAAAAATATATGCCATAATTTTATCACAATCCTGATAGGACGAATCTCCTTGTTGTTTACAACTACTTCCGGGTAGAAAACCAGCATGAGAACAATAGTGACGGACGAGAGTTTCACTATATATATATAATTTTTCATGTTACTATATCACCGTTTAGACTAATCTGATGTTTGTAAAGTCTATAAAACCAACGATTACCATTTCTGTGTGCACATTTTTGTAATGTCATGGTTATCATAGATTAGCTGGGCTAACGGTTAGCTACCTGTTTAACTTTAATAACTCAGTGACTCAATAAACGCTCCATGAAAAAATATTTTCTCCAGCGGATATCTTAGTTACAACATGACTGAGCTAACTGGAGTAGTTTCATGTCGTGTCCCACAACGGGAGGGTTTTAACAGCTGACGTCCTGGTGTTAGCTTAGCTACCGCCGTTAGCTTAGCTACCGCCGTTAGCTTAGCTACCGCCGTTAGCTTAGCTGCCGTTAGCTGTCCCTGTCAGCTGCAGCCACTGATGCTTTCTAGACTCTGTGATTCCCCCAAACTGAATAAATACAACACATAGCAACACAAAACACACACACAGAAATAGTAATGTTTCTTCAATCATTTCAGATTTGTCTAAACGGTGATAGGGCGTGAAAAAAATGATATATAGCTAAACTCTCGTTCGTTACTATTGATCTCATTCAAATTACAGCTGGTTTTCTACCCGGAAGTAGAATGTAAACAACAAGGAGATTCAGTCTATTGGGGATGGTTTCATCGCCCTACGATGGACCTGATGACACGTTGGCTGGAAACTGGTTGTCAAAGGTCGCTGTCAGAACAAAAACACTTGTTTGCAAATCATCTGTTATGACAATGACACAATTGAACACCAGAGTCTAATGGGATAAAATAAAGAAGTAATGACACTTTGTAGCCAAAAGGTAAAGTTAAAAAACACGTGTCACCGTTATGGCAGAACAGGTTTGTGTCACAAGCCACAGCCTGTTTTATTTTAAAGGCTCCTTAAAGGAGAATTCCGGTCATTTTTCACCCCTAAATCGTTAGACTGTACACTTTATGAGTTCAGTGGTGTCTCTAAGGATTCCAGTCATGTACCAGAGATATTTGATAGTTTTCTGAGTGTTTGTTGTGGTTGAAAGAATTGCCCCCATGGGTTAGCGTTGTGGCTATCCCTAGCGCCGTCTAGCCATGGTAACTCTGGTTTGCCTGCATCAATTTTAGTTACGTTTTTTGCTCCATCAAACACTGGGTGACCATCAGGACAACGATTTAGGGGTCAAAAATGACCGGAATTCTCCTTTAATGTGTGTGGGTCCTTTTCCTGGACAGGTGGATCCTTAGCGGTCCTTTTTTTTAGATTTTAAAACAATGTAAAGCAGGTTTTCCACTACCAGTTGCCATTACTTTGCACCTCTTTCCACTACACAGTTACAGCTCTGCTCGACTCGGTTTAGGTCCTTTCCCACTACAGTTTTTCACATTTCCTCCTCAGCAGTTATGCGGTCGTCATATCACCGTGGCTACGGCCGCGTCGTTGTCTCGCTCTCTCATTTAATTGATCAAGAATGAAAGTCTGAGGTTGGAAGACGATCAGATACCGTCGTAGTTCCGTCCATAAACGGCGTTATTCCCGTTTGACCCGCCGAGCAGCGTCTGCAAAACCGAAAGTAGGAAATGCTGCACGAGTCGACCACTAAATAATAATAATAAATAATTCAACGAATCATGTTAAGCACAACTGTGTAGATTTATATTTTTATATTTCAATGAATCATGTTAATCGCAGCTATATAGATTATATACGTATATATATATATATATATTTTTTTTTTACAATTTAAATAATCATGCCCAACCCTGTAACTATGTACCTTTTCTGTTATCTACTGGTCCTCCGTCTTTATGGACTTTTTATGTTAATTGTTGTGTTGTTTTGGGGACTACGGATGTAATTTAGCATATACTGTGGGTACTCTAGTACTCACTGTTCATTAATATGCATTGTCCCGACTAAATAAAGTAGTAATAAAGTAGTAAAAAGTAAATAAGAATAATAAAATAACTGTAAAGACAAAACAATATATTTATGGAAAATAGACTAACTAAATGGAATAACAAGTGTGGGTAACGTAGATTCATTCATTCATTCTTTTTTATAGCCAAATACAAACTCCTTGTTGTCCCTTTATTTAAATAGTTTCAGCTCATTTTGAGAGTCCTACTAGTTCAGCTGTTAAAACCAGGAAACGTAGCATTAAAAACCCACATCGGTTCGGTCGACACAGTCGGTACAGTAAGAGTTTGGTCTGCGGTGTTTAGTTGAAGAGAAGTAAAAAGCAGCTGAATGAACGAAGACGCTTTGACTGAGAGATTAAACTGCTGACTCTTAAACACATGTTGCTTGTTTTGCTTTTCTTTTATCCATAGAAACAAGTTTGACAACAACTGATCTTTATCTCTCTCTCTCTCTCTCCTGATTGGCTGCTTCGAGTTTCAGGTTTTATAATTGGGCGTCGTCATCCGTCTCACTCTCTCTCTGTGTACAATGAACTCCCAGTTACTTCCTGTTATAGGAAACAGGTGGGAAACTGGGAGGAAACTCGGACGTCACGCGGCCGTTTGACGTTCGGTGTTGGAACATTTCAACAGGAAACGGCTCAGAGGTCGATCAGCTGTGTTGACCTGCAGCCTCACAGTCTCCACGCGGCCCGAAGCTAAAACTCTATTACTGCCAATAATACATATTATTGATCATTTACACTCCTACTATAAACTTATTTCATTTTTCTAATCTGTCATTACGAATCAAAATTCAGCTAAAAGTGCAGCCTGAGGTCGATTTACTGAATGTCAACTAGGCCTACGACCAAAACTAACAAAATAAACTAATAGACAATGCATTTTCTGTATGCACCTGCAGCATCTGCTTTTTTGGTTTTGGTTTTAAAGGGATAGTTCGACATTTTGGCAAATTTGGCGGAGTTGTTTTCGAGGCGAATGCAGAGACCGCTTGCCGAAAAACTGTTTTGCATGAATTTCCCTCATTTTTTTTAATCAAAAAAAGTAAAATTTACGAGACAGAGTTGTTTTAGAGGTAAATTCATGCAAAACCGCTGATGCGCGTTGCCTTCAGGGACAGTTTTTCATCAAGCAGTCTCTGTATTTACCTCTAAAACAACTCTGTGTGGTAACGTTGTGTTATTATCTCATAGCGTGGTGAATGTGCAGCTCACAACTTGTCCACCAGAGTGTTGTGGAGTTGTTGGATTGTGTATTTGATGAGTTTGATGAGGGAAACCAAGAAATCCCATAATGAGCCTCCATAGGTAGCGTAGCTCTGAGCAGCTCACGGCTCTGCTCCGCCGTTCTAAAAATAGCTTGCACCGACAATTAAAGGTAACAAACCTACTTCTATGACTATAGGGAATTATGGCAATGGGCCAATTTGCCAAAATGTTGAACTATCCATTTAAATTAACTGCAACAGCAATGTGCATCAACAACAATTAAAGGTTTTTTTTGTAATTATGCAGAATTTCTCTAGGAAGTTACACACTATAGATCTAAAAAAAGTGTATTGCTTTTTTGGTTTTGTTTTGTTTTATATGGTTTCTATGGTTACAGGTGCTTCGTTCTGTCCGTATGATGATGATATTAAGTGTTGTGATCGTGTGTGTGTGGTGTCGTCAGCTGTTTAACGGAGCAGCAGCAACAAACTCTATTGTCTTTTCCTCTTTCTATGAGTTTTCATTCTGCTGATAGCATCTCACCGTGTCTCTGAGGTGTCGAGGTGTCGAGTTGAATCGACGTCGTCATCTCATCTCATCTCATCTCTCTGGTTCAGCTTTTGAGTTTGAGTTTGTGCAACGCTGCGGTTGTTGTTGTGTTATTATCACAGACTCGGTGACACAACTCAACAGTTTAACGTCAGCCGTCTGTTGGTCAAGAACAAAACTCATTCACATCAACTTCCCTAACCCTGTAATAATAATAATAATATATGTGAGTTAAATGGAAACCCAGGTGAGGTCACGTACTATAGCAGGCAGCAACAATTGTGTTTTATATATTTATTTTCTTTTATATTTTGGGAACATGAGAAACCGTGGGGTGAATTACTTTGTTTTCCTGTCGTTTGTTGCTCAACGTTGATGAAACGGTGGAAACAGCAGCTGGTTTAATTCATTAATTTCTCAGTCGAGTGTTAGTGAGGATTATACTAGTCTGTTATATCATCATAAAAGCTTCAGACTCATGACACTGAACGCCACAAATTAAGACCTGTGTGTTCATCATTTATCAATATAAGTATTTATAACATGGCATGATAAAATATTTCTTGCTGTCTGGGTCTGGAAAAGTTTTGGAGTTTGCTTCTGGTCATAAAGAGTCTCATATTAATGTGGATGAAGCTACGTTACCACTTGTTAATGGGTCCATTTTCGACAAATACTGTATATCGTTTTGTCTTTATAGTTATTTTGATATAAGATATCCTAGTTTCGATTTTCTGGACCCTTAATTTTCAGTCTTTTTTTTCTCCTCCATGTTGTTTTTGTAGTTTTGGTCTCTTGTTGTGACGGACAGTTGCTATAGTATTTATCACAGATGAGATGAGGTTGAGCGATTGAAACCTTTATTTTTAGATTCAGTTGTCCGAAACAAGCAACAGTTTAAAAAGAAGAGGCAGAAGACAGTCAATTAAAAAAAAAAAAAGATAATTGGTTAAAGGGATAGTTCAACATTTTGGCAAATTGGCAAAATTGGCCCTTTGCCATAATCGCTATAGTCATAGCAGTAGGTTTGTTACCTTTATTAAGGTAAATACAGAGACTGCTTGATGAAAAACTGTCCCTGATCAGCGGTTTTGCATGAATTTCCCTCTAAAACAACTCTGTGTGGTAACGTTGTGTTATTATCTCATAGCGTGGTGAATGTGCAGCTCACAACTTGTCCACCAGAGCGTTTTGGAGTTGTTGGATTGTGCATTTGATGAGTTTGATGATGAGGGAAACCAAGAAATCCCATAATGAGCCTCCGTAGCGTAGCTCTGAGCAGCTCACGGCTCTGCTCCACCGTTCTAAAAACAGCTTGCACCGACAAATAAAGGTAACGAACCTACTGCTACGACTATAGGGATTATAGCAATGGGCCAATTTGACAAAATGTTGAACTATCCCTTTTTAAAGAAAGTTAATTAGCTAATAAGGTTAATAAATTAATGAAAGCACAGCACGAGAGAGGCAAAACCAACTTCTGAAGAAAGTATTAAAGTGCCAAGTCATAGTTAAAAAGAGAACCAAGTCCTGTTGAACTAGTTTATTAATATTTTTTTTAACAGTGTAATCTTTCTGACTCCAGCAGCTGCGTTTAGAAAGTGATGGGTACATTTCTTCTATCAATCGATTGGTCAAAAAAAGGATTGTAAAGCTGATCATGTTGAGTTTTCAGTGAAATATGAGGAAAAAGGAAAATCAATAGGCTGGAAGCTTCATTTACCATCATCATACGGCGTTAACGGTTGTGTTATATCGTACTTTTAAGTTGTTTATTAGTCATTAAGTAAAATATAATCATCAGGGTAATAATCAATAATAGTAAAAAATCAGTGATTAGTTGTTGCAGCTGTGACGGCGGTTGGTTTTTCTGTCCGCAGCCACAGTGTCACACAGTCAAATGTCACCGCCAGGACAGGAAGGAAGTAAAGGGCTGGACTACCAAAATAAAGCGCAGTGCTGAGAGGAAGTGGAATTTTCCTCTGTAGATGAAAAGCAGCAGCAGACGTGTTTGCGTTCACGTTCACGGCCCAGAAACCTGAGCCTCGGTCGGTCGGGCGGGCGTTGGGTAAAGGCCAAAGTGTCAAAGAGGAGAGAGATAGAGAGAGAGAGAGAGAGAGAGAGATAGAGAGGAAGTGCAGAGAGGAAGTAGTTGCCGCCATGAGGAAGTGACGTGGAGAAGCTGCAGAGTGTAAAGTCCAGACATCAGCTGACTCGGCAGAAACACAGACACAGGACTTTGACTGCACGGTCACCGGAGATAAAAATAAATAAATCACAGCTCCAACCAGGCCTGGGTGGAAAAAATAATAAATTTTCCAATTAATATCGATCTTCATTTGAAAGATCCGATATCAATTCATAAAAGTTTACTTCTGGAGTGGGTCATGTTGAATAAATGTGTATTTATGTGCAGTAACTGCTCTTCAGTCCATTTAATGTAAACATGAATGTTTTTAATAATACACCAGGTTAGAGAGTTTCCATCTTTGAACAATTTGCAGCTTTATTTTGGTGGAAAATCTCTCATAACCAAGCAAATTGGTATTTAAATGTCCTGGAAAACCTGGAAAATGGTCGTTGACCAATCAAAAAAGCTTGAGTTTTCCTGGAAAATTAACAGCCACCAGAGCTCTGTTTGACTTGTTCAGACCTCGGTAAGGATTTCTTTTCCAAAGACGGGCCGAAAACTTAGCAATTTTGAGTCGATGAGTGACAGGTAGAGGAGCAGCAGCAACAAAAACGACGTATTTGTGTTCTATGATAAATTTGTTATGATTTCTAGGGTTCACTTCCTACACAAGTATGGAAAAGTATGGCATTATTTGATTTTGTACATTCCCAGGTCTGGAAAAGTATGGAAAATGGAAACTCTTGTATGGAAATATATTCATCTTACTGTAATACCTATCTGGGTTTGGTCTTATGTGAAGTTATTTGTGTTAATTATTTAGTAGGCTATGCGCTATTAGCTATAAAAAATTATTGGTGACATAATGGCATAGAATTAAAATAACCAAACATTTAATTGTATGATTTATTTACATGATGATACACATCTAATGACACAAATGTCACAAATTATTTGAATTTTTTTTCCACCAAAAGTCTGGAAAAAGTATGGACCTGGATTTCTAAGCATGTAAGAGATTATTTCATAAATTAGAGCCATAGACTGCACCTTTAAAGCCCCAGTGTGTAACTTATTTGTCTTTTTATTAGCAAAAACCAAACATGTCTTTCATAAATCCGTATTTCACTGAAGTGGAATCTCAGCTGCATCCAAATGAAAGCTTTCTGGTTCCTTAGAATGAGTTGTTACAAGTCGTTACAAATACATAAGTGGGTGACGCACCGAACCGAGGCGGCCATGTTGCATCGTGACCGTAGGTAACCATTCATTCAGGTGCAGTTAGGCAGACGGCCGTCGGCAAACCAACCGGATGTCGTTTTACTCCACCAGAGAAAGACGGTAAAACAATAGCTACCACATCACCATGACAACATGTTGTCACGCCTGTATTGTTTTGCCTCGTGCTGGCGGACCACTTGTTTATCCTGTTACATGCAGCGTCTGTTGTCCGTCTGACGTCTGCCCCATTTCACCTGAATGCAACATCAAGAATACGTTCAGATATGCAACCGCACCGCTAGATGGGGGGAATTCCTACGTACTATACCTTTAAATCAGACTTCTGGGTGTGAGAGAGAAGAATAAACATGGAAACAAACTTGTTAAATGTACAAAGTAGGTTTACAACTGTTGAAAAGAGCACAAAGCATGAATGGGACGGGGGATGTGTTAGTGTTTGGCGCGATAACTAAATGTTTGTCAGACTGCAACGGATGAAAATGATTTCAAGAAGAGAGTGGGAAGGAAATATCTCTAAATGAACTATCTCTCAGGAGACTTTTATTCGTGCAAATGGATGAAAACACAGAGTTCAAATCAGCTGAAGCGTTAATGAATGAAACCTGTTGACTGGTTGATGGTAAACACGCCTCACCTGTCCAGACATGAAGCTTCAGTCGTCACGGGAGACGACGCCTGGCGAGCCGGCGTCCCCGTGGACCGTCCTCCTCCTCCTCCGCCTGCAGCAGCAGCAGCCGAGCGTTAAACGGTGTTTACATGCAGCCGCCTGTTTACTCACCGAGCCAGGCAGTCGCCAAGGGTTACGGGTTCGACCTCACGGTGTCGTCACGCGGGTGTGTGGTGGCGTTAAGTGGGAGGAGGCGGAGGGGTCAGAGGTCACATACACACACACACACACACACAACAACTCGAGCTTTAACACTTGAGCTTGAGTTTCTCCTCAGCAGAGGAGGGAGCTGCTTAAAGCTGCTGCACCATTTAAAGACTTTTACTTATTTAAAGCAGAAGTAAGCGATATTTTTGTGTTAATATAAGTCTTAAATAGTTCTATCTTCCGACAGCAATCACTTCTATAGAGTGTTTGGTCTGAAACACGGGTCTGTCAGTCACTCTGCTCTGCTCTGAGCCCAGGAGAAAACTTTCCTTGTATCCTACAGTTTTTATCCAATGAGGAGAGAGAACGGCATAAAGGGGCAGTCCTCTCTGTGTGTGCAGCCAAGGGATGCGCCTGAATGTGGTGACGTAGGGACGAGGACTGTTATGGTGCGTTCAAGGCAACCCGTAACTCGTGTTTTTCCGACCTGTGAAGTGGTACCAGTTCGATCTGGTACGAGTTCACGGGTCAGAAGTTACGAGTGGCCGTTATAGTGACTTTCACAGGTAAAACAGGTCGGCGAAACACGAGTGGGTTGCCTGGAACGCTACAAAGTCGTAAGTCGTGACTTGAAGCTGTAATTTACGGTTTCAAAAGCCTGCCTGGAACGCAGCATTAGCCAAAACGACCGGACCACTTACTTCTGCTTTAAGGCAAGGCAAGGCATCTTTATTTATATAGCGCATTTCATACCAAGGCAACTCAATGTGCTTTACATAAAGACAAAACATTAAAGGGACAACGAGGAGTTTCTATTTGGTTATAAAAAAGTCTCACGTTAATGTGGATGAATCTACGTTACCACTTGTTAATGGGCCCATTTTCTATAAATATATCGTTTTGTCTCTATGGTTATTTTGTTATTATTAGTGGTGGTGGAAATGCTGGGCGAGCCGACCAGCGTTTCTTTACTTTCGGTTTCGTGGCGAGTCATGAGAATAACGCCGCCGAATCGCCGTTTATGGTGGGAACTACGACGGTATGTGATTGTCTTCGAACCTCCGACTTTAATTCTTGATGAATGAAAACATGAGTCGCCGGTGGCTCATAAATGTAGTGTGAAAACGCTTTGGCTTCGCTTTTCCAAAACAAAACTCGTCCCTTTTTAAAAAAAAAAGAAGCATAAAACAGAACAAAACACAAAAAACAGAGTTAAAAGCAAGAGCAGCTCACAGTTGGGGCTGCTCTCAGTTCTGCTGGTAGTTTGTTCCAGTTGTGTGCAGCATAACGGCTAAATGCTGCTTCAACATGTCTGGTTTGAACTCTGTAAGGGAAAACTTTAAGGCAAATGTGAAGAGAGAACAGACGTGTTGTTGAGTTTAGACATGAACAGAGGAAGAGAAGTCTTAACTGACTTTAAGTGATTCCCTAATTAAAAGACTGAGGTCAGGAACGAACGATGCAGGATTTTTACTTTAACTATGCTACATTTGTACTTTAATGAACCAGCTCCAGAGTCCTAGTGCTGGTTAAATGAATGACTTTAAAGGGATATGCCAACATTTTTTTTTTTTTACGTGTCTTGCCTCACTCCCGGGTCCATGACCAGCAGATAGACTCCATCCTTTCGACTGTGCGTGCAGTAACAAGGGAGATAGAGCCGTATCGCCCGTAATTAGCTTAGCTCAAACACTGGAAGTGTATGGGTGGTGTTAGCCTGCCTCCTACCTAAAGTCGCTAATTAGCTTAGCTCAAACACTGGAAGTGTATAGGTAGTGTTAGCCTGCCTCCACCTAAAGTCGCTAATTAGCTTAGCTCAAACACTGGAAGTGTATGGGTAGTGTTAGCCTGCCTCCTACCTGAGCTGAAACCAGCAGTCAGAAGCTGATTTCATTTTAGCTCTAAACTCTGTAAATATATCACTTTATCCACATTTCAAACATGTTTAGGTGAGAAAGTAGCCGTTTCGATCAGCAGTGTGTCGTTAATTTGTCTAAATACCAGCTGTTTACAATTTTGTTCGGATGAATTCGGCGCTACTCAAGCTAGCCGTTGTGACCAACGCACTTCCGGTTACTTTCACAAAATAAAACACCCGTTGCCCTTTACAGAAAACCATGAGGATAGAATTTGTGCTTTTACTTTGAAACAGGAAGCTAACCTACCCTCGATGTAGCTAGCTTGAACCAAAATAAAGCGTCTTTGCTTGAACCCTCCGTTTTGACCGATCTCGTCCCGTTAGCGGCATTTGACCGCTCAAGATGCCTTACCGGAGAGTTTTGTCAGCTCTGAGACGAAGATCGGCCCGCCGGTTTCCGTTTAGAGTTGCTGAAGAGTTTCTCTGATGACTTTAGGTGGAGGCAGGCTAACACTACCCATACACTTCCAGCGTTTGAGCTAAGCTAATTAGCGACTTTAGGTGGAGGCAGGCTAACACTACCCATACACTTCCAGTGTTTGAGCTAAGCTAATTAGCGACTTTAGGTGGAGGCAGGCTAACACTACCCATACACTTCCAGTGTTTGAGCTAAGCTAATTAGCAACTTTAGGTGGAGGCAGGCTAACACTACCCATACACTTCCAGTGTTTGAGCTAAGCTAATTAGCAACTTTAGGTGGAGGCAGGCTAACACTACCCATACACTTCCAGTGTTTGAGCTAAGCTAATTACGGCGATACGGCTCTATCTCCCTTGTTACTGCACGCACAGTCGAAAGGATGGTGTCTATCTGCTCCATGGATTGATTTCTCACCGGCTTTGTCAAAAATAAATGCACATGGAGGAGAGGAGGGTTAGCGAAATAGAGGGAACTTGCATAGTTCCCCTTTAAAGCTGTTGCACATTTCATCGGGGGGGCCACCACGGAGGTGCTGCTGCAGGGGGTAGGGCTGGGTATTGTTGAGAATCTCACGATTCGATTCGATTTCGATTCATTAGGTCACGATTCGATTCGATATCGATTCGATTCGATATTGATTGAAATGCTTCGATATCGATTCAGTATCAAGCAGAAATACACAAATAAGAGTACCAGATTTTTTTTTTTTTAATAATTATTTGTTTAGTTTCATGCCTTATGAACAGCCATAGTATAACTCATAGCATAACAAAATATGACACTGCTTTAACACTGAACTACAGTGCAGCTAAATTTAAATTAGGCTATGTGATACTTTCCTCTTGGAAAATAACTCATAACATTTTGAGTAATAAAACAATACAAAACAATATTATTAATAATAGTTGACTGCACAACTGAAAATATTGTAGCGACCCCGCAGTAATGTTCTTGTTATGATGTTTAAGTTCTGTGATTTCTGACTGACTGTCAATGTGTATGGTACGGGCAGGTGGGATGAGAAACTGAGGGGCTGGGATGAGAAACTGAGGGGCTGGGGTGAGTGTGAGGAAGACAGAGTCCTGTCTGTGTGTAGGTGAGTGAGTGAGGAGGAGCAGAGGAAGAAGTGAGAGCAGCTGTCAGATAAGTTCAGGGTTTCCCGCAGCGCTTTCCTGTTAAGGCGGCCGCCTTAACAACAAAGAGCTGCCGCCTAAACTAACGTCTTAAAAAAAAAAAAAAAGTAGCGATATTCGCTGCTGCCGCCGCCGCCCCCCCCCCGTCGGACGATGGCCGCATCCTCTCACACACATACACACCACAGAGAAGCACGCATGCATAACAGCAGCGCGTGTTGAAAGCGAAAGTTAATACGGCACGGCGCGGTCAGAGCGATAGATATGTTATATCTATCGCTCTGGGCGCGGTGCGTCCCTCCCCCGACGATCGATCCCCGCTGCTGCTGCTACTCACTCCCATATTGTTATGGTTTGGTCTAGTGCGGCCCCCGTCCGTACAGCGCGAATCACACGAGGGTGTTGCTCGCAGCGCCCCCACTGGCCAGGGGCTTGAATCGATTCAGAAGATTGCTGAATCGATATTGAATTGCAGAGAAAAGAATTGCAATGCATTGCTGAATCGATATTTTTACCCAGCCCTAGCAGGGGGGTCGTGGAATTTTTGGTTGAGTCGACAATGTTTTATATCTTTTAGTTTCCACATGTATGTTTCAAATAAAAAGGTCAGTTTGAATAGTTTGTTTGCATCATTATCATGCAGTTGACAGACATAGTTGATACTGGCATTAGGGCTGCAACTAAAGATTATTTTCATTATCGATTAGTTGTTCGGTCAATAAAATGTTTGAAAATGTCTTGTTTTGTCCACAAACCAAAGAGAGACTCAGTTTATTGTCATAAAGGAAACAAGAAACCAGAAATATTCACATTTAAGAAGCTGGAATCAGAGAATTTGGACTTTTTTTTTCCTTAAAAAACTACTCAAACCGATTATTCTATTAGCAAAATAGTTGACGATTAATTTAATTATCAATTATTGTGTGATTTATCGATTAATTGTTGCAGCTCTAAGTTTACAAGGTCTGTTTATGAAAGGCAGAGGCGTGATCTACTCTACTCACTGTACCTTGCACCTTGTTTATCAGTTTTGGGTCCTTGGCCTGAAAAACATTAGCAACCTGTCTCTAAATAATGTTTTTGCTTTCTAAATATGTGGAAAACAACCAAACTAAATCAAAACAAAGATGATAAAGCTGCGTTCAGGTCACAGCTGAAACTAGAGTCACAGAAACTTTTGATTTTTTTTTTTGCTTTTGAAGTGGAGTTGATCTGAATTTACTGAGTCTGAACGCTCATCGCTGAAAACGGTGAAAGTCAACTCGACTCGGCATCAGTTTTTCCCCTGAGCTCCTCAACCACAGTTTGTTTGAACTGAGGAGGCCACAGGGTTTTTCTGTCACTTCCTGTTTGTTTGTTGTCACCGACTATCGCGTGTCAGGAAGTGACCAGAACTCACACCTCTGTGAGTGAAGTGTGAAGCGGGAATGAAACTGATGCAGAAGAAGCTGCAGAAGAAGCTGTTAACTCCCTGATAATCGTACTTGGTATTATTGATTCTGCTGCTGAACACTTTTTGGTAACACTTTACTTGACGCCTATCTCTATAACGCACTATAACCATACTTATAATGAGTTGTAATGCAGTTATAGCACTGTATAACTATAGTTATAAACACTCATAAATGATCATAATGCTTTATAACAATAATCATAACACACTATAAAGCATTTTATCATGACTTATAAGGTCAGGTATTATAATACGTTATAATTATTATCAATAATGCATTATAAATATAGTTATAATGTGTTGTAATTGGCTTATGGACGTGTATAACTATCATTATAAACACTCATAAATGACCATAAGGCTTTATAACAATAAGCATAACATATCAGAACATTTTATAATGGCTTATAAGGTCAAGTATTATAATAGAGTTATAATGCTCTATAATGTGTTATTCTTATTGTTATAAAGCGTGTTTATAATGGTTATACATGTCTATAAGCCAATTATAACACATTATAACTATATTTATAATGCATTATTGATGTGGGCAGTTGGTGAGTTACTAACAATTATAACATATTATAATACCTGACCTTATAAGTCATGATAAAATGCTTTATAGTGTGTTATGATTATTGTTATAAAGCATTATGATCATTTATGAGTGTTTATAACTATAGTTATACAGTGCTATAACTGCATTATAACTCATTAAAGTGTTACCCACTTTTTTTTTTTAAATCCAAAGGTAATAAAGCTTAATTATTCATAAGTAATTGTTGATCTATATACAGATGTAACAGATGTGCAGCTCAAACAGCTGAATAATAAATGACGAAGAGCTGCAGGTTAATTTCCTCTGAACCCGTCGTCGATGCATTAATTAATGCACCGAGCTGCCGCCTCATTACATGTTTGTATTAACGAGCAGCTGTGATGTCATCGCCGCTGCATAAAATATATAAAAGGTGTGAAAAAAAGAAAAAAAAAAAAAGCAGCTGTGTTTTTATTTTAAGTTTTGTCGTGTGCTCGTCTCTTCGTCCTCATTAAGTGAAACGTTTGTGGCCGTCATCGGGTTCTGTGGGCTGTTGCAGAACGAATAGGAAGTCTCCACCTGCCCCTCCCCACCCCCACCCCCCCTCAATCAGACCTCAGCGGTGACATCCCATAATAACCGGGCCATAGAGACACGAGGCCCTCTTTTTAAAAAAAACCACTTCCTCCTGGGTTTCCTGCCCCTGTAGAAATAAACAATTTGCTCATTTCCTCGTTCCACATCAGTTTGACGTTTCTCACTTTTCTGCAGAAACCGACACCAACGACACGCCCTGCCCTTCAAAATAAAACACGTCGCCCTGCCCTTCAAAATAAAACTAACCAGGGTATCCGCTGGGTCTTGAAAAGTATTAAAAGGTGATAAATCAATTTGGGGAAAATTAAGACCCTTAAAAAGTATTAAAAAGTATTTTCACGACTTTATAAAGTCTTAAATTTTGAAGGTATGTTTTCTGAATTAGCCGTCCAAGAGTTTGAGTCCTAAAAAACATTGTAAAAGTGTGTGAATTTATTCATTTTATTAAAAAACAAAGATGAACTGGTACATAAAAAAGAAAAGAAGATGGTTTTTTTTGTTTTTGAGAGTGGAGCAATGTTTTTTTTTTAATAAACTTTGCCTTTGATTTATTATCCTTGAATTCTGTTGTATCATAGTGGTCTATAGTCTTTATCACAAACTAAAACTGTTAAGTTAAAAGTGTCACTGATGTAAATGGTTACAGCTTGAAGTGGCGGTGAGGTGTTGAAAAATATTGATAAGGTCTTGAAAAAGTCTTAAAAAAGGTTTTAAAATTAACTTCAAGATTCCTGTATAAACCCTACTAACTCTCTCTTCTCTCTCTCCTCTTCCCCCCTTCCTCCTCTTCTCTTCCTCTTTCCAAACTTCAAGAGTTTTCAAGAAGTCGAGCCCCAACTGTAAGGTGAGTGAGGCCAGGAAGCAGCAGCTGGTTGGCCGAAGCGTCCGACCAATAAGGACAAAGTGCTGATGTGTCGCTCTGACTCTATAACTCTGACTCTCTGTTTTCTGTTTTCCTCGACTGTGATTGGCTCAGGTGACAGTTTACCTGGGAAAGAGGGACTTTGTGGACCACCTGGACCATGTGGACCCAGTAGGTGAGTGAATCGGGGGGGTTGAACGCTTTGTGGTGGGCCGACCTTTGTGATGATGATGATGATGACACGTCTTTGTCTTCTTCCTTTCTGCCGACAGACGGCGTGATCCTCGTCGACCCCGAGTACCTGAAGGACAGGAAAGGTGAGTCCACTTCCTCCTCCTCTTGAGCTCCGGAGCCACTCGGTCTCCAGACGCTTCAGACCGTTTTCACTTTGTCCGTCTTTACACTACGAGGTTCAAGTGGCTCAGATCGGACCTGAATGAACGTGTAAATCGGATTCAGGCCCCCGTCGTATGTGGAAATAAATCAGATACGAATCGGATATCTGTCGATGCGTCTGTAGTCTAAACGGGTATCTGATCTTTCCTGGCAATGCGAGTCATACGTCATCAATAATATTAATTCCCATGCCCACACGTTTTGCTGAACCTCTGTAGTAGAGGTCTTCGGAAAAACCAGAGGTTCCGACCCGACCCGACTCGGGTCTTGGTCTCCATTCACAAGAAGTGACTCTGAGGCCGGGTCGGTACCGGGAGAGTTTGTCTCGGGGGTCGGGTCTCTTATGGCACTTTTCCACTGGCACGGCACGGCGCGGCACGGCCCGCTTTTCCTGCTTTTCCACTGGCCCTAGTACCTGGTACCAGGTACCATTTTTAGTTCCTCCTCGGCCCTGGTTCCAAGCAGCCGAAGCGATACTAAAACGTGACGTCAGCCGACTGCCTTCCACTGATTGGGCAGAGCGTCAGCGCGAGCGCGACGTCGGACATGAGAATCAAACCCAGAAATTTCAAAAACAGAGCGGCAACAGCGCCAGCTGATCTGTACCGAGACTGTTGTTGTTCCTTCACCTGAGTTAAATGTTGCTGTGTGTAAAACCACCGTGGTCTGTTAACAAGGTGCAGACGAGTGAGTTTGGAGCTGACAAGCGGAGAGAAACAAGACCCCCGTGCCGACCCCGCCCCCGCTGAGGAGGAACTAGAGAACTCCGCTGTAGTGGAAAAGCACCTTTACCGAGCCGTGCCGTGCCGTGCCGTGCTGTGAAAGTGTAGTGGAAAAGTGCCATTATTGTGTCACGGTTCTATTCTGAGCCGGTTCCGACATATCTCGGTGCTGCTCGGGTCCGGAACTCATATTTATAATAACAGCTCGGGGCCAGTCGGCTCCAGGTACAATTTTCACGGGTCCATTTCGGTTCGGGTCCGTCAGATTGGACCCATGAAGACCTCTACTCTGTAGCCTGTGATTGACACGTGGGTCTGACCGGGACGACCATGGCCAGCTGTGGTCACTGTCACAGGATTATTACAGTGGTTCATTTTCGTGGTGTCCGTGCGTCTGTTTTTTTCCCCCCTCACTACATATGACATTTATATGTGGTGAAAGAGAGAGACGCGCCGGAGAAACAGCAGCTTTCACGTTTTCCTACCGGCAATAACTGAAACGAACCGATTGGAAATCAAAAGAGAAAAAACAGACAATGTACTGGTACAGAGTGACACCTGTGTTCAGTAATATTGCACCGTATTATATTACCCTGTGTGTATTGGTTTCGTTTTATATTACTGTCTACTTGTTATTGTTTCTGTAGCGTTGTATGGATGTCTCTCATTTAGTGTAATGGTCCGGTTCTGTTCTCTAGGTGGATACATATATCGTGTTTCTATGGACGTCTCGACCTCTGTGTCTTTTGTTTTGTTTTGTGTATTTTAATGACCTGAGGTCTTTTTAACATCCTCCCGGAGGACTACAGTTGTAAATGTGTAAACAGTGAAGTGTTGGATATAAACTCTGACTCACCTTCGTTTATAATTATCATGGAATTAATTATAACGTGACTGAATAAATCTCCTATCTTTAAAAAAAAGTTCACTAGCTCATTTCCTCTTCAGTGAGTTGTTATATATGCATATAACATGTAAATAGACAGTCAAAGAGATCGGATATAGGCCAGGCCTGCAGTGTAAAGACAGCTGACTGATTATAGGTTATTGATGGTTTATTAAAGCGAAGGGGCCTGCAGACTGTGAAGCCGCTGTGTCCAGATTGTAATGACATAATCGAGGCTGTAATTAATGAATCCAACCAGGTTGTAATTGAGTCGATCAACAGACAATTGAATCTCCAGCTAAATGAATCATTAATGAATTGATGGTTTTAGATGCTGTCAGATTCAGATTCAGTTTCAGTTTCTGCCTCTGATTTAAAACCAAATGGAAAATTCAGATAAATCCATTATGTATTCAAATAAATAAACAAAAACAGACATCTAGTTTTCCTGGTTTCACTCACCTCTTCCTCCTCTTCCTCCTCTTCCTCCTCTTCCTCTCCCCGTAGTCTTCGTCACACTCACCTGTGCGTTCCGATATGGCCGCGAGGACCTGGACGTGCTCGGCCTCTCGTTCAGGAAGGATCTCTACATCTCCACCTTCCAGGTCAGAGGTCACCTGGAGTTACCTCATTTACATGTTTTACAGTTTGATTTGTGGCACATTTTAAAGGGATAGTTCAACATTTTTGGCAAATTGGCCCATTGCCATAATCGCTATAGTCATAGCAGTAGGTTTGTTACCTTTAATCGTCGGTGCAAGCTATTTTTAGAACGGCGGAGCAGAGCCGCAAACTGCTCAGAGCTACGCTACGGAGGCTCATTATGGGATTTCTTGGTTTCAACAGAGCTGTTTTAGAGGGAAATACAGAGTCTGCTTGATGAAAAACTGTCCCTGATCAGTGGTTTTGCATGAATTTCCCTCTAAAACAACTCTGTGTGGTAACGTTGTGTTATTATCTCATAGCGTGGTGAATGTGCAGGTCACAACTTGTCCACCAGAGCGTTGTGGAGTTGTTGGATTGTGTATTTGATGAGTTTGATGAGGGAAACCAAGAAATCCCATTAGCCTCCGTAGTGTAGCTCTGAGCAGCTCACGGCTCTGTTCCGCCGTTCTAAAAACAGCTTGCACCGACGATTAAAGGTAACGAACCTACTGCTATGACTATAGGGATTATGGCAATGGGCCAATTTGCCTAAATGTTAAACTATCCCTTTAAGAAACTTTAAGTGGGAATTAAAAGCAGAGAAATGGTTATTAATCATTTCAAACTGGCCCAAAGTAACAATTGTGTAGTTAAGTTACACAATAGATAACTTTTTGCACTTTTCACCATCTGTGATGAACATTTAACTACATTTTCCCATAATAATACATCTTGGGGCACCGGCATCGACATTGAAATCGCTTTACACAAACAGCAGGGACGTTATAAAAGATTTAGATAAAGGTTAACATGTTTTATTTCATGTGTTTTTTTTACTTCAGGCCTTCCCTCCGGTGCCTGAGGAGCGGAAACCAAACAGCCGGCTGCAGGAGAGGCTGCTGAAGAAGCTCGGCCAGCACGCACATCCCTTCTACTTCACTGTGAGCGATACAATGTTTTTTATTATTGATTATTGTGTGTTTTAAGACGAGACTATATTCTGAAGGTTTTTACTGAGGGGACTGTTGATATATCATTCACAGCCTCATTTATACAACGTTTTATTACTAAAAACAGGGAGAAATTAGATGTTTTTAGGGCTGGTGACAGTATTTTCTCATTTACTGAGTGTTAAAAAGAGAAATCCAAAATCCTCCTCTGTAAAAACTTCTGACTCTAATATGTCAACAAAATAAAACAAGAATTGTGAAAGTGGCTTTATCCATTGTTCAGATAGATTTTGGTTCTGGAAATTAGCGCATATTTCATCAGATATTTCCTCATTTACATATTTAAACATAAAATTTGACAAAACTTGTAATACAAAAAATATTTGTCTTCATGTAAGTGATGAACTTGGGAAGTTCCATAGTGATATCTGTTAGTTAAATGTTTTTTTTTACCCTATTCACCTGTAGTGTAATGGATTTAAATGGATGGACTGACATCAATGATCTTGTTTTTATTCAACAAATGAGCAGTAAAATATCACATCTGACAAATAGTTATGCTGAATTGTGATGAACTGGTCGGTCCTGTTGCAGGCGAGCGCTGCCCCCGCTGGTCAGAGACGTGAATCACAGGGTTCAAAGTTGAAGTTTGTTTTCTTTCTTTCTTTCTTTCTTTCTTTCTTTCTTTCTTTCTCTCTCTCTCAGATTCCTCAGAACCTCCCCTGTTCAGTCACTTTACAACCCGGCCCAGAGGACACTGGCAAGGTAACACACACACACACACAGATTTAATTATTACCCCGGATAGTCGACTATTTGACTGTGTGAGGACCTTCCTCCTGCTGAACATCTGATTTTACAGAGAATTTATTTGTTTTCTTATAATACAGCTCTGGAAAAAAAATAAGAGACCACTTTCACAAATGTTTTTTAAAGGATCTCTACATGTATGACAGTCATTCTTTTCTTTTCTTTTCTTTTTTAAACACCAACACAAACACAACTCATTCTCCTTAATGAGACACTGATGAGCTCATCACCTGAACCACATCTGGTTTTATAGGAAGATTATAAAAACCACTGCTGGGATTAAATATGGACATTATCCCACAAAAACTGATTTATAAACTCTTCCTGAGTTAAAATATTCTTGCTGTGTTGTTTAGGAATAAATATGAACATGTTTTTCTTTGCATTATTATTATTCAAGGTCTGAAAAGACTTGATATTTTTTGTTATTTAGACTAGTTTAGTCATTTTCAGCCAATAAAAGCTCTAAATGACAATATTTTTATTTCAACTTTGGGAGAAATGTTGTCAGTAGTTGATAGAATAAAACCCAAAAAATGTAATGTCATTGTACTCAAACACATGTATATGTGAGACTGTTTTGTCATTTTTAAGTTTTTATTCAATTTCTTATGTCAAACATCATACAAAAGACAAGATCAAACTTCAACACAAACAAATCCACCATATTAAAACCAGAATACACAGAATAAAAACAAAATATGCATATATATAAAATACATATAAGATACACGGGTGTTTCAGTTTTTTTCTCTGGAGCGGAAAAGACGCAAATGAGATCATGAATCAATGAGGAAAACAACATTTTGATTTTGATTGATTCAGATCCCCATTAGCTATGGCAATGCCACAGCTATTCTTCCTGGGGTCCATACAACATCTTTACAATGTATCAATGCAATTTATGTCTCATACAATATAATCCATGTTCAAATAAAACATCAAACACAAAAAATAAAGTAAAATAAAATAAAAGATAAAAAATACAAACAGATGCACAACACAACAGTACACAGACAATACAAGACAGCTCCCTAGGTCAGTAGTGGTACGCAGAATTTACTTACATATCATAATGTCAATACATGTCTACATTATATATTATTATATTATTATATTATATTTAGTGTCACACAATAAGTTTCAATAGCCATTTAATATTACATTCAATGCCATCGGAACTCAGTCTCAAAATCAGATTTGACTAAATTATGTGTGACATGATTTGACGATTGGTCGACTAAAGGCAAAATCTGGCAAATCAGATTCGACTATGAAAATCCTAGTAAACGCTGATACAGTCAGTTTTGTTTTTAATAAAAGCTGAGAACTAATTATTTAAATGGATCCTGGAAAGTTCCTTGCAGCGTTGACGGAGTCAGTGATCTCTCTTTCTTTACTTCCTTCTCTCCCTCTCTCTCTCTCTCTCTCTCTTCAGGCGTGCGGCGTCGACTTCGAGATCAGAGCGTTCTGCGCCAAGTCGATAGAAGAGAAGATTCACAAGAGGTGAGAATCTCTCTGCTGCTGCTGTTTAGCTGTTTAACACCGCTGATGCTGCACCGAGGTCACATGACAGGACACGTCAGCTGACCTAAGCCCCGCCCCCTTCTCTCTCCCTCTTTCCTTTCTTCTTTTTCTCTCTCTTTCCTTCTTTCTCTCTTATTTTCTCTCTTTCTTTCCTTACTTCTTTTTCGCTCCCTTTCTTTTTCTTTCTTTCTTTCCTTCCTTCTTTTTCTCTCCGTTTCTTTCTTTCCTTCCTTCTTTTTCTCTCTCTCTTTCTTTCTCCCTCTCTTTCTTTTTACTTTCCTTCTCTCTCTCTCTTTCTTTCCTTACTACTTTTTCTCTCTTTTTCTTTCTTTCTTTCATTCCTTCTTTTTCTCTCTTTCTTTCCTTCCTTCTTTTTCTCTCCCTGTTTGTTTCTTTCCTTCCTTCTTTTTTTCACTATCTCGCTCTCTTTTTACTTTCCTTCTTTCTTTCTCGGTCTCTCTCTTTCTTTCCTTCTCTCTCTTTATCCCCCCCTCTCTCCCTCTCTCTCTGTGTTTATGTATGTATGCATGTATGTGTGTTTATGGTGTGGGTTTTAAATAAATAGATGAGTCTGTAGTTGGGTAGAAGGAACAGCTGATAATGTCCTGTGATTGGTAAATAAAGTGTGGTTGTAAAAATAAAAAAAAATCTCTCCCTCCCTCCCTCCATCCCTCTCTCTCTCCGTCTCTCTCAGGAACTCAGTGCGTCTGGTGATCAGGAAGGTCCAGTACGCTCCGGAGAAACCCGGTCCTCAGCCGATGGTGGAGACGACTCGCAGCTTCCTGATGTCGGACAGATCCCTGCACCTGGAGGCGTCGCTGGACAAGGAGGTGCAGCTGAAATATTTATTTATTTATGTCCACATGAGAAAAAAGTACAAGGGTTTGTTGCACTAGGGACATAAACACAGCCGGTGCAGTCGACATCAGGAGTCGGTCAGATACAAAGAAAGCGCCTGGACGGCTGCACACGGTTACATACATGATGATCTACAGGTCAGATATGAAGCAGAAAACATCGAGACTGAGCAGTTTCCAACAAGAGCCGATACTGAGCAGCACCTGGCCAACTGTTTAGCTCTTCTTTTAGAGAGGCCGGCCGTCTGAAGGCCCCTCACATGCCCCAGACTGCCAAATATAAAAACTAAAAGTTTACATTTGTAGCCCAGCTGAGAGATGATCTGCTTCAGCTGCTGGTATTTTAGCACTTTGGTTAGAAAGGCCTCTTCAAGGCTGTAATCAAAGGGACAGCCGACCTCCAAAATGAGCACCTCTTTATGCTTTTCATTAAAGGGATAGTTCACCCAAAATTCAAATTTCACTCATTATCTACTCATCCTCATGTCAACTAAGGGCTGTGAGAAGTTTCAGAGTCCTCCGTGCCTTCTCTGAGTTACGGGGGGGTCCGCGCAGCAGTATTTGTCCATATAATGGTTGTGAATGGATACCAACTGTCTTCGTAACAAAAAGACACACCAAAAAACATCCAAATACCTCCATGCTGCTCGTATGTAATGTCCATCTTGTATTGAAGCCCCGACATGAGAAATTGTCCCGAAAAAAAAATTAAATAAGTCTATATTTCAAGCTTGTTTGTAGCAGAAGCTCCCAGTGTCTCAGGTCACTGCTCTTCCTGTGGAGATTTGCACTGACCGGCGGAACAATTTCTCATGTCGGGGCTTCAATACAAGAGGGACATTACAGACGAGCACTACGAACACTTTTGGTGTGTCTTTTTGGACGAAGAAGTTGGTATCCATTCACAACCATTATATGGACAAATACTGCTGCGCGGACCCCCCCGTAACTCAGTGAAATTTGAATTTTGGGTGAACTATCCCTTTAACAACAACAACATCAGGGGTGTTAGCTGTAACATTAGAGAACAATGAAACATTATTACACAGGCTGAACATGCTCGGCTTCACAGTAGAATGCTTGTACAGCTCGATGGAAGACCATTGTCTCACTAAATACACAGTTTTAAATGTCTTCCTCTCCTCTTCTTCCTCTCCTCCTCCTCCTCTTCCTCTCCTCCGTGCTGCAGCTGTATTACCACGGCGAGCCCATCAGCGTCAATGTTCACGTCACCAACAACTCCACCAAGACGGTCAAGAGAGTCAAGATCTCAGGTGTGTGTCTGTCTACACACACACACACCTCTTGTCTTATTCTGGCGGTGAAACTGTTCCAGCTTTTATTTTGAAAGTCCAGCTCAACTCAGGTTTTATATTGTTGCTTTTGTTGAATTATGAAAGTAATGTCTTTACCTCTCTCTCTTTCTTTTTCTCCTTCCTTCCTCCTTTTTCTCTCTCTCTTTCTTTCCTTCCTTCCTCCTTTTCTCTCTTTCTTTATTTCTCTCTTTTTTCTTTCATTCTTCCTCTTTCTTTCTTTCCTTCCTTCCTTCCTTCCTCCTTTTTCTCTCTCTTTCTTTCTTTCCTTCTTTTTCTCTTTCTTTCTTTCCTTCCTCCTTTTCTCTCTTTCTTCATTTCTCTCCTTTTTCTTTCATTCTTCCTCTTTCTTTCTTTCTTTCTTTCATTCTTTCTTTCCTTCCTTCCTCCTTTTTCTATCTCTTTCTTTCTTTCTTTCCTTCCTCCTTTTTCTCTTTCTTTCTGTCTTTCTCTCTTTTTGCTTTCATTCATTCTTTCTCTCTCCTTCTTTCTCACTCTCTTTCTTTCTTTCCTTCTCTCTCTCCCTCTCTTTTTTCTTTCTTTCTCTCTCTCTTTCTTTCTTTCCTTCTCTCTCTCGCTCTCTTTTTTCTTTCTTTCTTTCTTTCTTTCTTTCCTTCTCTCTCTTTCTTTCTGTCTTTCTCTTGCCCTCTGTTTTCTTTCTCTCTTCTTTTTCCTTCCTTCTCTCTCTTTCTGTCTTTCTCTTTCTTTCTTTCCTTCTCTCTCTTTATTTATTTCTCTTTCTTTCCTTCTTTTTCTCTTTCTTTCTTTCCTTCCTTCCTCCTTTTCTCTCTTTCTTCATTTCTCTCCTTTTTCTTTCATTCCTCCTCTTTCATTCTTTCTTTCTTTCCTCCTTTTTCTATCTCTTTCTTTCTTTCTTTCCTTCCTCCTTTTTCTCTTTCTTTCTTTCTCTCTTTTTTCTTTCTTTCATTCATTCTTTCTCTCTCTTTCTTTCTCGCTCTCTTTCTTTCTTTCCTTCTCTCTCCCGCTCTCTTTTTTCTTTCTTTCCTTCTCTCTCTTTCTTTCTGTCTTTCTCTTGCCCTCTGTTTTCTTTCTCTCTTTTCTTTTTTCCTTCCTTCTCTCTCTTTCTGTCTTTCTCTTTCTTTCTTTCCTTCTCTCTCTCCCTCTCTTTTTTCTTTCTTTCCTTCTCTCTCTCGCTCTCTTTTTTCTTTCTTTCCTTCTCTCTCTTTCTTTCTGTCTTTCTCTTGCCCTCTGTTTTCTTTCTCTCTTTTCTTTTTTCCTTCCTTCTCTCTCTTTCTGTCTTTCTCTTTCTTTCTTTCTTTCTTTCTTTCCTTCTCTCTCTTTATTTCTTTCTCTTTCTTTCTCTTTCTCTCCCTCTCTCTTTCTCTCCCTCCCTCAGTGCGTCAGTATGCAGACATCTGCCTCTTCAGTACTGCCCAGTATAAATGTCCAGTGGCTCAACTCGAGGCAGAGTAAGTCCAACACACACACACACACACACACACACACACACACTCACACACACACACACACACACACACACACACACACCTACAGTCTGTGCAGCAGTGTGACTGACAGACGTGTTGTCGTGTTTCCATAGCGACCAGGTGTCGTCCAGCTCCACCTTCTGTAAGGTCTACACTCTCACCCCGACGCTTGACAAGAACAGAGAGAAGAGAGGACTCGCTCTGGACGGGAAACTCAAGCACGAAGACACCAACCTGGCCTCGTCCACCATGTAACCAACACACACACACACACACACACACACACACACACACATTTTTATGCGGATGACATAATTTTATACTGTATAGACCGAATCTCCTTGTTGTTTACATTCTACTTCCGGGTAGAGAACCAGCACGTAATTTGAATGAGATCAATAGTAACAAACGAGAGTTTAGCTATATATCATATTTTTCAGGCCCTATCACCGTTTAGACAAATCTGAAATGATTGAAGAAACATTACTATTTCTGTGTGTGTGTTTTGTGTTGCTATGTGTTGTATTTATTCAGTTTGGGGGAATCACAGTGTCTAGAAAGCATCAGTGGCTGCAGCTGACAGGGACAGCTAACGGTAGCTAAGCTAACGGCGGTAGCTAAGCTAACACCAGGACGTCAGCTGTTAAAACCCTCCCGTTGTGGGACACGACATGAAACTACTCCAGTTAGCTCAGTCATGTTGGAACTCAGATATCCGCTGGAGAAAATATTTTTTCATGGACCGTTTATTGAGTCACTGAGTTATTAAAGTTAAACAGGTAGCTAACCGTTAGCCCGGCTAATCTATGATAACCATGACTAATTACAAAAACGTGCACACAGAAATAGTAATGTTTGTCCAATCATTGGTTTTATACTGCCCTACAATGGAAGAAAGGGGTAAAACTCCTCAGAGTGCAGTTCTGAGAAAAATGAGTTTAAAGTATTTTTGTTGTCCAGTCAACTGTATTGAACTTAGGATTCTGAAAATTGGTTTTGCTTTTGCGAGTAGTAGTCTATAGCTGTGTAAAAATATTTAACTCAAACTTAACATTTTACCCTTATTTCAGAGTTACCTCTGTCTGTTTGTGCATTGAGGCAAAATATAAGCTGGCCATACAACACAAGAAAGGGGAAACTAACTCCCATTGGTTCTAAAATGGTAGCAGCCTGTTGTACAGTAGGCCTGTTGTGCTTTCTATACACAGAGAGAAAAAGGTGACTCTAGTGACTGTGTTCTCTTGTTGTTTCACCCCAGTTTTTGGGAGTTACTGTGAAAACCACCCACAAATATATCCCAAATAAGATAATGTTGAGTCAAGATATTTATCCACATGACGTAGCAGACCTTAAATGTCCCAAAAATAACAAAATCTAATTTTTGACAAAAAATGAGTTACCCCTTTCTTGCGTTGTAGGCGCAGTATAGACTTTACAAACATCAGATTAGTCTAAACGGTGATATAGTGACATGAAAAAGTAGATATATATAGAGAAACTCTCGTCCGTCACTATTGTTCGAATGCTGGTTTTCTACCAGGAAGTAGTTTCGTCCTATTGCTGCTACTTTAAGTTCCTCGAGTCTGTACAAGTATTGGTGAAACTGTCTTTTGTTATGATGCACCTACCTAACTCTTGGAGCTTGGTTATGGATACGTAGCTGTGTCTCTGGTTGTAGCTGTTTTAAATGGTTGTATTTCCTGTTTCTTGTTCAATGTAGCCTATGTCTTGTATCTTGGCTTGTAACTCGACGGCATTGAAAATCAATCAATGTCTCTGGAGAATAAATAAAGGTTAACAAACACACACACAGATGTGCACAGATGTGTTGGTGCAGTCTCATGACCACAGCTGTTGTTGAGCTGTTGTTGTGTTGTTGTTGTGTTGCAGTGTGAAGGACGTCACCAACAAAGAGGTTCTGGGGATCCTGGTCTCCTACAGAGTCAAAGTGAAGCTGGTGGTCTCACGTGGAGGGTAACACACACACACACACACACACACACACACACACAGATACACACACACGTTCACGCACACACACACACACACTCTCTCTCTCTCCTTCCACTCTGACATCACTTCCTGTCCTCTCGGTGTTTCCTGTACAAACCATGAAAACGTTTGTGGCTGAGCTGAACCAGAACGAAACAACTTCAATGAAAACAGGATTAAAGGACAATTCCGGTGCAAATTCAACTCTGGGCTGTATGTTCCTAACATTTTAGGTCTAAAAAAGAAGGAATCTGAAGATTTTCAGTTTAATGTCTCCTGTTTTGCAGTGGTTGTGTCTGTTCCCGCGTCGCCACGGCACCGATGAATGGGAGCGGATTGAAGTTCTGCTGCTTAGGCTGTTTCCATCCCTCAAAGCCACAGACAGCGTCAGATGGAGACTCAAACATGCACCGAGAAAATCGATTCACATAAGTATCGCAATATATTTTTTGACGATTTTTAAATCAATTCAAAAATCGATTATTCATTATTTTTTTGTGCATTTGTATTTGTTCGCCTTTTTTACATACAGAGAGTCCAGGTTTTGAAACGGGTTTATGTAAGTTCACTTTATAATGGAGTATGTTAATTTATAGGCTCCTACAGTGTCTGTGTGCAGATAAATGTTAAAATGTAGCAGTTTGCCTCAGTCTATATCTCATTTTGTCAGAAAGGTTTCAGAAGCCTGTTTTTTCTATACTCTTTTATTTTTGCCTCTTTTATGCAGTCCAGGCTTTTGAAAAGAGAGTAAACATGTATATTGCTGCTGAATAAATCTTAAAAACTGACTTTTGGGGGAAATATGGTTCCTGGAATAGTCTGTAGACAATCATAATCATTCAACTGTTTCATTGGTGTTAAAAATGCAGACTAAAAATCGAGATAGAATCGCAATTTAAATCGTAGAAGAATCGAATCGGGAGAAAAGCGTATCATCACAGCCCTGACCGAGAAGTTTATTTACTTCAAGCAAGTCAAGAGTTGATATTCCTGTGTTTCTGACACAAACGGGAGCTTCCCACTGCACCTGAACACACCGAGCGTCGACTTGGGTCTCGACTCCGCCAGACTTTGAATTAGATCTAGTTTTACAAACATGTCGGCTTGTTGAAGTAAATAAACTTCTGGCTGCATGTTTGAGTCTCCATCTGACGCTGTCTGCGGCTTTGAGGGATGGAAACAGCCTAAACAGCAGAACTTCAATCCGCTCCCATTCATCATTGCTGCCGTGGCGACGCAGGGACAGACACAACTACCGCAAAACAGGAGACATTAAACTGAAAACCTACAGATTCCTTCTTTTAGACCTAAAATGTTAGGAAAATACAGCCCTGAGGTGAATTTGCACCGGAATTGTCCTTTAA
Source organism: Trachurus japonicus (assembly GCF_045865225.1). Taxonomy (NCBI): domain Eukaryota; kingdom Metazoa; phylum Chordata; class Actinopteri; order Carangiformes; family Carangidae; genus Trachurus; species Trachurus japonicus. The sequence goes on along the minus strand of NC_140920.1, from coordinate 2,651,437 downwards.
TTTCTTTTTAATCATATGGAGTCGGATCGTAATAATTGTCAGATGATTGATTGATTGATTGATTGATTGATTGATTGATTGATTGATTGATTGATAACTGTATAAACTAATCTCTAAGACTCTGGGGTTAAATCGACGCCATCTTGGCTCAGCTCAGTCTCCGGTTTCCTCTTCTTTCTTCTTTCTTCTTCCTCTTCTTTCCTCCTCTTCTTCCTCTTCATCCCCTCTGCGCTGCTGTGTGTTGTAGTTTTGTTGTCGATGTTTTGCCTCCTCCTGCTTTTCATTTCATCTCCCTCTGTGTTTTTGGCTTTTTGTGTCCCCCCCCCCCCCCCTCCCTCCCTCCCTCCCTCCCTCCCTCCTCCAGGATGCTGCGAGGCATGTTGTTGGAGAGGTAAATCTGCCCGACGGCCTCAGCTTTTCACTAAAGTCTCAATCCCACTTTTTTTAGTGTTGTTGTCTGCAAACTGCTTTAAAACTGGTTTGATTCAATTCACTGGATTAAACCAGTTTTAAAACAGGCTTTGGGTGTCTGTTTGTTTGGTTTAAAACTGGTTTGAAAACCAGTTTAAATTGATTGAAAGATAAATGTTGAGCTAAACTGAGTAATTTACAAGACCGGTTTGAACTAGTTCTGTAACTGGAATCTGGTGAAAACCTGGGGTGAATTATTTAAATAAGGATTAAAGGGTTTAAACTGGTTTTCAATTAAAAAAGACCAAGTTTTAACTGGTTTATACCCCTCTGTTATGTTATGTGAAACCACTAATAACTGTATTGATGCAGTTAAATGACTTGAAAACCCAAAGTTTTGTGAAAACAAAGGATTAACATGCGTTTAAAGTGGTTTTAACTGGATTTAAACCAGAGTTAAAACTGATTTGAGTGGAAAAACTGACAAACAAGTCTAAAGTTGTAACAAAACATGAACTAAACATGTTTAAACCAGAGATTAATTTAAAAATCTGGTTTAAACTGTTGCTTTAATGAGAGAGAAACTACTTTTTAAACTTATTTGAAACTTCCTACGTCTTGTGGAGCGCTGACTGTGTGTGTGTCTGTGTGTGTGTTTCAGGGACGTGTCGGTGGAGCTGCCGTTCATCTTAATGCATCCTAAACCCGTGGAGCCGCCGCTGTCGCGCCCACAGTCAGGTCAGTCCTCGCCAACACACCGACGTTATTATAGTTTTACTTTTTTTTTTTAATTAGTTTTTCATTTTTATTTAGTTTTCCAATTTGATTTTTTGTTTCAGTTTAGTTTTCATTAGTTCAAAAAGTGATGGTGAAGCGGTTTTAGTTTAGTTTTTGAGGAAGTGACTAGTTTTTATTTAGCTTTTATTAGCTAGGTCTTAGTTTTAGTTTTAGTTTTTTTTAGGTATTAGGAGGAAGTCCACACTGAGCTGTGGCGTTTTCTTCCTGCAACTTTAACCATCTCTAAAAAAAAAACTAAAACCAAGCTGATTCAGTTCAGTTTTAGTTAGTTTTACATTGTTCATTGTAGTTTTTATTTTGTTTTTTCCATTTTTATTTCAGTCTAGTAAATTATTTTTTCACTGCTAGTTTTAGTTTTAGTCTTAGTTTTAGTTAAAGGGATAGTTCACCCTAGAATGATATTTCGCTCATTATCTACTCACCCTCATGTGGACTAAGGGCTGGGAGAAGTTTCAGAGTCCTCCGTCCCTTCTCTGAGTTACAGGGGGTCTCGGCGTAGCAGTGCATGTCCATATAACGGTTGCAAAGGGACACCGGAGCTCTTCGTAAAAAAACACACACAAAAAAACATCCAAATACCTCCATGATGCTCGTATGTAATGTCCGTCTTGTGCTGAAGCCCCAAATTGCGTAATTGTCCCGAAAAAAATTAAATAAGTCTATATTTTAAGCTTGTTTGTAGCGGAAGCTTCTCGAAGCTCCTCTTCCTGGTCCGTCCAAATCTCGCGTGATTTGCGCCGGCGTCAGTGCGGTTACTGCGAATCACGCGAGATTTGGACGGACCAGGAAGAGGAGCTTCGAGAAGCTTCCGCTACAAACAAGCTTAAAATATAGACTTATTTAATTTTTTTCGGGACAATTACGCAATTTGGGGCTTCAGCACAAGACGGACATTACATACGAGCAGCATGGAGGTATTTGGATGTTTTTTTGTGTGTGTTTTTTTACGAAGAGCTCCGGTGTCCCTTTGCAACCGTTATATGGACATGCACTGCTACGCCGAGACCCCCTGTAACTCAGAGAAGGGACGGTGGACTCTGAAACTTCTTCCAGCCCTTAGTCAACATGAGGGTGAGTAGATAATGAGCGAAATATCATTCTAGGGTGAACTATCCCTTTAACTATAATAACCCTGACACCTTTCATCATTGGGTACTATGGAAACAGACACCATCCCAGTCCACGTTGATCCTTCTTGATATTCTTTAGGTTTACAGGCTGAAGAGGCAGTTTCCATGGAAACAACTATGAGACACGCTAATGTGTGTTTTGTGTGTGTGTGTTTTCCAGCCGTTCCAGAGATGGACCCGCCCATCGACACCAACTTGATAGAGTTCGACACAAAGTGAGTTTCAGATCTCAGACGACTTTCAAAAACAACAAAATGAAGAAAAAAACAACAAAAGTTTATAATAAATTAAGTTTGGACTCGATTCAAACTTTTACATTGATTTTTTTTTGTTTTAGTTTAGTTTTCTTGTCAAAGCTGCTGCAGAAGAATGAAAAGAAGATTTAAATGAACTAAAACTTTAAGGGATAGTTCAACATTTTGGCAAATTGGCCCATTGCCATAATCCCTATAGTCATAGCAGTAGGTTCATTACCTTTAATTGTTGGTGCAAGCTGTTTTTAGAACGGTGGAGCAGAGCCGTGAGCTGCTCAGAGCTACGCTACAGAGGCTAATAATGGGATTTCTTGGTTTCCCTCATCAAACTCATCAAATACACAATCCAACAACTCCACAACGCTCTGGTGGACAAGTTGTGAGCTGCACATTCACCACGCTATGAGATAATAACACAACGTTACCACACAGAGTTGTTTTAGAGGGAAATACAGAGACTGTTGATGAAAAACTGTGAATTTCCCTCTAAAACAACTCTGTGTGGTAACGTTGTGTTATTATCTCATAGCGTGGTGAATGTGCAGCTCACAACTTGTCCACCAGAGCGTTGTGGAGTTGTTGGATTGTGTATTTGATGAGTTTGAAACCAAGAAATCCCATAATGAGCCTCCGTAGCGTAGCTCTGAGCAGCTCACGGCTCTGCTCCGCCGTTCTAAAAACAGCTTGCACCGACAATTAAAGGTAACGAACCTATACTGCTATAATGACTATAGGGATTAATCTGCCAAAATGTCGAACTATCCCTTTAACATCTAAAAACTATAAAATCTTTATTGATACTAACGAAGGTTTTTTTTTCTTCCGTCCGTCTCTCTCAGCAGCATCTCCCAGGACGACGACTTCGTCTTCGAGGACTTCGCCCGCCTGCGGCTCAAAGGCGTCGTGGACGACAAGGACGAGGACTGCTAGGAGCTCGCCATCCCATCATAACGCTCGCTTCAGAAACCCACCACACACACACACACACACACACACAGAGACACACACAGACACACACACACTTCACGTTACATTCCCCGGTGGAGGGGATGGATGGATGGATGGATGGATGGATGGATGGATGAGTGTTAGAGGTCGGTGTTTTCCCTCCTCTCTTCTTGCTTCTTCAGCCATTCGTCTCGTCACATCGTCGCCGCCACCGCAGCAGCCCGTTGTCGTCGCCGCCGCCCGTCGCCGCCATTTTTCGATCAAACACGGTCTTGTACAAACAGGATATATATTTGAAACATAGAAAAAAATAATTCTTCTACGAGTTGAGGTCTGTGTTCAGTGGTGAGCGCCGGTTTTTTTTTGTTTTGTTTTGTTCGTTTTTTTTGTTCGTTTTTTCTTCAAGTAAAATACTGTAGATGCTTTTTACATCATGGCCGCAAAGGGAGGACACACACACACACACACACACACACACACACACATACACACACATATACATACACCAGGGTTCCTACGCAAGTATGGAAAGTATGGAATAATATGGAATTTGATTTTATACATTTCCAGGTCTTGAAAAGTATGGAAAATGGAAACTATTGTATGGAAATATACTTATCTTAATACTTATTCAGTCTTATTCACATTTTGTATGCGCTATTGTAGGCTACCTAGCTACAATCTCCTGGAAATTATTTGGTTACATAGTGGCATACAAATTCAGAATAATGAAAACAAATTAATTGCATAATTTATTAGCATGAAACACATCTATTGGCTCAAATGTCACAAATTATTTGAATTTTTTTACTGAGACACTGCAAAAACTCAAAATCTTTCCAAGAATAGTTGTCTTATTTCTTGTCAAAATGTCTAATTTCTAGTCAAAACTAATCTCTTTCCACTTAAAATAAGACTCATCACCTAAAAATTATCTTGTTTTTAGATAATTTGCACTTGTTTCAAACTAATTTTCACTTGAAATAAGTAGAAAAATGAAAGCAGTGAAAGCAAGATTGTTGTGCTTGTAATAAGAAAGAAAAAACTTGCTCCACTATCAGATTTTTCTACTTATTTCAAGTTAAAATCTGCTTGAAAGAAGTAAAACAAGCTACTTTTTATGTGATGAGTCTTATTTGAAGTATAATGAGATTTGTTTTGACTAGAAATGACATTTTGACTAGAAATAAGACAAATATTCTTGGTAAGATTTTGAGTTTTTTGCAGTGGAAGTCCGGAAATTAGGGTCTGGAAAAGTAAAGATATAAAGTAAAAGTAAAAGTATGGAATTTGGAAATTTAAAATGTGTAGGAACCCTGATACACACACACACAGACATATATACATACACAGCAGTCTTACATAAGCGACTGAAGTTTGATTTCACCAGCATCCATCTCTCTCCCGCTCTCGTCTCGTCTCGTCTCGTCACACCCAGATCTTATTAAGCCCCGCCCCCCTTGGTCCATTTTTGTAAAAAAAAGAAAATTCAAAAAGAGAAAAGAAAAGAAATGATTCGTCTCCTCCTCCTCCTCCTCCTCCTCCTTTTTTCCCCTCCGAGTCATTCCAGCGAGTTTGGTCGAGTCTGGTTTGGTCGTCAGTGTTTTTTCTTTCTGTCGTCACCAAAACCATCAATCAACTTAGAAACTGAAATATTTATGCACATGTTCATATGTAAACTTGCACCTGCAGCAGAGTTCTTCATTTAGGGTTTTTATTTTAAAGGCACACGGCACAAACACAGATGATTTAATATTAAAGGGATAGTTCAACATTTTGGCAAAAGACTCTTGGGACTCGATTCGAACTTTTACGTTGATTTTTTTTTTGTTTTAGTTTAGTTTTCTGGTCCAAGCTGCTGTAGAAGAATGAAAAGAAGATTTAAATGAACTAAAACTTTAAGGGATAGTAGTTCAACATTTTGGCAAAAGAAGGTTTGGGACTCGATTCGAACTTTTACGTTGATTTTTTTTTGTTTTAGTTTAGTTTTCTGGTCAAAGCTGCTGCAGAAGAATGAAAAGAAGATTTAAATTAACTAAAACTTTAAGGGATAGTAGTTCAACATTTTGGCAAATTGTTCCCATTGCCTATATAATCCCTATAGTCATTATAGCAGTGGGTTCGTTACCTTTAATTGTCGGTGCAAGCTGTTTTTAGAACAGCGGAGCAGAGCCGTGAGCTGCTCAGAGCTACGCTACAGAGGCTCATTATGGGATTTCTTGGTTTCAAACTCATCAAACTCATCAAATATACAATCCAATCGGAGACGTTTTTGTTTAAACAAATGTTCCTCGAATAGAGAAGAAACGTCACGTTTGAGAGAAACTCGTTCCACAGTTAGCCTACTCATTATAACAAAGCTTCTTTTTCTAAAGATAATGGAATAATGATGATTATATTTTGATAATTTTGGATAATTACCTAATTTTAAGGCTCATGTTCAAAGGTTATGGATAATAGCGCTTCTTTTTTCAGAGAACAGGATGACACAAGTTTTGAGTACGTTTTCTCTCAGTTTCACAAAAATAATCTTGTCTCTAATGTTCTGACTTGAACTTCGTGTCTTGATAAAAGATTAAATCATCATTAATATTATTATTATTATCATTATTAGTGGAGCAGGTGACACAGTCGTAATGTCGACTAATTCCTGGATAACTTCACTTTCGGTTTAAACAAATGTTCCTCAAATAGAGAAAAAATGTCACGTTTGAGAGAAACTCGTTCCACATTTACTCGTTATAACGAAGCTTCTTTTTCTAAAGATAATGGAATAATGGAATTTGGATAATTACCTAATTTTAAGGCTCATGTTTAAAGGTTATGGATAATGGAGCTTCTTTTTTTTTCAGAGAACAGTTTTGAGTATGTTTTCTCAGTTTCACAAAAATAATCTTGTCTCTAATGTTCCTCAAATAGAGAAAAAATGTCACGTTTGAGACACTCGTTCCACAATTACTCGTTATAACGAAGCTTCTTTTTCTAAAGATGATGGAATAATTATCATTTATATTTTGAGAAATTTGAATTTGGCTCATGTTTTGAGGTTATGGATAAAGGAGCTTCTTGTTTTCAGGAGTTTTTTTATTCCATTTTCTCAGTTTCACCAAAAAAAAATATCTCCATGATGTTTTGACTTGAGCTTCGTCTCTTGATAAAAGATGAAATCAAAGTGGATTTCTTAAAATTCATCATTAATAATAATAATATTATTATTATTATTATTATTATTATTATTATTATTAGTGGAGCAGGTGGCACAGTCGTTAATTCCTGCATCACTTCACTTTGGGTTTAAAGGTTTCTGTTGATGGAAAGAAAAACATGGCGACACCAGACGACGACGACCTGTCGACTCAGCAGCTCCTCCTCTTCCTCTTCCTCTTCCTCCTCTTCCTCTTCCTCTTCCTCGTCCTCCTCGTCTTCCTCCTCCTCTTCCTCCTCCTCTTCTCTTCCTCCTCCTCCTCCTCCTCCTCGTCCTCGTTCGAGGGGAAATACTGAGGTTGTGTTTGGTTTATTATCGTTTCCATCACGTCGTCGTCGCGTTCACACGGTAACCTGCTCTGTGCCTTCTCCAGCTCACTGTTGCCATGACAATTGCCAGAATTTGTGATTTTTATTTTTATTTTTTTCATTGTTTTTTGTTTTTTGTTCGTTGCTCGGCACTAAATCACAGGAAACAAACTAAAAGACGAGTAATGACTCAGTGACTTGTGTCAAAATGACTTTTCAAAATGTGTTAGAAGGAAAAAGAAAAAAAACACAGATTACCTGATTTTAAATGAATAAATGAACTTTATTCTTGTAAATCTGTAACTTCCTGTCTGGTAAATTTTGGGAAAAAACTATTTCTTCATTCCTAAAATTACAGTTTCTTTGAATAATGTGATGATTTTATTCTTAAAAAAAAGAAAAAAACACTTTTTGTTAACATTCACCGTTGTTTATTATTGAAACATTAAAACCGTTTAATCCAGCTACAATGTGTAAATTGAAGTTAAAGTACTGTTTTGCCTTATTAAGCTATATCATCTGCTATTTTGCTCATTAAATGTATTATTTTTTCAAATAATTATTTTGTCTCATGATTTGACTGATAAATGTATTCTTGGTAAATATTTTTGTCATGTTATTATATTAATATTTGATGCACAAAGTCACTGTAGAAACAAGAAAATGACCAAATTTTTAAAAAGAAATTATTTGTGCCATGATAAAACTCCTCCGCCAAAAAAGAAAAAAAAGAAAAACCAAAACGAGATGTGACTGAAATAAACCAATCAGCTCCAGTGTTTCCCTCCAGATCCACATGGCCACGCCCCCTTCGCCCTCTGGCCCCGCCCCCTCCTCCAACCGCCATCCCTGTTTCATTTCATTATAATTGTCTTGGTCAAACTCGGACCGGATGTGAAGGACTTAAAGCAGCTCGGGTTTCCTCCGTCTCCTCTCTACGTTCACTTTCTTTACAACGTTTCTACGTCATCATCGTCAAACTCTTTAAAGGGATACTCCAACTTGTTTTTCCCCCGTGTCTTGCCTCACTCCCGAGTCCATGACCAGCAGATAGACACCATCCTTTCCACTGTGCGTGCAGTAACAAGGGAGATAGAGCCGTATCGCCCGTAATTAGCTTAGCTCAAACGCTGGAAGTGTATGGGTAATGTTAGCCTGCCTCCACCTAAAGTCGCTAATTAGCTTAGCTCAAATGCTGGAAGTGTATGGGTAATGTTAGCCTGCCTCCACCTAAAGTCGCTAATTAGCTTAGCTCAAACACTGGAAGTGTATGGGTAGTGTTAGCCTGCCTCCACCTAAAGTCGCTAATTAGCTTAGCTCAAACACTGGAAGTGTATGGGTAGTGTTAGCCTGCCTCCACCTAAAGTCATCAGAGAAACTCTTCAGCAACTCTAAACGGAAACCGGCGGGCCGATCTTCGTCTCAGAGCTGACAAAACTCTCCGGTAAGGCATCTTGAGCAGTCAAATGCCGCTAACGGGACGAGATCGGTCAAAACGGAGGGTTCAAGCAAAGACGCTTTATTTTGGTTCAAGCTAGCTACATCGAGGGTAGGTTAGCTTCCTATTTCAGAGTAAAAGCACAAATTCTATCGTCATGGTTTTCTGTATGTAAAGGGCAACGGGTGTTTTATTTTGTGAAAGTAACCGGAAGTGCGTTGGTCACAACGGCTAGCTTGAGTAGCGCCGAATTCGTCCAAACAAAATTGTAAACAGCTGGTATTTAGACAAATTAACGACACACTGCTGATCTAAACGGCTACTTTCTCACCTAAACATGTTTGAAATGTGGATAAAGTGATATATTTACAGAGTTTAGAGCTAAAATGAAATCAGCTTCTGACTGCTGATTTCAGCATGGGTAGGAGGCAGGCTAACACTACCCATACACTTCCAGTGTTTGAGCTAAGCTAATTAGCGACTTTAGGTGGAGGCAGGCTAACACTACCCATACACTTCCAGTGTTTGAGCTAAGCTAATTACGGGCGATGTGGCTCTATCTCCCTTGTTACTTCACGCACAGTCGAAAGGATGGTGTCCATCTGCTGGTCATGGACTCGGGAGTGAGGCAAGACACGAAAAAAAAAAGTTGGCGTATCCCTTTAACATTTTTTTGTTTTATTTGTTTTGTTTTTTCCCCCCCTCTCTCTCTCTCAATAAGATATATAATAAAACAAACTGCACAGATGACATTTCAGACAACACAGGAGCACTGCACTTTTCATTGGACAAACAAACCCACAGAACTGCAGACGACGTTATTTTGTTTTTTAAGTTTATTTCAGGAAACAAAGAATGTTGATCTGTTTTTGTTTTATTTTATTTTATTTTATTTTATTTTATTTGTTTGTTTGTTTTCTTATCGATGCTTGGCCAATTTGAAAACTAGCTTCTTGTTGTTTTCGAAGTTCATTAATGTCGACTTGCTTCAAGCAAAAAAAAAACCCATGTTGATGATTTTATTTTAGTTTTTATTTGAAACTGCCAAATTCCTGCCTCCTTCACTCAGTCAGTTTATTGAAGGGATGAAGAAACGACGAAGAATAAGAAGAAAAACCAACATGGAGCATGTTTTTGATTTTTTTTTTTTTTTAATTTAGATTTATTTTATTAATTTTTTTTCTCCAAGCAGTGCTGTGAATCGTACGAGCTGTGATTCTGTCCTTATTTTGTCGTGCATATGTGGGGTAACTTTGCTATAAGTGTGAAAATATTTTTGACAAGTGCCACGCCCCGGCCTGTGCGATGCTTTTACCATAATGTCTATAAAACAGGAGGTGAATTCTGCTGGTGGGACGAACACCACAAAAGATAGAATTACAACTATAATGCTTCTGATTATTATTATTATTATTATTATTATTATGGTGACTATAATTATTATTATTATTATTATTACTTATACTGTATCATCATTTGCGACCATGATTATTCTCATAATCATTTAAGAGTCTATTGTTTTGCCATGTATTTTTTATTTTGAGATTTCTATTTTAGTTTTCTTTTTATTATTAAAGGTAAAATGAACTAACAGACCCGACTGCTGTCTGATCACTGTCTACAACTATTACATTTTAATTTAATTCTTCACTCAGGTTGAATGAATGTAGATTTTTCAGTAGTTTTTTAAAAATTATTATTATTTTTTAATCATTTTGAGCCTTTAAATGACAATATACATACATATTACAACAGGAAAAAAATGTTTCTATCTACACATCACACAAATTTTAATAAAAAATATTTTTCCAATACTTACATGTTAATTGAATTTTTAGAAACGTGTGACTTTTACTAAACAACACTTATACAAATATTTTAGTTTTGCCTTCCCTACAGGTTCCTGTGAAGGGCTCTTATTTTGAAGAAGAAGGACTCTTATTTTGAAAAAGAGCTTTTTTATCAGCTCAGTTATTAAATTTGTTTTGAAAATGACCAAGAAGAGCATAGTGTGTGTTCATTGCAGGGTTAGGTTCACCAATCCCACAATTTTTTAAAATATGAACTTCTCACGTTTTGTCACAAAATCAGAAATAAGCATGTAATTTACATAGAATTTTATTTTGTCCTAAAAATTACAACTTAATGACAGATAATCTTGTAAACCAGCTGATTCCTCTCAATGGTTTTCTTTAAATGTTATTTTATTCTTCTTCTGTCATATTATGGACATAAGTTATTGGGAAAATCATTAAAGAGAATTTAAATGGGAAAATGCCAAATGTTTCCTCGGCACATGGATCGACTTGTTGAATAAAATGATAGATCATAGATGACCGATTAATTAGGTCATGATGTTTTTAATAAAAAGTATTTTTACTTTATTTTTACATGTTAATTGAATTTTTAGAAACGTGTGACTTTTACTTCACAACACTTATACAAATATATTTTAGTTTTGCCTTCCCTACAGGTTCCTGTGAAGGACTCTTATTTTGAAGAAGAGCTTTTTTATCAGCTCACTTAATTACATTTGTTATGAAAATTACCAAGAGCATAGTGTGTGTTCATTGCAGGGAAGGTTCACCAATATTATATATTATATTAACTTCTCACATTTTGTCACAAAATCAGAAATATGTAGCTATGTAATTTACATAGAATTTTATTTTGTCCTAAAATTACAACTTAATGATAGATAATCTTGTAAACCAGCTGATTCCTCTCAATGGTTTTCTTTAAATATTATTTTATTCTAAATGCCAAATGTTTCCCCGGCTTGTTGAATAAAACGATAGATCATAGATGACCGATTAATTAGGTCATTATGTTTTTAAACAATTTGAGAACTTAAGTTTCAATTCAGTCACATTAAAGAAGCTGATTAATTATATAAATAGATTAATAAGATATTAGACATTTTTTGCTTCAAATATCAAAGAATCATCAAAATAACGGACAAAGTGTTCGAAAAATGGACCCAAACCTTTATTTTGAAGGATTTGTCAGTATTGTGCTGTGACCATCAAAGACACAAAAAACTAATAGACAAAACAACCATGGCGACACTTTTACACACACACACACACACACACACACACATATACAGACACACACACATATACAGACACACACACGGCTGGTTTTTATTTTATTTTAATGCAGTTTAATGTAAATCACACGCAGCAGGTTTTTCCTCTGACTAGAACGTGAAAACTAAAAACTGATTTAACCATTTCTAGCGACAAGTGGGAGGAGTCAGTCAGTCTTTTACTGTTAAAGGGATAGTAGCATTTTTTTTTAAAAGTGGGGTTGTATGATCTACAAATAGCCCCTAAGTACTTTAATTGCAGTAGAAGACTCTCTGCACTCCTCCCGTTAGCAACGCCAGCCCATAATAGCCCTGCCCAGAGATTTACAACATACATTGTTGTGAACAGACCCAAAGAAACGGCCTATTTTCACGGCCTAAAAGAGGTTTTACCTGAAAAAAAATACACAGTTCCATTGTTCGCTATAATATAATTTTTTCCAGAAATGAAATGAACCTTTTCTCTCGGTGACACCTGCTGGTCACTAGGCAACATGAACATTTAAATCAATGTGAAGGAAACTACAGCTACAACTTTTCGTCATTTATACTCATTATTAAAATGAAATCCAATCAATATGTGTCACTGAAAAAGTACATTTAATAAAGAAAGTGTCTTTATTTATGTTAAATTAAACAGAAGTCTTAGTTTTCCTGGATGAATAAAAGTGTAAATTAAACAAGTTAATGTTGATCATTGTGTCTCTGTAGATGCTTCAGCCTTTTTGTCTATTTTCATTAAATACATTTCTCCTTGTTGATTTTACTTTTTGTCTTTTTTAACACAGTTTTTATTTGGACCGAACCAACTCACGTATCCCTCCGCCCAGGGTTAGCGCCCGCCGATCAGCAGTTGGTTAGGTCCAAATAAAAACTGTGTTTTTCCTGCACTTTGAGGGGCTGGAAAAAATTATATTATAGCCAACAATGGAACTTTTTCACGTAAAACCTCTTTTAGGCTGTGAAAATAGGCCGTTTCTTTGGGTCTGTTCACAACACTGTATGTTGTAAATCTCTGGGCAGGGCTATTATGGGCTGGCGTTGCTAACGGGAGGAGTGCAGAGAGTCTTCTACTGCAATTAAAGTACTTAGGGGCTATTTGGAGATCATACAACCCCACTTTAAAAAAAAAAATGCTACTATCCCTTTAAACTGTGTGGGGGTTTGTTTAGTTTTTTTTGTTTTTTTCAGGATGTTGAAAAAGGTTATTCTAAAAACAGTCGTCTTCCTCTTCGTCTTCACCGGCGCCGTCATAGAGCGTCGTAGTCGTCCTCGTCCTCGTGCTTCCTCTTCAGCGACTCGCTGCCCGTGCTCTGCGACACCATGTTGGTGGTGATGAGGATGTTCTTGGAGCCGATCAGCGACGGGTTGATGAGGACGTTGGACACGTTGGCCGGCGTGGACGGCGTCGCTGTCGGGACGAGAAAAAAAACAAAAAACAGAGAAGGTTTGGGACTCGATTCGAACTTTTACGTTGATTTTTTTTTGTTTTTAGTTTAGTTTTCTTGTCAAAGCTGCTGCAGAAGAATGAAAAGAAGATTTAAATTAACTAAAACTTAGAGGGATAGTTCAATATTTTTGGCAAATTGGCCCATTGCTATAATCCCTATAGTCATAGCAGTAGGTTTGTTACCTTTAATTGTCGGTGCAAGCTGCTCAGAGCTACGCTACGGAGACTCATTATGGGATTTCTTGGTTTCTTAGACTTTTTTTTTTTAGACTTTTATTTATTTGCACATAAAAAATAAAACAAGGTGAGGTCTGAAACCCGAAAGGCTTAGCCTATAACATGACCTCACCTTGATCTAACATCTTAATAATTGAAGCACAGTAAAGAAATAATAATCACATACCTTGTGCAAGGTATAGAAATAATAAAATTTAAAAAAGATGAAAAAAACAGGGAAGATGTTGGTAGTAAAAATACAAGTAGTAATAACGATAACAGCACTAAGTAAATAAACAAAAAGAGGTGAGGATACATAATCCAACAACTCCACAACGCTCTGGTGGACAAGTTGTGAGCTGCACATTCACCACGCTATGAGATAATAACACAACGTTACCACACAGAGTTGTTTTAGAGGGAAATACAGAGACTGATGATGAAAAACTGTCCCTGAAGGCAACGTGCATCAGCGGTTTTGCATGAATTTCCCTCTAAAACAACTCTGTGTGGTAACGTTGTGTTATTATCTCATAGCGTGGTGAATGTGCAGCTCACAACTTGTCCACCAGAGCGTTGTGGAGTTGTTGGATTGTGTATTTGATGAGTTTGATGAGGAAAAAACCAAGAAATCCCATAATGAGCCTCCGTAGCGTAGCTCTGAACAGCTCACGGCTCTGCTCTGCCGTTCTAAAAGTAGCTTTTACCAATAATGGGCCAATTTGCCAAAATGTTGAACTATCCCTTTAACAGGTTTATAACTGATCAGAGGTCCTGTCTGTGAGAAAGAGACTGAACTGAAGCAGACTGAAATGAACCTTTTCTCTCGGTGACACCTGCTGGTCACTAGGCAACATGAACATTTAAATCAATGTGAAGGAAACTACAGCTACAACTTTTAGCCATTTACAGTAATTAAAGATCAAATCCAATCAATGTGTCACTGAAAAAGTATATTTTATAAAGAAAGTGTATTTATTTATGTTAAATTAAACAGAAGTCTTAGTTTTCCTGGATGAATCCAGTGTAAATTAAACGAGTTGATGTTGATCAGTGTGTCTCTGCAGATGCTTCAACCTTATTTGTCTATTTTCATTAAATACATTTTTCCTATCATTGATTTTACTTTTTTTTTTCTTTTTTTTATCAGGGTTCTTACACATCTGACATTACAAAACTCCCATACTTTTTCCAGACCCTAATTACCAAACTACTCTGTAAAAAAAAAATTAAAAAAAATCTAATAATTTGTGACATTTGAGTTTTTAGATGTGCATCATGAAAATAAATTATGCAATAAATCTTTTGTTTTCCTTATTCTGAATTTGTGCGCCACTATGTCAACTAACAATTTCCAGGAGATTGTAGCTCGGTATAATAGCGCAAAATAATTAACCCAAATAACTTCAGATCAGACCAAACCCAGATATATAGATAAGTAGATTTCCATATGATAGTTTCCATTTTCCATTTCCTTTCCCATACTTGCCTAGGAACCCTGTTTTATATAAACGTAAACTTAAAGGGAAACTTTGTTTTTTTTTCTAGCGTGGTGAGATTTGGACACAGATCACAGCAAACAGCGACCTCCAGCTAAAGGTAGAGACTATTACGTTCATTTCTCCTTTCTAGTTTGTTGTCAGACACTCATTGTAACTATTTGAGACAATGAAAACAGGGCCCGGCCCAGGTTGGAAAAAAACGAAGTTTCCCTTTAACAACTGACAAGGTGTTTCTGATTCTGATAAACCATCAGTTGAGAGTCTTACTGGTCTTGGTGGTGGTGGTCTGAGAGGGAGGGGGGATCTGCACCGTGAACCTCTGACCCGTCAGAGACACCGGGGCTCCGACTTTAGACGAGACGGACTGGACAGAAGGAGTTCCTGCAGAGGAGGAAACACACACACACACACACGGTCACACGGGTCGAATTATTCTCAACAAAACTGTGAGAAAACAAGAAAAGAACAAGAATCTTGATTATAATTGTACGAGATACAACTAAAATTTTGTTTAGCAGCAATCTCTCATAGCAGCAGCCAGATAAAATATAATAAATAACTGTATTAAAAAAATAGAATCAAAACGTACAAGAAGAAAAGCAGTGATGAAGAAAATGAAAAAATAAAGGGAGAGGGAGGAAAGGCAGAGAAAGAAACCAGTTGGTGGGAAAGAAAGAAACACTGACCGAGTGTCGGCGTGGACGGTCGACTGGACACGGCGCCGACACTGAGACGCGGCACTGAAATCCTGCCAGCGGACGAAGACACCTGGAAAAAATAACAATAAAAGAACAGGTGTGAGAATTAAACGAGGGGAACAGGTATTTGTTTCTTGTTTTTCTAATTCAATTCAATAAAACTTTATTTATCCCCTGATAACTAACTGAGAAAAACAGCTTTTTGTGTTTTTCATTGTCAGGTTTAAGCATCAAATTATGAATAACTACCAAGTCTATAATTGATTATATAAAGGTGGACTGAATTAAATGTATTCTGTAGTTTCTTTTTCTGACCAATTTTGACCGTTTTTATGGCAGATACGGCACTTTGCCTTGGTTTTACTCCAATGGAAATAGAGAGTAAATTATAGGATGTAGGGAGTACAGTTACTCTTTGCAGATGCTGCACGTTGCCTTGGTTTCAAAGTGTTTTTTTGGATGGACAGACAGCAAAATAAAAAGCCCAATAACTCTGGAAATTTTAGCAGTACCAATATCAAGTTCTACCAGATTGAAGAGAATATGCTAGGGCTGCACGATTATGGCCAAAATGATAATCACGATTATTTTTATCAATATTGAAATCACGATTATACATTATGTTAGATAAAACATGTTTTTATCGCACTTTCTATTTGAAACAAACAACAGCCTATGTGAACAAGGCTTTCAGTTCAAAATGAAACGTAAAATAAAAATAAATAGCCTAATAAAATAACATTTACCCAAGACAAAGGGCTATAGCGAAAAATAAATGCCATTGCAGAGTGCAGAGGTGTCATTCTGTACAGTAGCCTACAGATACTTGTGTAAAAAACAAAAAAATAAAAAATAAATCTGGTAGAAGTAGCTGCTGATTCAACTCGATTCTTTACTCAAATAAAAGAGTCTGTCCAGCATGGCCCAAAGCACAGCACGGACGGTTCAGCAGCAATTTGGAACGAATTAAAAACATTTAATTAACAGACTATAGTGTTGATATGCAGCACAGCCCGTTTTTTAATGTGTTAATATCGCAACGATCATCTTAATTTAATCGTGGCAGCCAAAATCGTGATCGCGATTAAAGTTCGATTCATTGTGCAGCCCTAGAATACGCCTCTACACGTGTGATTGGTCGGCGAGTACCTTCTTCTGTATGGACTTGAGTCTGTAGTTGGGCGCCGTGAGGCAGTAGCGGTCCGGGGGCAGTCGAGGTCCGGTGTACGGTTTGATCAGAGGAAGAGGAGTCTGGTTCTTCTGCCTCGCCACCTCCAGCAGGAACTGGAACCACAGCACCGACCAATCAGCACAGACGACGACAACAACAACAAGAACAAGAACAACACAATGTGGGAGGGAACTCACGTCTCGCGGTGGCGGCGAGGTGAACGACTGGTCCATGCGACACTGGATCGCCAGTTTGATGTCGTCTGCGTCCACGTTGGACTTCTTGGCGTGCGTGGCGTAAATCTTAGCGTCTTCGATTATAGTTGTGACGTATCCTGCACAGAAGAGACACACAACAGCTGAGCAACAATGTCATGTGGTGTGACGTTGACAATTGTGACAAGAAAACAGCTTTGTTAGTGATAAATTGTGAAAATATCCATAGAACACAAGGAAAATAGAACTAGCAAGAGTCTCAATAATTGTGTTAGAGTTATTACAAGGTTTAACAGAATTATTCTAAAATATCTTGAAAGATTGAGGAGTGATGTCCTCCTTTGCATGATGATTTTGAAAAATAATCCAAAATATAGTGAATTTTCACGAGGAAATGTTAAATATCAAATCAGTCATGATTAAAATGTATGATGAAGTCAGTTAGAAAAGAAAAAAGTACCCCATTTTCATTTTATATAACATAGATTTCATGTCACACCGTATGACAATTTTAGGCAGTGATACAGCAAATTGATGAAAAAATGGTTATTATGATGCAAAATCTTCAAGAACACATAGATATGTGTAAAGTTAAGAGTCATAACAACACAAAAAAGTAATTTTCAGGGATAATATTTGAAGTTTTTAAAAAAACTTTTTTTCTGGCTTTTATGTCACATACCCATATATATACAGTATATATATATATATATATACACTATAATTAACTTTAACTAAAATGTGACTAAAATAAATTAGAATATCATGGAAAAGTATATTATGTCTAAAAGCCCTAAGCATTGGGTTCATACAGATGGAGATAGTTTTCCATATTAAAAATGCTTTTTTGTAATATAGGCTACACATTTTTTGAGATACTGAATTTTAGGTCTTCATTAACCATAATCATTAGAAATAAAACAAATTCAATTAAAAAAAAAGACATGAAATGTTTCATTCTGGGTGTAATGGAGCTATATAATGTATTAGTTTCATATTTTGAAGTGAATTACTGACATTAATAAACTTTTCCATGATTGAGATGCACCTGTATGCGAGTAAAATAACGAAATAACGATATTTGTGTAAGACTGTGACTTCCTACCTGGTAAAGTTACACTATTTCTTTTTTCCTAAAATTACGGCTTCTTGTAATAAGAGACTTCAATGTGAGTTTTAAACATCTACTGTTCATTTTTGAAACATTACAACCCTTTTGAATCAACATGATGAATTAAACACAATCTAATCTAATCCATTTTAACTTCTTAACTTCTAAAACAACAAAATAGCAAATGCACATTCAAAACACTGTGCAAAACACATATTATATCAATTTATTGCAAGCTTTCAGTCATTGTGACCTTCTCAACTTCTAAAGTCAAGAAGCATCGACGGGTCTGTCGCTTCTTTTGTGTCTCTAGAAACACTTCTGTTGTGCTGTGAGTTTTTGCAGAGCATAAATTGTAACATCTTCGTGTCTTTGCACGACGTGTTTTCTGAAGTTGTGGTGAGCTGAACCCTCGGGGCCACCGTACTTCCAGCAGGGTTGTTGCTGACTTACTGTAGGTGAACTCCAGCATCTGGTTGATGACTCTGGGTTCGTACTCTGTGATCCCCATGTCCTTCAGGATCTGGATCATCACCTGCAAACCACAGTCACAGGATGAAGAATCAACATGACAAACACAGATGAGATGTTAGCTAGTTAGTTAGTTATTATTAGAGCAATGAGGAGCTGGCCACGGGGCAATTGTGCAAAAATAATAAAATACATTTGGCCAATTAGCTAACACACAATACAGAAATGCCGACTCTAGATCACATAACCGCCTGAAACCACCTCAGACTGTTTACAACCAATGAGCTAACTATATGTCGACTACATGTTTTCAAAGTCTTGGTCTTGTCTCGGTCGAGCTGGACTCTGGATTTCTTCTCAAGACCACAAATGTCTCTCTGTCACTCATTCACTTTGGTTTATGTAATATAATTCAATAACTTTGGGATAAATAAAAATGTCCTACAAAAGTATCTGCATGTGTGTAAGTAACCATCTGAAAACCTTGGTAGCACCAGTGTCGACAGCTAGAGGAAACTTACTCTGTTCAATCTAAACTTTGTTTACATTAAATATGGTTTACATTTTACATAAAATGTTATACTGTATACGATTTTATGTAAAATGTATAATACAAAACTCAATTTTGGCTGAGGAATAATGTAAATATCAATCCACATGATTATTATATGCACTGGTAGTGAATACAGTAACTTTATGGTCTTGAAAATGGTCTCGTATTGGTTTGGTCTTGGTTTGCTCTGGTCTTGGTCTTGATCTAAACTTTGTTTCAATTAAATATGGTTTAGATTTGATATAAAATGGTACACAAAACTCAATTTTAGCTGAGGAATAATGTAAGTATCAATCCACATGATTATTATGCCTACTGGTAAGTACTCAATACAGTGATGGTCATGGTCTCGGTTTGCTCTGGTCTTAGTCTTTATCTAAACTTTGTTTCAATTACATATGGTTCAGATTTTATATAAAATTCTATAACATTATTTTCATCTGGGGAATAATGTAAATATCAAGCCACATGATTATTATGCGTACTGGTAGGCTAGTGAATACAGTAACTTAATGGTCTTGAAAATGGTCTCGTATTGGTTTGGTCTTGGTTTGCTCTGGTCTCTGTCGTGATCTAAACTTTGTTTCAATTAAATATGGTTTAGATTTCATGTAAAATTCTATAATATTCTTTTCATCTGGGGAATAATGTAAATATCAATCCATATGATTATTATGAGTACTGGTACTGAATACGCTAAGTTACAGTAATGGTCTGGTAAACGGTCTGGTATTGCTCTGGTCTTGGTCGGGTTAGCTGGTCTTGACTAAAACACTTAATCTTAACTTAATCTATAGTTAATTAATGTGTTGTGGCTCTATTTTCAGAAACCCTCCACCCTCTGGTGTCCAGATGTGGAGCGGTGGTTGCATCCATCTCTGCAGCAGCTGGCGGACAGTCAGGCAGCGTGAACGATGCGCCGCTGTCATGTCAACACGGAGCTAAACTGGAGCTAATAGAGACCGAGCCGATGTCAGAGAGTTGTTCCTTATAAACAACTCGTTCAGTGTCCAGCTGTGTTTTATATAACGACTTCAAAACCGACCTCTAATCCTCCATAATCAACCAATCAATCAGCAATAACAACAACAGCAGCAGCAGCAGCCTGACATGCTAACGCGCTAGCCGGTTTCCTACTGTAGTGAACGGCGCTTCGATGCTAACGTTAGCAGCTAGGCTAACAGCCGTTGGCGGCTACGAGATAAACCTGCAGCTTCCTCCGTTTCTGGCGATAAACTGTGGGGTTTTTAGACAAATCGCGACCAGGTGTAATTTTAGTTTTAGTTTTTAACGACACACAGCCGCCCACCTGACCGCGGTAACGGCGTTTACCTGAGCGTCTTTCGGGATGGTTTTGGGAGCAGACATCTTAACACTGATCTCCAGTTCCCACAGCGCCGCCGCCGCCGCCGCCTCTCGGCTTCTGCTTCTTCTGCTTCTGCTGCAGCAACTCCCGCGCAAACCGTTAGCGACGCCCGCTGGTCAGGGAGAGTATGGTCCAACTCTCGCGAGATTTACCACATACAATACATACCATACATGCCCATACAGCTGATAGCAACAAAAAAAGGCATTTATCTGCTTTTGCAAATGAACTTTTCATATGTTTTTTTGTATTTTTTTGTATTTAATTTTTTTTTTATGTTCTTTGCTACTACCTGAGACAGACTGTCAAAATACATTTCGTCGTAAATGCAATGAATGACAATAAACATACATTTAAACCATAGACTGTCATTCATTGCATTTACAACGAAATTTTATTTTGACAGTCTGTCTCAGGTAGTAGCAAAGAACATTAAAATAAATAAATAAATAAAAAATACAAAAAAACATATGAAGAGTTCATTTGCAAAAGCAGATAAATGCCATTTTGAAAAAAATGAGCTGATGCTTTTGAATTATTCTTTACATAGTGTTGTTTTCAATAAAGCTTTATTTTTTTGAGTTACATCTGTTTTTGTACATCTCATCTGCTTGGTCAAAGCCACTCATCTTTGGTTTGACTGATATCACCTGGTGTAAATAATAATTAAAAATGTGCAAATATGTTTTTTTTTTTAAAACAGAGTTATCTGCTTTTGCAAACGAACTCTTCATATATAAGTGCAAGGAAACAATATACAGTAAAAGCAATATCAACCCAAGCAGGTCATGCTCTGTGTGCATGTGCAGATGCATACGTTTTAATGTAGTTTTTACTCTCATTACTAAACTTTTTATTTTGTTGATGCTACTGGCTTCTTTTCAGAATAATTTACATTTATGATAAGGGCAACATTAAAACGGTGACTGATATAACATTGATAAAACTTGAAGTGGATGAAATTATACATAGGCCTAATACATGTATGAGCCTTAGAGCGCGATGTAAAAATTAAATCAGAATTACATTTATTTGCCAAGTATCTGCAGACATACAAGGATTGTGACTCCGGATTATCCACCCGCTTGTAAGCTACACACACACACTATATAAAGACGTACAGAATGAGGAATAATACAACAGAGAACACATACAAGTAGGAATAGAGACCTATAATTACGTTAAGTGGCTGGCGGAATAAAGGTGTCCAGTTGGTAGTGCAATAAACAATGAGTGCAATGAGATAATAAATACTGGATAAATATATCTATGAAATGAAGTGAGTAAAGTGAGAAAAAAAAGTCATGAATGGCATCTGAATTACATCTGGAATCTTTTGATAAAGTATTGAGTGTTTCCAGTGGCACTGGAACAGCTTTAACAACAGAAAACCTGCAGGTGGCGCTACAATAAAACACATTGAACTCCATGAGAGTCTTTTACTTTCTTTCTTTCTTTCTTTCTTTCCAGTGTTTTGCTGAAACATTACAATAACAAAACCACAAAGTCTCAGGAGAAAGCAGAGAAGTAAACTCGATCAACTTCAAACAAAGTGTTTTATTAGCCAATATGATTATATTATATAGCCTATAATTGTGTGGCAGGTATATTAATACCATTAGGGGGCTTCAATGAGACTGAGCAGACTCTTCCTGCTTTCAGTCTGAACTGTTGCGATTTTCTCATTGACTTTGGCTCAATTCTCAAATGAGAAAAGCAATTTTCAAAACATGAAGCTCAAACCTCTGAAGAATTAATTTGTAATTCAGATCATCTGGTCTTCTATCTATAGAGTCAGAGGTAAACAAGGTGAGGCAGCATTTAGTTCCTCAGTGCCTTTAAATCAACATTGAAGACTTTCATGTTTGCTGATGCCTTTCATTAACTGCAGTGTAACTTTATTCTGTTATTTTATATATTTTTTACTATGTTTTAGTTGTTCTGTCTCCCTTTCTGTTTTACTTCTTTTTATATCTGTTTTAATTCTCTTTCTCTTGTCTGTTTTCAAATAATGTTTGTTTTTTATGTTCTTATTTTGCTAATATGTAAAGCACCTTGA
The DNA here is from genome assembly GCF_045865225.1 of Trachurus japonicus. NCBI lineage: Eukaryota > Metazoa > Chordata > Actinopteri > Carangiformes > Carangidae > Trachurus > Trachurus japonicus. The sequence continues at coordinate 2,629,042 of NC_140920.1, read as the reverse complement.
GTTGTCTTGTTGCGAAAATGTGCTATAAAATAAATAAAAAATAAACTTGCCTTACCATGCCTTCACAACTGATTAAAATTTCTCATTAATTTAAGCAACTTGCATTGGGAGTAAAGAACAATTCCCTACAAATATGCACAAAAAACACTTGTATAAGGCTAATTGAGCAAAACGGATTCAGTAGATTCATGTACAGGGCCGTTGTATAGGGGAGAAAGGTGATGATAACTCTAGGGGCCCAGCGCCCAGTGGGGCCCATAAAAAACCCCAGTAGTCTAATCTTTGTATGACTGATTTATTCTGCGTAAGACCCTGACTAATACTCATAGTGCACTGTAAAAACTCAACATCTTTCCAAGAATATTTGTCTTATTTCTTGTCGAAATGTCTCATTTCTAGTCAAAACTAATCTCTTTCCACTTAAAATAAGACTCATTACCTAAAAATGTACTTGTTTTTAGATCATTTTCACTTAAATTCACAATAAATAGAAAAATCTGCCAGTGAAAGTAAGTTTTTTGTGCTTGTAATAAGGAAGAAAAACTTGCTCCACCATCAGATTTTTTCTACTTATTCCATGTGAAAATCTGCTTGAAAGAAGTAAAAAGTGTCTAAAAACAAGCTACTTTTAATATGATGTGTCTTATTTTAAGTATAATGAGATTTGTTTTGACTAGAAATAAGACAAATATTCTTGCTAAGATACTTGAGTTTTTGCAGTGTAATGCTGCATTAGCATCAAAACAAAGAAGGCTAAATAAAAAACGATAATACATACGTAGTCTAAGAAAAAAAAAAAGGAAAAGTTAGGGGGAGGGGCCCACTTTAGTATTCTTTAAGGGGGCCCAGAATTCCTAGCAACGGCCCTGTTCATGTATACAGGCTATGATATAAGCCATATCTTTCTCATGGACGTGTATCAAGGAGAGTTACAGTGAATGATGCAGATGAAGCCGTGATGATCAGTGTGACACATCGATAAGAGATCTTCTCAGAAGTCATAAACGATGAGTGAAGTCTTATCGGCTCCTCGGCAAACAGAGGACAAAGCGCCGCGGCTCTCTCTCAGATGACTGTTCCTCCAGTCAGAAGAGCCGAGGTTAGAGCACGATGATAAAAGATGTTGACTTAGAGGCTACAAACAGCAGCAGCACAGGACAGGACAGACTGCTGCACAAATGTTACAGGCTGCAGGGCCGTTGCTAGGAATTCTGGGCGCCCTTAAAGAATACTAAAGTGGGCCCCTCCCCCTAACCTTTCCTTTTTTTTTTTCTTAGACTACGTATGTATTATTGTTTTTTATTTAGCCTTCTTTGTTTTGATGCTAATGCAGCATTACACTGCAAAAACACAAGTATCTTAGCAAGAATATTTATCTTATTTCTAGTCAAAATGTAATTTCTAGTCAAAACAAATCTCATTCTACTTAAAATAAGACACATCTTATTAAAAGTAGCTTGTTTTTAGACACTTTTTACTTCTTTCAAGCAGATTTTCACTTGGAATAAGTAGGAAAAATCTGATAGTGGAGCAAGTTTTTCTTCCTTATTACAAGCACAAAAAACTTACTTTCACTGGCAGATTTTTTTATTTATTGTGAATTTAAGTGAAAATGATCTAAAAACAAGTAAATTTTTAGGTAATGAGTCTTATTTTAAGTGGAAAGAGATTAGTTTTGACTAGAAATGAGACATTTGGACAAGAAATAAGACAAATATTCTTGGAAAGATGTTGAGTTTTTACAGTGTACTATGAGTATTAGTCAGGGTCTTACGCAGAATAAATCAGTCATACAAAGATTAGACTACTGGGGTTTTTTATGGGCCCCTAGAATTATCATCACCTTTCTCCCCTATACAACGGCCCTGGGCTATAACTATATGTTCAGACACAACACTTTATTTTCCTTTTCTTTTCTTTTTTAAACATGGATTGATTACAGTAATAATGACAATTCCTTTATTTATAGAGCCTTAGCACCTTTAAAAACAAGGGTTTACAAAGTGCTTTGCCTTTGACAGATGGAACCACATTAAGATGTAAGATGACACACTGCAAAAACTCAAAATCTTACCAAGAATATTTGTCTTATTTCTAGTCAAAACAAATCTCATTATACGTAAAATCACATTAAAAAAATAGCTTGTTTTTAGACACTTTTGACTTCTTTCAAACATATTTTTTACTTGAAATAAGTAGAAAAATCTGATAGTGGAGCAAGTTTTTCTTCCTTATTACAAGCACAAAAAACCTGCTTTCACTGGCAGATTTTTATTTCATGTGAAAATTAGTTTGAAATAAGTGAAATTATCTAAAAACAAGTCAACTTTTAAGTGATGAGTCTTATTTTAAGTGGAAAGAGATTAGTTTTGACTAGAAATAAGACAAATATTCTTGGAAAGATTTTGAGTTTTTGCAGTGCGTAATTAATTAGACGAATTAGATGTTATTTCATGGGCAAACAATCATCATATAGCTATTTGGGTTGTACATCGATGCATACTGGCTGAATATGAATGTACTGTAGGTCTGCATATGGCTGTAGACTAAGAGGTTTCAAATAGATTTCTATATTGGCCTATATATTTTATCTTGATAAGTAATTAATGTTGACAATAGTAATTATTAGAGGATAGGCTATTATAAAAAGGACAAGGGGTAGGATCATAAAAGTTTTTCTTTGCTTCTTCCTCCCTTTCAAGCATGTTAAGGCTGTTGATGAATATAATTTATTGATTTTATTTTATTTTCAGTCTCAGTTTTATACTTTACATGTTTGAAATAAAGGCATAAATAAATCACGCGTTGCTGGTGTTAAAGCTCCAGTTGGTAAGTTGACGAAAGTGAAAGTAAACTCCGCGACTTGGTCGGAAATTTCAAGACAATACTCCGTCAGGTCCCCTTATGAACCTCTGCCAAAGAGTTTATAAACCGTCTTTGCCTCTGCCAAGCGCCCCACACACACACAGACACACACAAAGTAGCCATAAACGCACCCACAGAAGATGTACCGTATCCATAGCACGACGTGCAGGAGCGGCGATTGGCTGCTCCTCCTGCTCCCTCTACCTGACTGGTGGAGAATCGTCGGGCGCGGTGGATTTTGGCAAATACGATTACAGGCTGTAGGTGGAGCCAGAGGAGTTGGATTTTGTCCTAAATTACTCATTTAATGTCTGACCATCAGAATATAGTGACAGTTCCAGCAAATATGACTGAATAATTGTTACCAACTGAAGCTTTAACGTCAACAAAGCTTTTCCTAATACCAACTCGTGGTCGATCTATGGTCGACTCGGATGTGACGTCATCCCTAATTAAGAATTCAGATTTCTGAGGTAAATGGAACGCAGCATTTCTTTCCTGTCGCTTAGCAACCACGACAATTTGTATCCTTGTTCTTGCAAAGACTTTGCATGTTGTAAGGATGCTGGCTAAAAATACAATAGCCAACTAGATGTAGAGGCGAAGCAATGTGTAAAATTTTTAAGAAAAATGAATAAAGAAAAAATCCTTATACTCTATTATTTCTTTTCTTTGTAGCCTAATCATTTCCACCTATTTCTTTTGCTTGTTCCCTATTGCTTTACAAGTCTCTTGGTAGCCTAATATTTTCTAACCTCAATCTGGATCAGACATGTTAAAGCACTAGGCTATATAAACACAAGTTATTATTATTATTAAAGGTCAGTTTACAGCACCAGGAACTTGACGTGGTGTCAGGTGCAGACACAAAAGGCACAAAAAAAGGTAAAAAAAAAGAAAGAAAAAGTGATAAAAAAAAAATGTAAATAGTCTACAATAAAATAAATTAAAAATATTCTAGTGCAAAACATATGTAGGCCTGCTCTTTGTCTGATGATGCTATGACTCTGTGTAGTCGTGATCGTGACTACACAGTCCAGTCCCTTGGAGATTTCAATGTTTTCTGAGTTTATATGTGTCTTCTTAAAGGGACAATGAGGAGTTTTGGAAAAGCGAAGTGTTTTCACACTACATTTATGATCATCCACATTAACGTGAGACTTTTTTATAACCGAATACAAACTCCTCGTTGTCCCTTTAAGTTGCCATGTTTTGACCAGCAAAAAAAACAAAGACCAAAACAAAATAAAGTTGCATTTAAACAAATAAATAAACACATGTGGGCTAAAGCACAAAGACTGGAAAGTCCAAGATGGCTGCCACACAACTTCACCTGCCTGCTGCTCATCATGTGATACAAGACAAGATGAGAGTCAGATTTATTCTCCCATATATAATAAAAACACCAAGTGGACGTTTGACCTTTGACCTCTGTGCCGACGGCTGTAACCTGAGCTGTGGTTGTTATGTGTGTGTGATGAAACGTGTTGCCTTTCCCACCGAATATCAATATTATCTCCTCACCAAACACACACACACACACACACACACACACACACACACACACACACACACACACACACACACACGACGACGGTGATGGTGGGCAGCGTCCGTGTGTGTTTACCTGCAGCGTTTATGGAGACATTCACACACACATCGACGCCATAAAGCCATGAGAACCACAACACCTCTGCAACTGTACACCGCCGAGTGTGTGTGTCTGTGTGTGTGTGTGTGTGTGTGTGTGTGTATGTGTGTGTGTGTGTGTGTGTTTATTACAATGTTTAACCTTTACAGCTCCGATCCCACTCAGCTCCCAGAGTCGTAAACCAGCTCCAGGAAAAGAAAAGAAAAGATGGACGACGACGACGTGACACAGATTCACACACAAGTCAAACATAATTCATCTACATTTACATTTACCTTCATAGACAAAATATCAGATTATTGGGAAATTGTTAAGTCACAGTGCTCCATTTCAAGTATGTGAATAATAATAATAATATAACAATCAATCAGTCAATCAATTTGTTTATTTCGGGCATGTCCATTAAATCATCATCATCACACTTCATCAAATAATACAACACACATGGCCGAAAGGGAAAGTGGGAGAAGCAAAAGCTGATCTAGTCCCGCCTCCATTACCCACAGAATAAAAATCTTTATCATAATCTTTTCTTTTCTTTTGCTTTTTACATTTTGACATAACATTTTCTTTTGCTTATGACATTTAGACATAACATGTTACAGCAGTAGGTAGTAAACAGAGCTGAAGTCTAGCTCTATAGTACATACAGATTACGTGTGTCTGCACATGTGTCCATATTAGTCCGTCATGAGTGAACAACAGTCTCATCTTGTAGCCTGACATGTCACAAAGTCACAAGGTGGTCCAATCGACAGAGAGCAAAAGTCCAGTGTACTTATTATTTGTTGGGATGGTGTGAGAGCCCTTTTATGCCATTTTTCTTTTATTCATCCGTCTCCTCTGCAGCTTTCGCTGCGCTTAGCTTCACCATATCCTCCCGAATAACCCCTCCATTCAAATTATAAAACTATATCTTGTCAATGAAAAATACAATATAGAATGAATTAGCCTATCTACGGAAATGGACATTAAAAAAAAAAAACTGTAAAAGTTACAACTGTATAAAAACTAGCCTATAATACATTTCAGTCATGTCATAATGTGCTGAATGTGGTCATGTCAAGTTAAACTGTTCCCACTAAAAATGATTATATAGCCTAGATATTTTGTAGAAGAAGTGTACACATTTATTTTAGTATTAAGTATTTCATACATGATTTAAAGTTAAAGCAGAAGTAAGTGGTCCGGTCATTTTGGCTAATGCTGCGTTCCAGGCAGGTTTTTGAAATCGTAAATTACAGCTTCAAGTCACAACTTACGACTTTGTAGCGTTCCAGGCAACCCACTCGTGTTTTTCCGACCTGTTTTACCTGTGAAAGTCACTATAACGGCCACTCGTAACTTCCGACCGGTGAACTCGTACCAGATCGAACTGGTACCACTTCACAGGTCGGAAAAATACGAGTTTCCTTGAACGCACCATAACAGTCCTCGTCCCTACGTCGCCACATTCACGGCGTTCCTTGGCTGCACACACAGCCCTGCATGCCGTTCTCTCTCCTCATTGGATAAAAACTGTAGGATACGATAAATGTTTTCTCCTCGGCTCAGAGCAGAGCAGAGTGACTGACAGACCCGTGTTTCAGTCCAAACACTCTATAGAAGTGATTGCTGTCGGAAGATATAACTATTTAAGACTTATATTAACACAAATATATCACTTACTTCTGCTTTAATATACCCAGTAGCTGTATAAATGTGACTCTTGATACTGTAGCCTATGTGTCATATGGTTTCTTTGCATTTTAAAACCAGGACACTGTGGTAAAAAAAACCAACAAAAAAAAAAAAACCATACTGATAAATGTAACGCTGATTATTGGGTTCATCTTTCCTATTGTTGCCATTTAGTCTCACTCTCATAATAATATAACAACTCATGTTATGTGTGTGATTTGTAATTCATTTCCAGTTCAGGAGGGAACTGAGATGTACAAGAACAGACATGCTGCCTCTCTTGCACCGACCATTTGCCATTTTTGTGAATATTTTTTTAGGTGTCTGTCTATAGAAATGTCTGTTTTTAGATTGTGCCTGTTCTTAGTTTTTATATTTGTTTACTTTTATCTGGGACCTGGTTTCAAATTTCGTTCATGAAGTGGAATGACAATAAATGACTTTGAACTTTGAACATTGCACATTATTTGTCATAATAAAGAAAGTAAGTAAGAAATTAACTATACACTTTCAATCAAAGAAAAAAAAGTAAATAAATAAACTGGACTGTAAATATCAGATGTAGATTTTTCCATTTCTATGATGAAAGAAGACAAGAATTCACTTTATTATTTAGGATATACTTATCATATTGCCTCCTAGTGCATTTTATTTAATTGCTTTGCAGATTTCCTTTCGGAGCAAAGTGCAAGAATTTCCTACGAGATGAATAAATTCTGTCTGTCTATCTATCTATCTATCTATCTATCTATCTATCTATCTCTCTATCTATCTATCTATCTATCTATCTATCTATCTATCTATCTATCTATCTATCTATCTATCTATCTATCTATCTATCTATCTATCTATCTATCTATCTATCTATCTTCAGTTTCTATGATGAAAGAAGACAAGAATTCACTTTTTCATTTAGGATGTATGATATGTGCAAAGTGCAAGAATTTCCTATGAGATGAATAAATTCTGTCTATCTATCTATCTATCTATCTATCTATCTATCTATCTATCTATCTATCTATCTATCTATCTATCTATCTATCTTCAATTTATATGATGAAACTTTTTTAATATTATTTGAAAACCTTGTCTTGTGAACATTATATTTTGCATAAAAAATGAACAGAACTATCTATCTATCTATCTATCTATCTATCTATCTATCTATCTATCTATCTATCTATCTATCTATCTATCTATCTATCTATCTATCTATCTATCTATCTATCTATCTATCTATCCGACGTCCTCGTGCCTCTTCCTCTCTTCTCTCCGTCTCTCCTCTGTCCTATAGTGTTAAACTTCACGCTGCATCTCGGCCAGCACTCCCCAGGTGCAGTCTGGGTAAAAACAATGGTGCAGGGAAGTTAAAGCTGAAGGGGGTTAAAGGGGAAAGAAGAGTCATTAGCCATTAGCATCTTCTCTTAGCGAGAGGTGCGAGCGCTCAGTTCCTCGGTCGACACCGGGGTCGTGACCTTTGACCGCGTTAACACGGAGTGAGGTAAGACGAGAAGAGTCGTTAAAGTGTCACCCAGGGAAATGTGTTAGAGGTGAAATTATGAGATTATTATTACAGGGCACACACACACACACACACACACACACACACAGACAGACACACACACACACACACACACACACAAACTGAACCACAAGATGAGATTACAGCAGACTCACAGTATTTATTTTCTGGTCAAACACACACAGATAGAAACCTCATGGAGCCTCATTGACTGACACACAGCAGGGAGGGGTCGCTTTGATGTGTATGAGTGTGTGTGTGTGTGTGTGTGTGTGTAGGTGTGTGTGTGTGTGTGTGTGTGTGTGTGTGTGTGTGTGTGTGTGTGTGTGTGTGTGTGAGAGAGACAGAGAGAGAGAGAAAGAGAAAGAGAATCAATCATATATTTTATAACATTCATAACTAATTTGTGACATTGTACACTCAGGGAGGGGTCGTGGCTTTGATCTTTAATGTCGCTAATGAGTGTGTTTATGTGTGTGTGTGTGTGTGTGTGTGTGTGTGTGTGCGTGTGCGTGTGTGTGTTTGTGTGTGTGTGTGTGTGTGTGTAGCAGGTACTTCACTGATCTTAATAACGTCTGAACCAGATTTATCTTTATCTTTACATGAAGGTTCACGGTGAACATAATGAGTCTGGATCAAACAATAATACATGATACAATAATATATGCCCTTTTTATATCATGCTTACACTAGTATTATATCGTATTTCAATTATATTTTGTATTCTAATTCTGTAGTAATGTATTTTACTTATGTCTTGGTTGTTCCTTTTGCACTAGTAGTTTATATTTTTATTGTTTTAGACATTGTAGGATTATATTTTATGCCTCTTTGTATTTTATTTAGGCCTAATTGCTTTGCAGATTTCCTTTTGCTTCCTATCTATCTATCTATCTATCTATCTATCTATCTATCTATCTATCTATCTATCTATCTATCTATCTATCTATCTATCTATCTATCTATCTATATGATTTACAGTAAAGTTACATAATATACCCAGTAGCTGTATAAATGTGACTCATGATATTGGGACATACTGTATGTGTCATATGGTTTCTTTGCATTTTAAAACCAGGACACTGTGGTAAAAAAACGCTGATATTTGGGTTCAGCACAAGAACAGGCATGAACATTGCACATTATTTGTCATAATAAGCAAATAAATTAACTAAACATTTTCAATTAAAGAAAAAAAAAGAGGAAAAAATAAACTGGACTGTAAATATCAGATGTAGATTTTTCAATTTCTATGATGAAAGAAGACAAGAATTCACAATTTTTTTAAATATTATTTGAAAACCTTGTCTTGTGAACATTATATTTTGCATAAAAAATGAATAGAACTAGGCTATCTATCTATCTATCTATCTATCTATCTATCTATCTATCTATCTATCTATCTATCTATCTATCTATCTATCTATCTATCTATCTATCTATCTATCTATCTATCTATCTATCTATCTATCTATCTATCTATCTAAAGTGAATCACTGTTCTACATTTACTCCATGCAGCCTTACACTCAGAGTTGTGTGTTTGTGAGTTTAGAAACTGTCAGGTTCAGATGATTCAGTAGAAATGAACCATCCATCTGCTGCTGCAAACAGAACAGATCAAGAGAACAAACAAGAACAAGCCTCATGATTTCTGCTTTTCAAACCGACGTTGAGTCACACAGACGAAGCTGTGGATGAACTGAACCGGGGTCGAGCCGAGGACATCGCTGTCACATAAAACTGTAAAAGAGTCAACGACAGCTACTGTGAAAGACACAGAAGAAATGTAAAACACATTATGAACTTAATGTTATACAACCGTAGTAAATCTATAGTCGGAGCTTGTGTAATTGTATGTTTTATAATTCAATGAATCATGTCTAACGCAACTGTATGGATATATATAGTTTTATATTTCAATGAATTATGTCCAATCCTCCTGCAATTATGTAAATGCACTTATTTTGTTATCCATCGGTCCTCTGTCTGTCTTTATGGACTTTTTATGTTAATTGTTGTATTGTTTTGGGGGCTACGGATGTAATTTAGCATTAGTGCTAAATCCAGTGTATTTACAGTGCGAACTCTTGCACTCACTGTCCATTAATATGCACTGTCTTGACTAAATAAACAAATAAAGTAAAGTAAAGTGAAGTAAAGTTTAGCTAAATGCTAAAGACAGAAAACTGACAAGATCAAAAAACATCATTTTGGATTGAAAGTCCATGTAGCCCATCACCCTTGTGTTTTCTTGAGATGCCATATTGTCCTTCTAGATACCGTACAGTACACACCCTGTGACTGAACTGAAAAAACTGCAGCTTTTTAAAACATTTCATATTCAAATGTCATATTATTTAATGTTTCAAATGCACCGTCAGCTATCAGCTTGACCCATTGACCTGTGGGTGAACTGAGCAGCGTTCAAATTCATTTATATTCAGCATTTCCAACATTTCTGGGTTTTATTCACGCTATATGCTATACACGCTATATACAGTATATTTATATATTCAGGTTATATGTGTAAAGCAACAAGAAGGAGAAGAGTTGAGTTGAGTTGAGTTGAGTTGAGTTGAGTTGAGTTGAGTTGAGTTGAGTTGAGTTGAGTTGAGTTGAGTTGAGTTGAGTTGAGTTGAGTCGTCGTTGCCAAACATGAACTTGGAGAGGAATCAGAGTTCTGCAATGTCGTGTCGAAACCCTCGACGCTATCAACAGGGACGAAGGTTAATGAGGGGGAAAGGTAAGGCAGGAAGGACACACACACACACACACACACACACACACACACACACACACACACACACACACACACACACACACACACACACACACACACACACACACACACACACACACACACACACACACACACCTTCTGGTAAACCTGCTTTAACTGCAGGTAAATGCAGGTCAGAGCAGCAGAATGGAAACTGACTGAAGGCTGAACGTTGTTTCCCTGAATCGATGTGATTCATTCATTCATCTTTCTGCTGCACTGTAAAGTTGAGACGTTTCTGCAAAAGCAAATGAATGACTGACTCATATTCATCATACTGAGTTGAAATGAACCTGTAGATGAAGTTTAAGAATCTGTGTCAAGTTCAAGCAAATTCGGTGAATGTGTTGAAAAATTCAGCGATGGCTTTAGTAACTTTGTGTAGCTGTGTTTAGTTCAGAGGATGTGTCTTTCAGAGGACGTATCATCAATCAATCAATCAATCAATCAATCAATCAATCAATCAATCAATCAATCAATCAACTTTATTTATCCAGTTCCCTATGGACCATAGTGCAATGGATCACACAAGGATACATGGAAAGGAATAATAATCAATACATTTTCAAATCATGGCTGGATTAAAATGTCTGATCAGAGTCTGATCGCACTGTAAAAACTCAAAATCTTACCGAGAATAGGCTATGTGTCTTATTTCTAGTCAAAACAAATCTAATTCATCACATTAAAAAGTAGCTTGTTTTTAGACACTTTTTACTTCTTTCAAGCTGATTTTCACTTGGAATAAGTAGAAAAATCTGATAGTGGAGCAAGTTTCTTATTACAAGCGCAAAAAACTTGTTTCACTGGAAGATTTTTCTACTTATTTCAATTGAAAATTGCACAAAGGCATTAAATGAAGTAGAGATTGTATTATTTGACGTGACATTTGGATTATCCTTCAGAGGATGGAGGGCATTGGAAACAACAGTCATGTCAATGTTACGTAATAGGTTTTTTGGGGACACTTTTAACAGTGTGTTCCTGTTCAGAAAAAGTAGGCTAGGCTACTTTCCAACTCACATTAGAAATCTTTCAAACTATGCATCTTTCTTTTTTTTTAAGTGGCTAATTAGTGGTCAAAGCTGTCAACATTAGATTTTAATTTTCCCCACACATTTGCTGCTCTGCCTGTCGGTGCTTTCTGATGCCATCCGCCATGTTGTCTATCAGCTTATTAATTGTAGCTACTGTTGCTTTTTGTGCGTGGTTTTTAATGTGTTTAGTGTTGTGCTTGTTTGTGACCTGCTAGTTTGTTAGTGTTTCTTGTGTAATTTTATGTTAGCTTGTGAATGGACTTTTGCATAGTTTCAGATTTAGCCTTCTAATCCTTTAATGTAGGCCTATTATTTGTACGCTACAGTATGTCTATAACTAAATCATTTTATTCTCTTTTAGGGTGACCAGCTAGGCTACTTAACATCAGTCCAGGGACAGCGGATGTAAAATAGCCTTTTGGTTAATTCTGGCATGTTTACAATTGTTAAAATGTTTTATTACTGTAATGTGCATTGACCCTGATTATTAAACCTTTAAATAAATAAATAAATAAAATATGAATGTAATATTTCACAGTTCATCCTCCATTTCCTTGTCTTTTTCTTCCTTCCCATTACTAACTCGTTAAATAGTCGGTGTTTGAAAGCTTCTGCAAATACACTTCAGCCCCTAGCAACACATTAACAACCAACCACCCAGAATCACCATAGCAACCGCTCAGAAAGCCCCGGCAACCACCGAAGATTCTAGAACCCAAAAAACTTCTCAGCACCAAGCGGCTGCAGCTCCCGAGTCGCCCGGTGTTTATTCACCACTTTACATGTGTGCAGTGTTTATGGCTGCTGCTCATGGATGTTATAACAGCTAGTGCACATTGTCCCGGCACACACACACGCTTCTTCCTTTTTTTTCCCACAGCTGCTCACAATTAAGCAAATAAAGCTAAAGCGCTGCAGAGTGAAACGTCTCAAACATTAAAAAGCTGCAGTTTGGGAGGTCAAATGATATAAAATTATATTTAAAGCGTCACCACATCAAAATAACTGATTCTTTTTTATTCTTTTTGTGTTGGTTTGTTATTCATATTTGATGTTTTCTATTCACTTTGGATGGTCAATGTGATCAAAATTGGTTGAAATCAATTAAATTAATAAATTGATTCAATTTCATTCATTCATTTTATCATATTACTGTATATTCTTTATTATAATCAGATTTTTTAAAACCTTTTCATGTTTTTTATGCTTGTTCTAACTCTTCTGAATCAAGTTAATGTATTCATTTGTGATTTTATTATTAGACTTAGGCTAAATAACAGTGAATTATGTCATCACTTCAACATTATAAACATGACTTAATTGAACAGTTCAGTTGATACAGGGAGACACTCGAAGTGTGTGTGTGTGTGTGTGTGTGTGTGTGTGTGTGTGTGTGTGTGTGTGTGTGTTTGTTGTCCGATATAGGTTAATGGGGCTGCAGCAGTTTACTGTATGATGACATGTAATTGGAGACAATAACCTGTCGAGCTGATTACTGACGGCAATCACTGCGTTCATAAAACTCCTTGTTTAACCAGAATACTCGAGTGCAGAGGATTTTATGTCACAGAGAAAGTGAGCAGTAGATGTGTAAATATATAGAAACGTAAAAACATATATATCACGGTACAATTTGCGTTGTTTATAAATATTTAATGCACTCTGTTAGGGAAATAAAAAAACATATAAAAATGCATAAATAAAAAATGTATCTGTACGATTATAGTAAATTATGACTTAATTATAAATAATTTTGTGATACTTAATTTTGGTTTATTATCTCTATAGAGCTGTTATCTGATATTTTAACAGTTATACAATGGTCAATTTTCTTTTCTTTTCTTTTTTTACTTATGCCTTTTCGTAACTAAATTTTGTCCATTATTTGTTACTTGCAAACTAATATCAATTTTTATTTTCATTTGTTCTGTTAGTGATTGTAATTTATAAACCACGGTCTCATCAGTAACTTCAACTAAACTTAATTAAGAAATTACTATATCTTATTGATAACATTTCATATTTTACACGTAAAAATTGTGTCAAAAAATATTTTTTTATTCTTAAATTCAGATGCTTATCTAATGTAATTATTTCAATACTGTCACCCAAGAAGCTGTATTTTTGCACTAAGTGAGCAAACTTAAAAAACAAAACAAAAAAACTGCTGCATTATATTGATTTCATCATAAAATTACATATAAAATGTCATTTAGATGTGTTTAGCGTCATTGTTTTTTCAGTTTTTCCTGAAAGTAGCATTGTTTTCAAACCTCATTGATAAACTGCTGCAGGTTATTTTACGTCTTGGTGGAATACCAGTAGTCTAGTCTCGGCCGCCGTGTCGTCGTGTCTTCAGTATTATCTGCCCTTTACGGCGCACTACCGTTCCAATACTGCTTCTTTACAACTCCACTGTTTATCCACAATCAATGTGGCCAATACAGGGGCGTATTAGGGGCAGTAAGCGCGTATTGTAAATGAAAGTTTATGGTAAAATGGCCCATAAACACGCGGCTGTATAAGTCTGGATGAGCTGCTTGCTTGCGAGGGATGATTCCCCCAGTGTTTATGGATGCTGACGAGAGGTGAGAGTTATTTGCTCTTTTTTTTTCTTTTTATTTGCTCTAATTATCATCTGTGTTGACGAACACACAGATGATAATTGAGGATAGTTGATTGGCTGCAAACAAGTTTTAATGAGGCGTTTCTCAGTCTCACAATGTACACATGTTTAATGTCAAACCTCTTCAATGTGAATGCTTGGATTTTTCATTATTATTTAGGTTTAGTTGAGGTATAAATGCTGCATCCGACCTGAGGCCTTAGGGATCTGCTCAGAGTTTCTACACGGCGGCGTTTTAGCCGTCGGCCATTTTGTTTGGGAGATGAAAAGCGTCCTGAAATGGCTGCCGTCTGTCGTTGTTTGGAGGCGTCCGCTCTCAAACACACACTGACAAGTATGGGACTATATGGTTTCCCGACAGGAAGGACTATTGGATAGTGATAATGATACGACTGATATCAACAGCTGAAAGTCATAACTGTTGCAGAAAAAAAGAAAAAGAAAAGCCTAAAACAATAAGACGATCACCCTTTTTTTCCCCCGTTACGTAAGTTCTTGTGTCGTTATCAGTCGATCAGTTGATCCGACGTCTTTGACACTTGGCTCTTCGCTGGCTGAACATTTGACCTGGCTGATAAGAGGCGAGGATGTTGTTCCTCATTAACACAGTCAGTCACAGAGCGGAAAAAAAAAAAAAAAGGCCATAAAAAGTCTCTGTGCTTCCTCAGAGCAGCTTCACACTTGAAATCGAGGCAGAATTGTTTTCTGAACTTCCTCCGACCTGCGGCTCAAAGCTCCTCGATGCATCTTCCATGTTTTATTTTGATGAAACTGAGATATAAAAACCATCTAGGCTATCTTAGATCTCTCTAGCTTTAGTTACAACAAACATAGGCCTCTCCTCTGATTGGCTCACTGTTTTATGAGTTTTCCTATAAAAACGAGACGATTTCAGGGAAAACACTCGGAGAAACCAAATCCTGGAAGTGTAAGGTGGTCGGTCCAGGTGGGCGGGGCTTGTGGCTGCTTTGTTGTGACATCACAAAGTCACAGAAGTCCTGATGGCTGTTTTTTTTAATTTTTTTTTTTATTGGGCTTGTGGTCCATGGGCCTTAAAGGGATAGTTCAACATTTTGGCAAATTGGCCCATTGCCATAATCCCTATAGTCATAGCAGTAGGTTTGTTACCTTTAATTGTCGGTGCAAGCTGTTTTTAGAACGGTGGAGCAGAGCCGTGAGCTGCTCAGAGCTACGCTACGGAGGCTCATTATGGGATTTCTTGGTTTCCCTCATCAAACTCATCAAATACACAATCCAACAACTCCACAACGCTCTGGTGGACAAGTTGTGAGCTGTACATTCACCACGCTATGACATAATAACACAACGTTACCAGACAGAGTTGTTTTAGAGGGAAATACAGAGACTGATGATGAAAAACTGTCCCTGAAGGCAACACGCATCAGCGGTTTTGCATGAATTTCCCTCTAAAACAACTCTGTGTGGTAACGTTGTGTTATTATCTCATAGCGTGGTGAATGTGCAGCTCACAACTTGTCCACCAGAGCGTTGTGGAGTTGTTGGATTGTGTATTTGATGAGTTTGATGAGGTGAAACCAAGAAATCCCATAATGAGCCTCTGTAGCGTAGCTCTGAGCAGCTCACGGCTCTGCTCCGCCGTTCTAAAAATAGCTTGCACCGACAATTAAAGGTAACGAACCTACTGCTATGACTATAGGGATTATGGCAATGGGCAAATTTGCCAAAATGTTGAACTATCCCTTTAAAACCATCTTTTATACACTATGGAGCTCCAATATGAACATTTACATCTCGACTGCATGAAGCTGCAAATATTTCCCAGACAGCAGTAGAGTGGATTTAATTGGCTGGTTAATTAAAGAATTAGCATCCTTTTATTTAAACATCTGGATGAAGCCACTTTGAATACGGCTAGTGTAGATTGTAGATTGTAGAATAAGGTTTTCTCTCTAACTTAATTGACCTTACCTTTGTTTCGTTTCTCCACACGACAAAAACCTTTTGAAAACATCTTTGGCCAAACTCCAGCAGTGGATCCTACTCACGCCTCCTCAGCAAACATACCTGCGTTTCTGTGGTGAAACCTTTTTTTTTTACTGCGTCCACCCCCCCACAATAAAGTTTATGGCTGCAGCTCTGCTCTCATTACCCTCTGTTTGCCCAAAAATAAGACACGATGCAACAGTTGCTACTCACAAGGAGGACGCTTTCACTCCGTCGTTTAGAAAGACATAAAGACATCTGTGTGAATGTTTATAGAATCATTAATTAATGAGGTTCAACAAGTGACACATAGGCTAGCAGCAGTATTGTTTTTATTATCATTATTGTTATTGTTGTAAGTATTGGTGTTAGTATTATCTATCAAGTTGGATGAAATATATTGAAAAACAAACAATAGACAATTAAATAAATAAGATTATTCAATACAGGGTGAAAACTACAATCAATTTAATAATGAAAAATATGTAATAAAATGCAGCAGTTTCTTCATTAGGTTTGTTTTGTGTCATTAATGAGACACAGATTTTGTAAATTAGTTCTATCCATCAGTCTAACTAGTTTTGAGTTGTGAATGTCAACTTTTATGAACTTTGATTTGATGGATTAATCAAAAACATTAATTGTTAACTTGTTTCAGTCCATCCAGCACACGTTCTGTCATGATGGACACAATAAATCGATTCTGTCTTTAAGAAAACTGATAAAACATGCAGCTAATTTTGCAACAGATCCAACATTATCATTTGTGTAAATGCACAAGAATATGAAAATATGAAAAATGTGAAGTGTTGTGTTACAATATCTCTGTCTATATAAAAGATAACGCAATTATAATATAATGAGTTGTGAAATATTAAGTCCAGTAGTGTAAATATCAGACTTTCTCTGTTACCTGAAGTTTTAAGAAAAACTTTTGTGATGTGTTGGTTTCAGTTTGTGTCCAAAGTGTTTTCAGCAGGAAGTAGCTAAATATCTGAAGCTGATGTCACTCCCTCATTTGCATATTAATGACATCTATCCACCTTTTTCCGCACGTCAAAAACGTAATCCGGTTTTGCTCTTCCGGTGGAATTTTATGTTTACGTTTCCATGGTTTCGGTAGTCGCGGTAAATGCATGTTTTTTTTGTTGTTTTTTTTTGTCAATGAAATCTGTAAAACACATGGATCATCACACCAGCTTTTAACAATGGATATCACACAAATTGACATCGGTGTTAAAAGCCAGCGTTAACCGCAACTATGACAACGACTGAAAACCATGGAAACGTAAACGTACAATTCCACCGGAAATGCAAAACCAGCTTCCGGTTTTAACCATAGATGACGTTCGGAAACTTGTGGATAATTACCAAAGTAGGCCTATAAAAGATAGAATCAGAAATAACATGAAACTATAAGGGCCAGATCTACTAAAGGTTTGCGTGTATTAAAACGTGTGCAAACGTGATTGCACGCGCAAACACACGTGGAACCTGATCTACTAACCGGGCGCACCGAGGATTGCATCTCTCAAACGGGCAAAATAGCACGTGCGATCCATTTAGCCTGTTTGCCTTGATGAATATGTAAATATGGGCGTTTCTGCCAGAACGCGCAAAATACTGGGAGGAGTAGATGCAAAATGATTTATTTAGCGCGTGCAATGTGATTTACCAAACCAGGAAGAGATTGCGGTGGCTGTTTTTGCGTCTTTATTTACCACGTCTGAAAACCATGTACTAACTGATACAACTTTGCCAAAATGTATGCGTTTATTGTTTTGATACCTGTCAGAGCCCCATGATCTTACATCTCTGCATTTCCTCACATCTGGGTAATTCTTTAAAGGGATAGTTCACCCTAGAATGATATTTCGCTCATTATCTACTCACCCTCATGTTGACTAAGGGCTGGAAGAAGTTTCAGATTCCTCCGTGGCTTCTCTGAGTTACAGGGGGTCTTGGCGTAGCAGTGCATGTCCATATAACGGTTGCAAAGGGACACCGGAGCTCTTCGTAAAAAAACACACACAAAAAAACATCCAAATACCTCCATGATGCTCGTATGTAATGTCCGTCTTGTGCTGAAGCCCCAAATTGCGTAATTGTCCCGAAAAAAATTAAATAAGTCTATATTTTAAGCTTGTTTGTAGCGGAAGCTTCTCGAAGCTCCTCTTCCTGGTCCGTCCAAATCTCGCGTGATTTGCAGTAACCGCACTGACGCATGCTGACGCCGGCGCAAATCACGCGAGATTTGGACGGACCAGGAAGAGGAGCTTCGAGAAGCAAACAAGCTTAAAATATAGACTTATTTAATTTTTTTCGGGACAATTACGCAATTTGGGGCTTCAGCACAAGACGGACATTACATACGAGCATCATGGAGGTATTTGGATGTTTTTTTGTGTGTGTTTTTTTACGAAGAGCTCCGGTGTCCCTTTGCAACCGTTATATGGACATGCACTGCTATGCCGAGACCCCCTGTAACTCAGAGAAGCCACGGAGGAATCTGAAACTTCTTCCAGCCCTTAGTCAACATGAGGGTGAGTAGATAATGAGCGAAATATTATTCTAGGGTGAACTATCCCTTTAACAGTTTTTCAGCCGTGTTAAAAGTCTTTTACGCGCCGTTACGCACGCCGCACGTCTGTCCTGCAATGCGCTCCTCTCCTCTCCTCTCCTCTCCTCTCCAGTACCTGGCTGCAATCTCTCACTCCCGGTCCCGGCATCGGATCAAATGTCATTCTGTCCCTTCGTCCATCCAGCTCTCTGTCCACGCGCAAAACCCTCATTTGAATACTGAGGTCACAGATCACCTGTTTTGTGTGCACTAACCAAACACGCAATATTTTAGCGGGCGCAAACAGCGCCCGCTATCTGGGATCTTAGTAGATCCGGCCCTGAGTGTACAAGAGACCAGTGGACTGGAGTTCCTCAGGGCTCCATCCCGGGGCCTCTTCTCCACCGCATATTTCCATGTAGTCAAATATGAAACTGTGAAACTGTAAAAATAAATAACTCAATTCTAGATCACAATACATTTAAAGACCGTAAGAGCAGCTTGTGTGTTTGTTTGTGTGTTTGTGCGTTTGATTGAAGCCCAAAGAAGACCACACAACTTATTGATTTTCGTTTTGATACCGTTTTAAATTGACCTGAAGTTCAAAGATGGCGCTCCTCCGCCCAAGTCCGCCACACACACACACACACGCACACACACACACACACACACACACACACACACACACACACACACACACATGCACACTGCTGATAGTCTCTATCAGTGTTGAGATAGGACTGTTGTTGGAGGAAGAAAGACTCAGAAGGACAAAGGTCTGAGTGAAGCGACGTGACCACACATACACACACACACGCACACGCACACGCACACACACACACACACACTGCAGCAGATAGCAGGATCCTGCTCTATTTGCCCAGTGTTCCTCTTCGCCCTTTGGACACCACACCTCAACTGCTGCATCAATTAACAAATGTGTGTGTGTGTGTACGTGCATGTATGAGTTTTGTCTTTCTATTCTTTTGATTCCCCCTCTCTGATGTCATGTCTTTTGTAAATGAATTAACAAATATTGGGGTGCAAAAAAACACACACAAAAAAATGGTTTTGTGTTTTATCTGAAAACTTTTTGAGGGGCTTATGCTGTATCTTAAAAACTCATGGATCTCTTTAAAGCCCCAGTGTGTAACTTATTTGGCTTTTTACTAGCAAAAATCAAATCTGTCTTTCATAAATACGTATTTCACTGAAGTGGAATCACAGCTGCATCCAAATGAAAGCTTTCTGGTTCCTTAGAATGAGTTGTTACAAGTCGTTACAAATACATAAGTGGGCGACGCACCGAACAGAGGCGGCCATGTTGCATCGTGACCGTAGGTAACCACGGAAACTGAGCGGAGCTGTGGGCTCGGCCTGTTAAAACTGTCACCACTGTGTAGTGTGAGGAAGGACGGAGGCACTGGTGTTGCATTCAGGTGCAGTCAGGCAGACGGCCGTCGGCAAACCAACCGGATGTCATTTTACTCCACCAGAGAAAGACGGTAAAACAATACCACATCACCATGACAACATGTTGTCACGCCTGTATTGTTTTACCTCGTGCTGGCGGACCACTTGTTTACATAGACGCTTGTTTATCCTGTTACATGCAGCGTCTGTTGTCTGTCTGACGTCTGCTCGATTTCAGGTGAATGCAACATCAAGAATACGTTCAGATATGCAACCGCACCGCTAGATGGGGGGAATTCCTACACATTATACCTTTAATGGCTGCTACTGGACAATCTAGTCATAATGTGTAATAAAATACAATGGAGGCTGACGAGAGAAAATATAAGCAGCAGACATATTTTCAATAAGAACTTTGTTTTTTAATACAAATTACATCTGAAAATATACACATGATAAAGTCTGATGGGTTCAAATCACAAACATTTACAAGACATTTACTGGAGTGAATGTGGAGAAGGAAGGAAAAACAAACCGGCCTCAGTCTGTCAGGTGCTTCAGGTGCGTTTGGTTTCACCAGCTATAGGGAGCCAGGAGCGTTCACTGTCACACAGGAAACTCTATTTGGGTTACAATTAAAATCAGCAGCTATCCACCACTTTATTTTCCCATGATCCATTGCGTCACACCACAACGGAAGTCGGTTTTAGTAGCATTCTAGCGAGCGGCTAACTGGTAGCGTTAGCCACCGGTGTAGGCACCAAATGTGGGGGCTCTGGGCTGCCAAAACCGTTTTGACTAAATCTGATGTTTGTTAAGTCTAGAAAACGAATTATTGAACAAACATTACTCTTTCTGTGTGCACGTTTTTGTAATTAGTCATGGTCGTAGTTGTTAGCTTTGCTGCTGCTGACAGCTAAGCTAACAGCAGCAGCAAACTAACATCAGGACGTCAGCTGTCAAAACCCTCCCGTTGTCGGACACGACATGAAACTACTCCAGTTAGCTCAGTCATGTTGGAACTAGGATATCCACTGGAAAAAATATTTTTTTCATGGGCCGTTTATTGAGTAGGCTACACTGCTAACGGCTAACAGCTAACGGTTAGCCCAGCTAATCTAAAATGTTTGTTCAACAATTCGTTTTATAGACTTCATAAACATCAGAGTAGTCACAACGGTGATATAGTGACGTGAAAATGTGACATAAAGCTAAAACCTCGTCCGTATTGTTCTCATTAAAATTACGTGATGATTATAAATAAAGTCATCACGGCCAATGTCTATCAACCAGTCTATGCTATCAACAATACACACTGCAAAAACTCTAAATCTTTCCAAGAATATTTGTCTTATTTCTTGTCAAAATGTCTCATTTCTAGTCAAAACTAATCTCTTTTCACTTAAAATAAGACTCATCACCTAAAAATTAACTTGTTTTTAGATCATTTTCACTTGTTTGAAACAAATTTTCACTTGAAATAAGTAGAAAAATCTGCAAGTGAGAGCAAGTTTTTTGTGTTTGTAATAAGAAAGAAAAACTTGCTCCACTATCAGATTTTTCTACTTATTTCAAGTGAAAATCTGCTTGAAAGAAGTAAAAAGTGTCTAAAAACAAGCTACTTTTTAATGTGATGAGTCTTATTTTAAGTAGAATGAGATTTGTTTTGACTAGAAATAAGACAAATATTATTGGTAAGATTTTGAGTTTTTGCAGTGCAGTAACGGTGGAATGGATCGAGTGTCATGGCGACACCCAGCGTCATTCTCCGGAAAGTGGTGGATAGGCATGTTTTTTTATTTCACCGATAAAAGCTGAGGACACACACACACACACACACAAACCCACACACACAGAGCGAGCTGCTAAAAACTGCTAAAACAGGTCAAAACATCCTCAGGTCGAGGCTCCACTTCACTCCTTCATCCTGCAGCTCGGTGCAGCGACGCCGCCGGTGACGGGTGTGTGTCTGCAGTGTCTTTTCTCTGAGCAGACAACACACCCGAGTGTTGAGTTTAAATCACCTGAATCTCCCTCAGAGTCACGTGACCAACTGTTCCCTCTTCCACCGAGGGAGTGGATCGGATATCGGCCATATTGCGTCGGTCGACTCCAGTCATCTGCATTTTCATAACTGTGTGAAACTTTTACCGTATGTAGCTTTTACTTGAAATATTTGCATAATGTTACTTATATTGTTAATTACATAGTAAAGTACATGATTTAAATTATTTGTAATTTTAAGTATGCAGTATCACAACTGCATTTTCTGACATAAAAAACAAACAAACAAACCGTTTGAAAATCGGTCAAAAACTGAGCAAGTTCTGGTTATTTTAGAAAAACATAAACCAGAGGCTTAATGCTCCGAGGGAGCGAGCGGCTCGATGCAAGGAGGCGGCTGAGTTGCGACAGCGTTGGGTGAGCCATCTAGTCTTCTTATAGTAGGCTATATTGTATATCTATGTTTTCCACTGCCACTGACATGCAAAAACTAAAAAATATTTGTCTTATTTCTAGTCAAAATGTCATTTCTAGTCAAAACAGATCTCATTATATGTAAAATCACATAAAAAGTAGCTTGTTTTTAGACACTTTTTACTTCTTTCAAGCAGATTTTTAATTGAAATAAGCAGAAAAATCTGATAGTGGAGCAAGTTTTTCTTTCTACTTATTTCAAGTGAAAATGTGTTTGTGAATGTGGTGGTTTTTAATCTTTAAACTTCTGCCATTAGTTTTTTTTAAATGGTCATCAGTTTCCACTCAGGAACTGTGCAGTTTGTGTCATGTGAAGTGAAATTATCTAAAAAGAAGTTCATTTTTAGGTGATGAGACTTATTTTAAGTGGAAAGAGTTTAGTTTTGACTAGAAATGAGACATTTTGACAAGAAATAAGGCAAATATTCTTGGAAAAATTTAGAGTTTTTGCAGTGTGGCTTTGGTGAAATGGGATTTATGGGTCTACTTTGACAAAATGCATCATGATAAAGCTCAAATAATCAAATATCTTTTTTTTTAAGTAGCTTTAGTGTTTAAAAAACAAAAAAACGATGTGAAATATTAAAACCCGTGTTTCCGCGGCGGCTTCCTCCCATGCCGTCACACCAAATATCTGCTGAGAGTCTTTTTGCTTCGTCCTGACGTCGAGATAATGAAGAGGAATCTGCAACACGAGTCTGACGGGACAGGAAGTAGCCTACTCAGTTCAACGTGTGTGAGGGGGGAGGACGAGGAGGGGAGGAGGGGGGGAGGGGCCGAGAGTCTTTAGTCCTGATAGAAACGTCCTCTTCCTCTTCCTCCTCTTCCTCCTCCTCCTCCTCAGTACTCCTCCTTGATGTTTAACGGCAGCGACGTGGGGGACACCAGCCCGTTGCTGCCGCTGCTGCTCGACACCATGGCGACGCTGCTGCTGCCGTTTCCGTGGAGACCTCCTCCCCCTCCTCCTCCTCCCGCCCCGCTGCCGTTGGTGCCGGCGGGCGGCGTGGGCGTGGTGGTGGACGACGCCGGCTGCTGGAGCTTCTTCTTGTTGATCTTACGCTCCTTCGCTCTGCGGTTCTGAAACCAGATCTTCACCTGGACCGGGAAAACAACACGGACTCATATTAGGAAACATATAGACTATATATCATTATCTTAAAGGGATAGTTCAACATTTTGGCAAATTGGCCCATTGCCATAATCCCTAGACCGAATCTCCTTGTTGTTTACATTCTACTTCCGGGTAGAAAACCAGCACGTAATTTGAGTGAGATCAATAGTAACGAACGAGAGTTTAGCTATATATCATGTTTTTCACGCCCTATCACCGTTTAGACAAATCTGAAATGATTGAAGAAACATTACTATTTCTGTGTGTGTGTTTTGTGTTGCTATGTGTTGTATTTATTCAGTTTGGGGGAATCACAGTGTCTAGAAAGCATCAGTGGCTCAGCTGACAGGGACAGCTAACGGTAGCTAAGCTAACGGCGGTAGCTAAGCTAACGGCGGTAGCTAAGCTAACGGCGGTAGCTAAGCTAACACCAGGACGTCAGCTGTTAAAACCCTCCCGTTGTGGGACACGACATGAAACTACTCCAGTTAGCTCAGTCATGTTGGAACTCAGATATCCGCTGGAGAAAATATTTTTTCATGGAGCGTTTATTGAGTCACTGAGTTATTAAAGTTAAACAGGTAGCTAACCGTTAGCCCGGCTAATCTATGATAACCATGACTAATTACAAAAATGTGCACACGTAAATAGTATTGTTTGTCCAATCATTGGTTTTATAAACTTTACAAACATCAGATTAGTCTAAACGGTGATATAGTGACATGAAAAATTTGATAAATATAGCGAAACTCTCGTCCGTCACTATTGTTCTCATGCTGGTTTTCTACCCGGAAGTAGTTGTAAACAACAAGGCGATTCGTCCTATAGTCATAGCAGTAGGTTCGTTACCTTTAATTGTCGGTGCAAGCTATTTTTTGAACAGCGGAGCAGAGCCGTGAGCTGCTCAGAGCTACGCTACGGAGGCTCATTATGGGATTTCTTAATGGTTTCCCTCATCATCAAACTCATCAAATACACAATCCAACAACTAGGCTACACAACGCTCTGGTGGACAAGTTGTGAGCTGCACATTCACCACGCTATGAGATAATAACACAACGTTACCACACAGAGTTGTTGTAGAGGGAAATTCATGCAAAACCGCTGATGCACGTTGCCTTCAGGGACAGTTTTTCATCAACAGTCTCTGTATTTCCCTCTAAAACAACTCTGTCTGGTAACGTTGTGTTATTATCTCATAGCGTGGTGAAATCAAGTAAAACACATCCTACAAGTATTGCATAGTGGGTCCAGGTGGTGGTGAGGGGGCGGGGCTTAGTTGTGACATCACAAAGTGACAGGAAGTCCTGACGGCTGGTTTTAAGGCTCAGTTTCTGAATACAGGCTGTGTGCATTTCTCTGTGGACTGAGGCTTTGACACTTTCACAGTATTAATATAGAACCTAGAGCTGCTTTATAATCACACTACACATGGACATCTACCTTTATACTGTATGGAGCTTTAACACAAACATCTACCTTTATACTGTATGGAGCTTTAATACAAACATCTACCTTTATACTGTATGGAGCTTTAACACAAACATCTACCTTTATACTGTATGGAGCTTTAACACAAACATCTACCTTTATACTGTATGGAGCTTTAACACAAACATCTACCTTTATACCGTATGGAGCTTTAACACAAACATCTACCTTTATACCGTATGGAGCTTTAATAAAAACATCTACCTTTATACTGTATGGAGCTTTAATACAAACATCTACCTTTATACTGTATGGAGCTTTAACACAAACATCTACCTTTATACTGTATGGAGCTTTAATACAAACATCTACCTTTATACTGTATGGAGCTTTAACACAAACATCTATCTTTATACTATGAAGCTTTAAGTGAAAGTGCCAAAAAAAAATCAAAAAATCATCATCTGTCATCAACGACCATGTTTCATGTGAGTGTCTGCGTGTTGACGTACCTGTCTCTCTGACAAGCTCAGCGCCGTGGCGAGCTCGGCCTTCCGTCTGATGGTGATGTATTTGCTGTAGTGAAACTCTTTCTCCAGCTCCAGCCGCTGGTGGTCGGTGTAAACCACGCGGTACTTGTCTTTGGTCCGGGTCTTTCCGTCTGGGAGAAAACCAACAAACAAACAAAAAAAAACAATGGGTCAAACTTTGAGCTCAAACCTGATGGACTCAAAGAAACATTCTGCTGATTTTACACAATTAAACAAATGGTTAAATGCTAATTTAACAGGCTTATGTACAAAAAAATAAGCTTTTTTTTTTTTGCAACAGTGGCTGATGAGGTAGAGTGGGTCGTCTGTGGCCAAGACATCCGAACCCACTTTGCCTCGTTGTGAAAGCGCGTGAATGTGTATTAATGTTTTTTGGTGGTTATTGGGGCCGTTTGGCGCACGTTGACAGCCAATTAAGGAGATTTGATATGTTTCCAATCAAATATGGGATTTTACTTTACAAAGGTCTTTAAGTTACATCCTAGTGAAAGCAACTACAAAGAACTTTCATTTCGTGTTGATTTTGGCGACCCCTGTGGACAAAAGCGGTAGTGTTTTGCCGGAATGAAAACTGCTGCGTTCGATTGCAGTCCGACATTCCGACTTCCGATGCAGATGTGAACTCTGGCTGCATTGTATGCGTGGAACTATATTCCCTTTTCCATAACTTCTTTCCTTGCTTGAACATCTCGGTTGGAAAATAAATAGCCTAAATAAATAAATACCTCTCACGGTGTGCGACACCATTTTGCTTTGACGTAAATCCGACCAACTCGGGCTGCTTGGATTCTACCCGAGTTACCGAGTCGCAGTCCCGACTTCAAGGGACGTTCTATTGCATTTTTCCGATTCGGAGGTCGGATCTTTCCGAGTTCCGAGTGCAATCGAAGGCAGCAGTCTTCATTCCCGCAAAACATTACCGCTTTTGTCCACAGGGGTCGCCAAAATTAACACGAAATGAAAGTTCTTTGTAGTTGCTTTCACTAAGATCGAACGCAGCATTACATCTTCTTACATTCATCCCACTCATTTGCTGTTGTAGGTCATACAGAGACTTTAGCAGAAACAAGATACTTTTGCATATCCAGTTAAAAGTTCTATGTAGTGGCTTTAACTAATGTTAGTTAGTTAAAGGGACAACCAGGAGTTTTGGAAAAGCGAAGTGTTTCCACACCACATTTATGAGCCTCCGCACCGTGAAATTCTTTGACCGGAGCAAGACAGACTCATGTTTTCATTCATCAAGAATTAAAGTCAGAGGTTGGAAGACGATCACATACCGTCGTAGTTCCCACCATAAACGGAGATTCGGCGGCGTTATTCTCATGACTCGCCACGAAACCGAAAGTAAAGAAACGCTGGTCGGCTCGCCCAGCATTTCCACCACCACTAATAATAACAAAATAACTATAGAGACAAAACCATAGATTTATCTAAAATGGAGCCATTAACAAGTGTGGGTAGCGTAGATTCATCCACATTAATATGAGACTTTTTTATTGTCGCGGAATTTTTCGTTCTGCCGACGGAGAAACTCCTCGTTGTCCCTTTAATTGTTTCATTTCCAGTATTAGCTTCACATATGAGCTAACGTTAGCAGATAGTAGCACTAGTAGCATTGAGCAGTGAAACAACGGACTACAAGTGTTTGTAGAGAAATATTTCGACATCAACACAGTTTATTATTCCATTTGATGTGGTCGGTGGTGGACTGGGGCAAAAAAATCAACCCTGGCATTTTTGGCCCAGATCGGCCCACAACACTCTCCGCTGACTGCTACCAATGCTTTCATTTTTAATGCCACCGACCTGGCTTTGCTGTGACACTGTCATTGGCCCAGCCCATCGGCCCAATGGGATGTCAGATGGCTAGTCCGCCCGTGAATGTGGTGGTTTTTAATCTTTAAACTTCTGCCATTAGTTTTTTTAAAATGGTCATCAGTTTCCACTCAGGAACTGTGCAGTTTGTGTCATTGAACAGTGATAAATGACTGTGAACTGGCTCCTATAACAACATCACTGCACCAAATCACATCAACGGTGTAAAAAAAACATGAATGAGGCAAATGGAGTGGTTGTATTTTATATTACGTGTTATAAACTGTCCTCAGCGACTGTTCACATCGACTCTCCATGACTCCTCTATTCAAATACACATGCGGCATCAGCTGGATTTGCATAAACTGTGTCCTATCGGCCTTTATTGATTCACAGCTGCAGCGTCGCCGTGTTGCTGTCGCTGCATCATCACTTCCTGTGCTGATGATTTCTCTTCATCACTGGTACCAGAGAATTAACAAGCTGTTCAAACCAATAAACTTTATTTAAACACACAAGAGTCAAACCTGTGCTTGAAAATGTTCTATGTAAATGTAAACGTACGCTGAAGATGCTGAAGAACACGCATGAGTCGAGTTTTCCTCCAGAAAACTCAGTTAATCAGTAAATTTGGGTTGGAGGAAACATAAAAGCTTCATGGCGTCAACACAATATGAAAACGTAAAAAAGTTTGTTCTGTAGCTCAGCACATTGACTCATGTTTTCTCAAACCCAAGTAACTTCAAAAACGTCATTTCTTAATCATCTTTCAATTGGAAAATGTCTCGGAGGGAAATACTAATAATACTGTCTTTACATTTATCAACCTGTAGTTTGCATATCAAGCAAATGAAGACTTGCTCCTCTATTATTAATTAAACCACCCAACAGCACAATTTACAGAAGTATGGTTGAACATATTAATCAATATTCAAAAAAAGATAAAAGAAAAAAGATCAAAGGCCTGATTGTACTTTAACACTTTCACTTAAAGCTCCATACAGTATAAAGGTAGATGTTTGTATTAAAGCTCCATACAGTATAAAGGTAGATGTTTGTGTTAAAGCTCCATACAGTATAAAGGTAGATGTTTGTGTTAAAGCTCCATACAGTATAAAGGTAGATGTTTGTGTTAAAGCTCCATACAGTATAAAGGTAGATGTTTGTGTTAAAGCTCCATACAGTATAAAGGTAGATGTTTGTGTTAAAGCTCCTTCAGTATAAAGGTAGATGTTTGTGTTAAAGCTCCATACAGTATAAAGGTAGATGTTCGTATTAAAGCTCCATACAGTATAAAGGTAGATGTTTGTATTAAAGCTCCATACAGTATAAAGGTAGATGTTTGTGTTAAAGCTCCATACAGTATAAAGGTAGATGTTTGTGTTAAAGCTCCATACAGTATAAAGGTAGATGTTTGTATTAAAGCTCCATACAGTATAAAGGTAGATGTTTGTATTAAAGCTCCATACAGTATAAAGGTAGATGTTTGTGTTAAAGCTCCATACAGTATAAAGGTAGATGTCCATGTGTAGTGTGATTATAAAGCAGCTCTAGGTTCTATATTAATACTGTGAAAGTATCAAAGCCTCAGTCCACAGAGAAATGCACACAGCCTGTATTCAGAAACTGAGCCTTAAAACCAGCCGTCAGGACTTCCTGTCACTTTGTGATGTCACAACGATACTGCAATACTTGCAGGGTTTGGTTTATCTGAGGGTTTTATTCTGAAATCTGCTCTATTTTTACTGGATCACTCAAAAATAAAAGACCAATGGAAGAGAAAACTGAAAATAAAACCAACAGCAAACACAAACTAAAAGATATAAAATAAAAAGCTATCAGTGTGAGCTCAAACACACAAACACACACACACACACAGACAGACTGCGAGGAAACATTTTAAACACACAGATGGTTTTGTTAAAGTTAATTAAAAGGCCGTCAGCTCAGCTTAACACGCTCTGATTCAGTATTAACACTAAACACACACAGGTTAACTAACAATGATGTCCCTCTCCTCCTCCACACACACACACACACACACACACACACACACACACACACACACACACATGAGCGTGTCGAGTGTCAGTTTTCAGTGTGTGTGTGTGTGTGTGTGTCTGTGTATAATCGATCACTGGGGCAAATTCAAAGTCAAACATTTGGGTTTTGGGGGGAACATCTGTCTGAAGAGTTTCTGCTCCATTTGTCCAAAAGTAAAACCAACAGTTGGATGAAATGAAGAGAAAGAGAAGGAGAGAAGGAGAGAAGGAGAGAGAGAAAGAGAGAGATAAATGAAACCTCTAACATGTTCCCAGTCGAACATCTGGAGATGCCCAGCCAGGCCGACGGAGCAGCATGGCGGCGAGAAAACCCAGAATCCAGATGTGCAAAGTAACATCGTCCCATCAAACCAGAAATGACCGGCGGCGGCAGAACTGATAAACATCTGGATAAACTGATAATTAATTAATAATAATCCTATTTAAACAGCTGATACCAGGAAGCAGCTGCAGACAGAGTGGCAGCTCGGACTCAGTTTATAGGGTTTTTTTTATAAAATGTGTAATGCAGGAAACTCCCGACGGCCTTAAACACAACTGATCCACATGTTGCTTTGCTGTTTCTCTTTCTCTTTCTTTATATGAATTAATCTGTTGAAATCTGCTGTTTTGTATTAGCTACGTAATAAAGTTAAGGTCTAACAAATCTAACAAATGAACATTACAGCTCCTGAACAAGCCTGAGTTTGTTTTAGTTCATAATATTGAGCTCATTTGTTCTTCTTCAGAATCAACTTCAGTTGTTTCTGCCTGTTCAATACCTGCTGCAGCAGAGATTATCAATACTTTATCAATCTATTAGGCTAATTGGCTATGAAATAATAATAATAGGCCTAATGATAAATCTAAAATAGACATGATAAAAGCCAAAAACACAAAGATGGAAAACAGAACAACTTATTTGAATTTACAGATGTGTCTTATAGAAAGCTGCCTTTTCTTAACAGGCCTATAGGATATGAATATGAGCTGGATGAGGGTGTTTCCTCTGTTTATGTGTTATTTATAATATTATCTAGGCCTTTTATTGTTGCTGTTTAGCAACTTGCAGGTTAGTTTAAATTAATATTTAAGCTTTTTTTTTTT
This sequence comes from Trachurus japonicus, assembly GCF_045865225.1. Taxonomy (NCBI): domain Eukaryota; kingdom Metazoa; phylum Chordata; class Actinopteri; order Carangiformes; family Carangidae; genus Trachurus; species Trachurus japonicus. The sequence goes on along the minus strand of NC_140920.1, from coordinate 2,598,404 downwards.
AAACTGCCTGTGAATATTCTCATTTGTTCAGCTCATCGTTATCTTATCCCCAAAGACATTTAAATCAAACGCAACTGGACTTTGACTGGACTATAGACAAATATGTGTTTGTTTTTTTTCATGGTTAAAACAAACTTTAGCTACTTTCTTCTCTCTCTGTTTTTAAAATAATTTTACAGATGAAAAATTAGGCTATTGTGAAAATCAATCAGTTAATCGATAGTGGGCATGTAGGTTGAGACGCGGTGGGTGTGGGGAGGTGTGGGGAGGTGTGGGGAGGCCTCGTGGGCTCCAGGGCCGCAGACACACGGTCACACTTCACACTTCAAAGTGGGAACCGACTTGTAAACTGTTGTTTTCTCCGCCCAGAGACAAGCAGCAGCACAAAGGCCGCGGGGAAACATTTACATCACAACGGCTTCACACCTCCTGCAGACCGGCTGCACCTGTTTGATCCGGCCGCTGCCTGGGAACCAGACTGGAGCCCTGACGGACTGACGGACTGACTGACTGACAGCCGCTATAGGCTTTAATTCCTCCTGTTATAACTTATTATCGATCATAAAGCCACTTGAGATCGATCAATAATCAACTGAGCTTCCTTCTATACCAGGAAGAAGACGCCGAGTTACAGAAAATGAAGAAATGATCCCTAGAAATGACTTTAACAGCGAGGATGAGACAGTTTGACCAGTAACTTTTCCATTAAGAAGTTTTTTTGTCTTTTCTGCAGGTACCAACCACCAGCTGTGTCTCGTGCTGTGTGTCTCGTGCTGCCCCATGCACCTGTGCAGACATTTGAGTATCACTGCGGCTCCTATCTGACATATTAAAATGTGAAACAGTCTGTTGAGCTGCACACACACACGCTGCACACACACACACACACACACACACACACACACACACACACACACACACACACACACACACACACACACACACACACTATAGGCCACTGTGCAAATACTATCAGGATGTATTTAATAGAGAGTATTCTTGAATAAAGCAGCTAATCCAGGTTAAAAACATTTCTCTTTGCATGTTCTTATACCTGAGCTCTTTTTAAACTTTATCTATTTTCTTTAGCTACTTTTTTTTTTTTTGGCTCCTGCTTTTAACTGTGTTTTTTGTGTTCATGCTGTTTTATGTCCGTGAAGGTTCTCCGTCATCCAGGTCATCTTATTCTTGTGGAGTTGTAGTAAAAAGCAACAGTTGCTTTTTACTACAACTCCACAAGAAATGTATGTCTTTTTTTTTTAACAAATGTTTTGTCAACCTTTAAAGCATATTAAGTTGCCTTGGTATGAACTGCGCTGTATAAATAAAGATGCCTTGCCTTGCCTAATGTCATGCATGTGCAGAAAACAGCTGATTAAATGTAGTTTAACTCATCATCAGTTCATCTTCATCATCGTCTTCATCTTACTTGGGTTGGCGGACGGGGCCGTGCTGCGTCGTATCCAGTCGTAGGGCGTCCTGCGCTGCGGGGACCCGGGGGACAGCTGCTGCTGCGCGGCCGCGGCGGCGCTCAGGGAGGCGGGCAGCAGCGCCGGCGGCTGCCCGGGGAAGTCCGGGGGGCTGAAGCCCAGGCTGGGCCCCACCACGGCCCCCCCGCCGGGCACCGTGGAGGCCGCCGAGGCTGCAGCGGCGGCGGCGGCGGCGGCGGCGGCGTAGTGGTGATGGGACCACTCATCCCGGGTGGAGGGGTGAGGGTGAGGGTGAGGGTGAGGAGGGGGGTAGGAGGTCGACCCCCAGCCGCCCCCGCCGCCCGGCCCCGCGGCCTGCTGCTGCTGCTGCTGCTGCTGGGGGTCGGGGTTGAGGCCGTGGGGCAGCGGGTGGTGGTGGTGGTGGTGGTGGTGGTAGCCGCTGAAGTCCGCGTACTGCGGCGCCGGCGGCACGAAGCTCTGCGGGCTGAGGCTGAGCCCCGGGTGGCGGCCCACGGCGGCGGCGGCGGGGGGCTGGTGCGGGTACATGGACGAGTCTTTGTCCAGCTGCAGGTAGTACATCTTCCCAGGTGAGGAGGAGGAGGAGGAGGAGGGGGGAGCAGCTCCCTCTACATACTGCGGCTCCAGCCTGCCTGCAAAGCGCTGCGCTCTCCTCTCTCACACACACACACACCTGGCTGCTCCTCACACACACCTGGATGGTGGCTGGCTGCTGGCCTATAGAGGTAAAGGGAGTTTCAGATAGACTAGACTACCTGCTCTACTCTCTCTCTCTCTACCTGTCCACACCTCCACCTGCCCTCTCCCTCTCTCTCTCCCTCTATCTCTCTCTGTTTGTGGTTTCTCCATCAGCTGCCCGTTAAAAGTGCTGCAGTCACATGGGGCAGTTTTATTGCCCTTATCTCCCTCCTCCCGCCTCCATGTCTCTCTCTCTCTCTCTCCCTCTGTCCCTTTCTCTTTCTCTCTCTCTATCTCTCTTCTTCCTCATCTCAATTTGCTTTATTGGCATGAATGTTACGAGAAAGCATCAAGAATCAATGAAACAAAAACAAATAGGCTACAACTCACAGAATCAAAGAAAAATAATGATAGATATGAGTTTATTTTTTCCTTTCCAAGGAAAATTGTTTTCACCATTTCGTACAGAGCGGCCTCGAGAAGTGCAACTTACAGACATTAACATACATTCCCACATTTCATACACCTCAATTACATAGAGACACAAAAAAATATATATTTATACTGTATACCCTATGCATGTGTGTGCTGATGAAGTGTCTCTCTTATACACAGATCGGGTGTCATCAGGTAGGTTGTTATAGCCTAATGAAAAATATATACACGTAGTTCATATTACATGATGATGATAGTAATAATAAATAGATAGAATAATGATAATACATAAAATAAAGAAATGAAAAACAACATAGCCTATCCGTAGTTCATATCTCACTTTATCATCATCTCCCCCTTTCTCTTTCTCTTTCTCTCTCTCTTCTTCCTCATCTCAATTTTCAATTCAATTCAACTTTGCTTTATTGACATGAATGTTACGAGAACTAGGCTATATGTTGCCAAAGCATCAAGAATCAATGAAACAAAACAGAATCAAATATATACAAATAAAATAAAGATAAATGTATACTGTATACCCTATGCATGAAGTGTTGTCTCTCTTATACACAGATTGGGTGTCATTATAAGTTGTTATAGCTATAATGAAAAATATATAGGCTAGTTCATATTAAATGATGATGATAATACTAATAATAATAGATATAATAATAATACATAAAATAAAGAAATGAAAACATATGCACGTAGTTCATATCTCACTTCATCACCACCTCCACCTCCACCCCCCTCTGCCCCCTCCCTCCCCCGGGCTGCGGCCTCTCCTCCGCGGCCTGGATTTGCATGACAGTCCGCTGCTGCATTTCAAAGGCTCCATCAAAGGGAAGCAGGAAAAGCTACAAATGACGGCGAAGAGCTGAAGAAAAGGACCGAGATGTTCCGTCAGAGTGACGACAGGTTCATCCATTCATCCATTCATTCATTCATTCATTCATTCATTTCACGGTCACATCCTTCCTCTGTTGGAAAAATGTCACATTATGAAATAAAATATAACAAAGGCTCTCAGTCTGCTTCTTTATAGCCTATTTGTTTAAGCTACTACTGATAATAATAATAATTAGGCTAATAGGTTAATAAAAGCATAGGTAGGTAATAATAATCATAACAATAGGCCATTTATTATTATTTAGTCAGATACATATTTCCTTTTAAGTGTTCATGTTCATGTTCATTGAATTAATTTATGAAGAGCACCGAACAGCAGAATAATAATAACAATAGTAGGCTAATAGTAATAATAATAATAATAATAATAATAATGATAATAATAATAATAATAATAATAATAATAGGAGCCACAATATATATTACGTACTCCGTGCTGATACTTTCACTTTTACTCTGAGTGTAGACCGGTATAGGTCTACAGGCTATAATGAAGAAACGTATTGTTGATGATTACATTACATTCATTCAGTTTTATTTTATTGTGTCACTTATTGCAGGTTAATTAGTATTTTAATGTTTTATATAGTATTATGTGTTTTATCTGCTCTGTCCTGGATTTAATTTTTCATGTGTTTAGCCTCATGTCTCTTAAAACTGGATGAAATTAAATCAACAGAGACAAATTAGATTAAAAAAAAGAATCAAATCAAATCTTTTCATTCTGTTGATAAAACAGAAAAGTTGATGAAAATGGTGCAAAATATGAAACTTAAAAAAGAAAAAGCATTAATAGGCCTATAACACTTTTACAATATTGAGGCCATATTTGCGGTTAATTGTCACCATTATTATTAATCATTGTTATTATTTAAATTTTAATTTGACTCAGTTTTAGCCTTTTTTCCAGTGGAAGGGTTTTACTACCATCCGTCCTCCTGGAGAAGAACAAACTGCTTCTTTATGGATTTATGGAGATTTATTGTTTTACACTGATGAGTATTTAGTTTCTTCTGCTGCAGTAAAATCAATAAAAGCCTCAATAGTTCTCATTAAACAGATTATTTGTGTTTTCAAGTGTTTGATTGATGTCGAGGCTTCAGCAGCTGCCTCTGGATCTTTATTTTTATTTTTAAAAGAAAAACATTTTAAAACATGTTAAAATTATCACTAACTTTCATTTTATACTGCAATTATATTGTAACTGTAGCTACATTTAACATCAAATCTGAAAGAAGTGAGATTCAAAAATTAAAAAACAAAAATCGAAAAAGCCACGAAAGTTGTTTTTTTTTGCTAAATCATTTTTTATTATTATTCACTATTAAAGAAATTAAAACAATATCAATCACTTTTTTAGTCTGATAATACATTTAGGAGAACATTTTTTAACATTTGGATGTCATTTGATCTAATTAACAAGTAGTTTTACATTAAACACACAGAATAAAACAGTTTGAAATCATTTTATTACTCAATATAAAATAAAATAAGGATGTGAAAATAGATATTGAACCAATTTGGCTTTAATTTGGCTGAATGTTTCACCTGATCAACTCAATTTTACTCCGGCCTGCAGAAAAACAAAAAATATGATATTATAATTGGCTATTAGTGTATAATTAGTATTCAATTAGCCTATATTATAATATAATCTTCTGAAAATCATGTTTATGCTTCCAATTTACGGCGCTGTAACAGGTCCTTCAGTCGGAGGTGAATTAGCCTCAGTTATATAAACTGAGGGTGAAAGTGTCTTTACAACACTTAACAGCAGCTGTAACAGAACATAAACATGTTGGTAATAAATGCTTTAACAGACTTATAATGCAGCTGTAATCAGATGTTTTATTAATGTTATGGAGGCTCCTGTATGAACAGATAATCAATGACTATACAGTAAAACACAACTGTGTCAATGAAATACAGTAGGCCTATATTTAAACATCGGTTATAAACAGTCAGTTATACACAAAGAAACAAAACAAAACAAAAAAACATTTCCAACTCTACATATAAAGGGGATAGATAATAAGTCTTTTGAAATTGAAAAGTTAATTTAGCCGAAATGAGGAACTACAAAAACATATAAGAATGAAAAATAAAATGGCTGTCTTTTATACAGAAAACTTTACAGAGAAAGAAAATATAAAATAAAATATAATAAAATAAAATAAATAGGCCTCATATTAAATTCAGAAAAGCAGTAGAATTTCTTTTTATTTTAGTTTCAACAGACATTTTCTATAATAAATTAAAAAAAAGATTATCTCAGAGAGAGGTTCAATAAATGTAATGAAGGTTAAAGCGCCGCTAGCGTCGCTAAACACTGAAACGAGGTGAAAGAAAAAGAAACTGTAATGAAAAGACGAAGAAAGAAAGAGAAAGAGAGGGAAAGAGAGATCACTGAAGTGGAGGAGATAAGGAAGGATGTGTGTGTGTGTGTGAACTGGGCGGCGGCCATCTTGTGTCTGTTTCCCCTCTGTCACCTGTCCTCAGGTGAACCATTAACCAGCGAAGCCCCATAAAGCTGCTGCTGCGTATGGAAAGTCTGATGATGGCGGCCGGTCGTAAAACACCACTGCTGCTGCTGCTGCTGCTGCTGCTGCTGCTGTCATCCTTCACCTTGACACAGTTTGCATGCGAGAACAAACCTCGACCGCTGAGTTTAACCCCGAACGCTAACACCGCCGCGCGCTAGGCTACAGTAGCTACGTTAGCTTAGCTCATTGTAGTTTATACCAGGGGTTCTCAGCTAGTCTCACTCTGGGCTCCACATCTTCCCATGGTCATTAAGTCGCGACCCACTTTTATAGAATTCAAACCAAGAATTTTTTTTTTTTAAGCCTTTAAAAACTCATTTTGCTCTTTATGGAGCAAAGTGCATTTCAGGGCACATGAATGAAACTGAGGAGTTACCATGACAACTGGATGTACGGAAGTGAATAAAAAAATATCAAACTGCACAAAATGGAGACCAACAAAACGATATATTTGACTTCTAATGCATCTCTGCATTCAGAGCATGTTCACAAAAGTGAATAAATATCAAATTGCACAAAATAAAGACCCACAAAACAAAACAAGGTATTTTCACTGCATTCAGGCCACATTAATAAGAAACTGATTTGCATTCAGAGCAAATGGAGCAAATAATAAGAAAGTGAGGAGGAGCATTACAACTGCATGTGTTCACGTGTCTCGTGTGCCTTTCAAAATAAGTTATTTTTCAAAATAAAAGACATGTCCAACATCAGATGTGCATTAAATATTATTTACTTTTTTGACCAGCTGTCCGCGACCCATCCAGAACGGGTCCGCGACCCACTTTTGGGTCCCGACCCACCAGTTGAGAACCACTGGTTTATCTTATTTAACTTCATTGTGCTAACCCTTCTGTTTGGTTGACTGTAACTTAATTAGGCCTATTATAAATTATTATTATTTATCTTTGATTATTTGGACTTGATGTGTCTGTTTATGTTGCATAAAAGTCATAAAACTGGATTAATGATGTGCAGATCAATACCGAAAGTGTTGGTTTTAGGATCGATAGCCGACTCATAATAAAGTATCAATAGGACTAATCACAAATCTGCAGTAAATTGAGATTAAGAAGCATTTTCATCACAATCCAGAATTATTTCTGTTTCCTGTTTCTGAATACGGTTGTGTAAATCAATGCGCTCCTTCCAGACACACACACACACACGCACACACACACGCACACACACACACACACACACACACACACACTGCTGAACTCATAGACCTATAACGAGAGCAGGAGTTTGATGTTACTGTATAGGTATTACAGTAAAAAAGAGAATTTTCCAATCAAAGAATTTATAAGATAATCTGTGATTGATTTGCATATGTCAAAGAAATTGCAGACTATTCCTTTAAATGTATTTGCAAATGGTCGATGTCATCCTCAACTTTTCTAATTTTCTCATCAATTGTGGGAAATGCACTAGGCCAATATACACCTTTGGTTTTAATTGGTTTTATTGGATCAGAATGAAAATCAGTGGTGTTTTCTCAGCATTATTATATTTTTGTGACTTTCTCTTTTTGTTTTGCTTTTCTTATGTAGTTTAAGTTTGTTTCTCTCTAGTAATTCAATAATTCAGTCATTGTTATTTCAGGTATTGAAAGTATCTACCAGATGATTAAATCTAAACTCTGACCGGGACCGGGCTGTGGCACTACAAATGTGTTTCTACTTCACCTGTAGCTATACTACACATGTGCACTTCATTCATAAATATACACATAAACACATAGACCTACTGTAAGTGAGAGTGTGTGTGCGTATAAGAGTCACAGCCCTGAAGGGTTCAATTTGAAACAACTGGGATTATAGTCACTGATAATGAGAAGAGACATTGGCTGGCTTCTTTTCCCCAATATTATCAAGTTACATAAAGCATTAAAGGAGTTTTATTTTCATACAGAGTTCTAAATATTATAAAGTTATTCCACTAACTTCTTTTCTTCTGATTTTCTGTATCGTTTTATGAATCTTCATAGCGTTTCACTTCACTCTATTGTTTTACACTTCAACTGCTTTTTATTTCATCTTTCATCAGCTTTCGTATAGTTTTTCTCCTCTGGCCTGGTTTCCCTATAGGCCTATATCCTACAGCAGCTGGATTGTAACAAATGCATATCATAGATCGTACATTATCATGGGACATGCATATTAAGAGGATAATAACCAAAATTGGAAACATTCTTTCAATGATTAGGAGATGCTCTAAATATCTAACAACACAAATTACTAAACAAGTCATTCAAGCACTGGTTTTGTCACATATGGATTATTGTACAGTTGTTTGGTCCAATACCTCACTAGCCAACATCAGAAAACTGCAACTACAACTTTGACTATTTGTCAAATGCATGATGCCAGTCTTGGTTGGCTGGATGTTAAGCACAGATTGTCATATTTGTTGATGGTTTTTCTTAGAAATATAATAACAACTAAAATGCCATATATTTTGTATAGAAAAGTATATCTTTTAGTTCAAACATATTCAACTCGACATGCTGCTGGAGGTTATTTTATTTTAGCCAGGGCACTCTCTCAGCTACAGTATTATATCGAGCTATGAAGGAGTGGAATGCCCTTCCCAATTATGTTATACAACAAAGAAACATGGTTAGTTTTAAAATGAAACTAAGGCTGGATTGCACCAACAAGGTTTAATTTAATCTAAGATTAGCACTAATCAGAGATTAGTAAAACTCAGTTTAAAATTAGTTAATCCATGTTTAAAATTAAGCAGAGCTCTGTTGCACCATTTAAAATCAATCTCAGTTTAGTAAAACTCAGTTTAACTGAATTTAAACTGATTTAAATCAATAGGGATAATTGTGGACATCTAAATAAAGAGATTATTATTTTGATCGCAATTTTGACTATTAGTAGCCTATATTTGTAAACTGGGTCCTGGTATCCTTGTTGTGTAGTGATTCAATGTAGGAGCGGGTAACATATGTTAAGTGTTTGTCTTGGATGTTTTGTTTTGTATGTGTATGTGTTTTCTGTATGTATTTTTGTTTTATGTATTAATGTGTTGTGTGTTAATGGTTTGTATTTGTCATTTATTATGATGAAAAGACCCCAGGGGAGTGGCAGCCGGAGGTGAAGCATACGGGTCAAACTCAGGCTGAAGTAACTTGTTGTATATGTTATATTTCGGGAACCAGAGCAGGAAGTTCTGGTTTCACTTCAGCTTTCTCTCGGTGACATGTTTGCTGTAGGTTATTATGTAATGGACTGGACATACAATATAACCAAGCAGCTTCTGCACTAGACACAGCACTGGACGACGTTCACCAGCAAATGAACCATATATTTAATCTGCCAGTATACTTATATTGTGAGTCAATTTTAACGCAGATATTGCACTAATTATAACAACAATAAAGTTTATTGTGGGTCATTATGCATGAATGAATAAAACGATAAAACAGAATCATCAGAAAAAGGACAAATAAACATTTAGACACACGGCTTAACAGCATTTCTATCAAAGCAGCACAATGATTTATGTCGTTTGACATAATTTGCATCTTCAAGTTTATTTTTGCTAAACATTTTATATGTCCTCTGAAACTTTAACAGACCAAATACTGGAAAAAGAAATAACAAACATATACCTACAGTAGGCCTATATATATTTCTTAAACGTGTTTAGGAAACATTAAGATGCGTTTTGTTAAGTATTATATAGGTTACACAGTTTTACTATTTATGATGTCATACACAAAACTAACCCTAAAAAAAGGCATTTTTGAAAAAGGCAAACTAAGTGGCCTGAATACTGAGTCTACTTAGGCTACATCATTATTCAGATTTTAGAAACTAATTAAGGTAAGGGTTTGTTTTTTTAAATTTGTCATTAAATTAAATTAGTCATGTGTGTATCTGTGTGTATGTCTTTTTCCTGAAGGTTAAGTTTAAAAGTGTGCAGCTGCTTGTCCTCTCACATTTCATTTATTTACTGTCTGCTGCCACCTGGTGGTTGAATACAGGGACACGGCTGGAAAATAGCAAACTCCTCGACTCGACTGGACTTTTTATTGTATGTTGAGGGTGTGTTAGGGTTAGCTCCGGGTTAAAACGCCTGAGATCAACCCTCCACAACAAAAAAAATAATAATAATAATGTTTCCGCCCGGTTTCGAACCGGGGACCTTTCGCGTGTGAGGCGAACGTGATAACCACTACACTACGGAAACTGGTGTCCACGTAGCAGCGAACATTGTCATTATAAATTAAACCATGAGTGAGTTGTACGTGGATTTTTGCATCGTTTCTGTAGTGTAGTGTAGTGTAGTGTAGTGTAGTGTAGTGTAGTGTAGTGTAGTGTAGTGGCCTCACACGCAGAAGGTTCGTTGCGTTCGTTAAGTTTTACGTTTTGTTGTTGTAAAATGTCGGACGATTAGGCTACTTGCTCCGATGCTGGCGCTGCTCTCTCTTCACTCTGTATCTGTAAAGGGAGTCTCTTATTCTTACCAAAATGTGGAAACAGCGCCCCCAAAAATCCGCTTGTGGCCAAAAATATATTACATCCGTAGTGATAAGAACTACCATAGAGAATGAACGATAAGTTAAGAGAGTTAAGCTCTTACTGTTTAGCAGGGGCGTGGCCGCAAAACCGGCCAGAAACATTTTTAAACTTTATGTCACTGATTTGACCCCGTTTAATCACAGTCCAGTGGCCACTTAGTACTACTACACAGTTGCAAAATGTGAAACCTGAGTTGTTTTGGGTTGATGATGAGGCAAAGTCGGAATGGTTCTTCAGAAAATAAGTCTTTACTAGAGCTACTTTCATAAAAAGTGCCTGATCAAAAAGAAAAAGTGAATTATTTATGTGAATTCCATGTGGTTTTTGTTTTGTTTTGTTTTGTTTTGTCTGTGCTCTGATGATTTTGTTTGGTGTCTAAATATGAAATGTGTCTTGTAAGCCCTTATAGGCTGGGCGCCTTAATTGGTGCACGACACGTAAATAAATATACATTCATTCATTCATCCATGCAGCTCGGCTCGGTTTAGGTTTCCATTACAGCTGAGTATATGAGATCAAGGGTCAAAAATATGATGCACTTGTACAGTGATGTTCACATATAAAGTTTTGTAGTTGTAAAACTATTTGTGCACATGTAAAAAAAAAACAAAAAAAAACAACACAAATTTCCTACCTTCACATGCGACTCTGAAATCACAAGTTGCAACACTAAAGTTACGAGTTTACAAAGCTCAAATTACAAGTATGAATTTTGAACCTGTTTGGACGGCTTCAGACTGATTATCAAATAGACAAACAAATAAACTATGACAAGATGTTTATGGTGGAAGTTTCAGCAAGAGATAGACTGACAACGCTTCCAGTTGTAGCATAGGCTACAAGGTATAGAAATATTAAATGATGAATGATATATCACTCTGAGAGGCTTTGTTTGAACAAGTTAAAATGAACAAAGAATGAATGTAAGTAATCAACTCAGTAATTTTCATGGTGATATCTAAAGGTTGAAAATGTTACCCTATTCACATGAGAAAAACAATTAATAGGCATATGAATGGGCTATATTTTGGTCTTTTTTTCGAAACTTTACCCTTCTTCGGGGGCCTTTTTTCCCTCACTCAGGACATGCCGAGGATACAAAATCAATTGAGTTTGCTCTCTTACTCTTACCAAAATGTGGAAACAGCGCCCCCAAAAACCCACTTGTGGCCAAAAATATATTACATCCGTAGTGATAAGAACTACCATAGAGAATGAATGGTAAAAGTTAAGAGAGTTAAGCTCTGCTGTTCCTGGTCCTCGACAGCATAGTGGTTGGTAGTAAATGATCTTTATTAGGGTTAGGGTTAGGTAGGGGGGTTAATTAGGGTTTGTTATAAAAGGAAGGAAAAAAAAAAAGTTTCCTCCCCGTCGGGGAATCGAACCCCGGTCTTCCGCGTGACAGGCGGAGATACTGTCCACTATACTAACGAGGATGGAGCCAGAGGACATCGATCGATCTTATCTATCGACAGATCGTTTATAGGGTCTGTGTGGGTCAGAGAAGAGCATCTATGAGAAAAGAGAAGCCTGTGGACTTCCGACTTATTTACCGTAGATTAGTAGAGAAAGTACGGTGGCCGAGCAAGAGCTGCTTCCTTAGCATTATTGTTTGAGCTTCGGCAAGAAATTGCTCTTTTATTTTAAAGTAAAGGAAAAACCTTGTCTGAATGAACTTTCGTCTATGGATAAAAAAAAAAAAAAACATTTTTAAGGTTTGTGATTGATGCACAGTTGCTGCTCAGTGGTTTGAGTTTGAGTTGATTTATGTCCCGATGGTTCATGTGGACAGAGCGACATCTCGTGGTCAGAGAGTAAAACATCCAGAAACAGATGATTAAGGGAATTTAATTTTATATTCTATCTATTATTGTGTTACTTATGGGGAGCCTTATTTGATCCCATAGTTACTAGCCTATAAAAACAATACGCTGCATCAGATGTGCTAGTCATAGGTGCTACTAGTATAAAACTTGGTAAATATGAAACATCTGCACAAGGTTGTAGGCTACATGTGGAAAAAATAGATGATTAAAATCAAACAGATGTTATGTGGTGGGTGATCGGTGAAGACCATCGATGTTTTACAAAAGTCCCCTCGCGATTGTACAGATGAGTTGAGTGATTATCAGATGTATCATGGAGAGGAAAACTGTTTCCTCCCGGTTTCGAACCGGGGACCTTCTGTAGTCCACGGACTGTACAATCCACAGCATGAGGATTATGATGTTTATTATAATGATTAGACTACAACTAGCTGCACTACTCTGCTCTCTACATGTTGCTTTATAATAATAATAATAATAATAATAATAATAATAATAATAATAATAATAATAATAATAATAATAACAATAATAATAATAATAATAATTTCTATTTATATAGCGCCTTTCAAGAAACCCAAGGTCGCTTTCCAGTGAAGAATAAATAAAATACATAAAGGAGAGATTTTATGAGTAAAATGAAACCAGAAAAAAGAAAAGGCAGATTTTAGCATTAAAAAGTCTGTTTAATATTATATAAATATATCTAGACTTTTTATTTTATTTTTATTCTGTCTATACAATACAAAGAAGAACAAAAAAAGTTTTCAAGACATCCAGTCCACTGAAAAACATTGTGGACCGTAATGCCAGATAAAATATTGCTGCTACTGTTGCTCCTTTTAAAACATTAAATTATTATGTCGGAAGATATAACTATTTAAGACTTATATTAACACAAATATTCCGCTTATTTCTGCTTTAAGCAAAAGTTTATAACAGGAATAGAACATGTACTAACAATGATGTTAAAAAACAATAAAATAAAGCACAAAGAGCTGACATGATGATGTGATGAACACACATACAGTATTATCCAGGCCTCCATCCACTGTCTTCAACTCAGAGACTGTGATTTTATTTCATTTTTTAGTCAAAATCAAAACAAAACACATGATTGAACACAAACAGACACCAACAGCAACGTGTGCATGAGGATTTGTCTGTGGGAACGAGAGGGCGTGACTCATCAGCTGACAGACAATAATAATAACAATGTGACTGTGGATGTGAGAGGAAGTCATCTGCTTTCTCCAGAAATAACCACCTTCACTACACAAACATGACACTGACCTATTATTACAATTATTCAAATAAATCATCCATATAATAATATAAAGGTTTTAAACAAAATATTTTTGTTTTCTGGAACACATGAATGTAAATGGAAACTGAAACAGTCTGACTTACTGAGGAAGTATCACACAGACATGTGGGTTTGTGTTTCTTTTAAACTCTTTTGTTCCTCGTTGCTGTTGCAAAGGTTTTTAGGAAATTACAAATTTAGCCAAAATGCCCCATCAAAAAAGAAAAAAAGAAGAAAAAAAAAGCCCATGACTGACGACATCACAGAAGTTACTGGATGAACACTGAAAATAAAGAACTTTCCTGAGTGAGAGGACGAGGAATCGCTCCGGGTGATTTCCCTTCTGCTGGATTGAGAAACACTTCAGAGGGGAAACTCTTCAGTTACAGCGCCTCTCCAACTTTTACCTTCAGTTTATTTACACATTAGACATATATTTACATTTACATTTACATACATGGAAGGAAACAGCTTCATGGAAAACCGCCATACTGGGAAAACTATAGTCAACTAATAACTGATTGGATGATTGACAGGACGGGAACATCTGGGATATTTCCCAGTGTTACAAGTCTTTTCTTTTCTTATTAGTGATAACTTTATGGTATGATGCGTTGTGAGTTTTCTTCCATGTTAACATGACCTAACATAACATAACATAACCATACTATAACATAACATAACATAACATAACATAACATAACATAACATAACATAACATAACATAACATAACATAACCGTACTATAACATACTATGACATAATAGAAAGAATAGAATAGAATAGAATAGAATAGAGTTTTACTGTATATCACAGTGTTGACACACAGTTGTTCCTCTTTTCTTCTCTGTGATAAAGAGGAACTAATTCTTGTGGTAAAGGAGGACACACACACACACACACACACACACACACACACACACACACACACACACACACACACACACAGGGTAGCTATAAAAGCCTCTGCCCCCTCACTAGGACTCAGTCTGTCAGTCTGTCCTCGGCGTCTCAGCATGGAGCAGATCTACGTCAGACATGTGGAGCTGCTGGGCTTCGAGAGACGAGACGTCCCCAGTCAGCACTATGTAAGGATAACCGGTCCGGTCCGGTCCAGTTGATCCGGTCCGGTTGATCCGGTGTTTAACCTCCTGTCGTGTCTCTGCAGGTCTACCTGATGATGGTGAAGTGGAGCGACCTCTCTGAGAAGCTCATCTACAGGACGTACCCAGAGATCCACACCCTCCATGTGAGTTCCTCTGCTTTCCAAAATAAAAGCTCTGACAGAGCACACTCCAAATTTATCAAATGGCCTATTTCACCTAAAGTTAAAGAAACACACTTTAAAGTTATAAACAAAATTTATCCAGTGGCAGAATTTCTTAAGAAAAGATTTGGTTATGAGGTGGATAAATGCGCGTTCTGTAATGAAGAAGATGAAACACTAGAGCATATGTTTTTTCTGTGTCCCACTTCACATCTTTTTTGGTGTGACATATAGGCTATAATTGGATTGCTTAATGTTATTATACTCTTGGGTAAATATCATATCCATTGTGCAAAATGGAGGAACTCTAAACCTTCCTTTTCTTGTTTCATTAATGAGTTTAAGTTATTCTTTTCATCCCTTAAAAAGACAAACAACAAGTATGCAACAAAATTAAGTCTAAATATTTCTCGTCTCCTTCTCTTCTAAACTATATTTAAATTTAACTTATCTTTTTGCTGCTCTGTTTTTTATGTCGATCGTGTGCCTGGGAAATTGTACTTTATTTATTTGCCTTGATTTATTTATTATTTAGCCTACCTTTTTGTTTCGTGATTCCCCTACTGTTATGTTTGCACTCTACACCGTGCCTGTTTTTCATGTGTATTGCTGTTGTTGTTGTCCTCATTGAGAGTTTGTATTTTCAATGCTAAATAAATAAAGTCCTCGAGTGGGACTACAGTACAGTAAAATTCAGCTTTTTTAAAATATATTTCTGTTTTTGTTTTGGTGGGACAGAAATCTCTGAAGGAGATGTTTCCCATCGAGTCGGGTCAAATAGAGAAGAGGGACCGGATCATCCCGTCGTTACCAGGTAAGAAGACAAAACGTTTAAATTAGAGCTGCCTCTGTTGGTGCTTAGTTTCCTGCTGGTGACGTTAGTGTTAAAGTTAAAGTTCCCCTCGCTGCTGCTGCTGCTGTGTTGTTCTGTCAGGAAACACCTGTGTGTGTAGCCCTGCTTCTCTTTTCTCTGTTTAATGAGACGAGGCGTCAAACAGAGCAAACAAATCGACTGTGTGCTCCGCTGTGAAATAGTTTACTGAGTTTCATATGGAGCCACTTCCTCCCTGAGCCCAACAGGTGCTGACAGTCGATTTCTGTTCCTGGTCACCATGGCTTTTTCATAAAAAACAAAAAACAGAACTCAAACTTTGCACATTGAGCTTATGAAACCTTCATTACAAAACATGTGTGGCAACATGGAAAAGCCTCAGAGGTTGGGGCAACAGCAGAGTTTAACCCTCAGGGTTCAGCGTGTCTGACAGACAGTTTAATACTGAACGCAACAAAACTCAAAGCAAAGAAACAACCGAGGTCATTATGTCACTGACTCTCTGTCCGTGTCGTTGTTTTGAGTTTTGGAGGCTGCATTTGATGGAAGTGCCCAAACTGGACGATGCAGTCAAGCAAACTGCCTTCGTTTTTGCAGCTCAGGTGTTTTGTTTAAGCGATGAAAATGCTTTCTTAAGTTGCAGCGCTTTGAGCTCTCCAGGCCACCGTAGTATTTTTTTATAGTCAAGACAAAGCCCAACACCAAACCAATGTGAGACCAGGTCCAAGTCCATCACTGTGTTCAGTCCCAGTCTTCATAATAATCACGTGTCTTGATATTTACATTATTCCTCCTCAGCTAACAAGAAAAGATGATTTGATCTAAAATCTAAACCATATTTAAAGCTGTACAGAAAAGAAAAATTAATTTGATTCCAGTCTGGGTCATAAAATTAATGTAATAACTCATCTTTCAGACGATGTAGGCCAAACTTTGTGTAAAATTCTATTTTCGAGTAAATCTGGGGTGAAAGTGTGGTAGTTTTTTTCACATTGGATAATGCAGGCGCACGGATTATACGTCACGTTGCTCACGATTCATCAGCCACTGATATTGGATCCGTCATCCGTCATTCAAACGTCTGAGACACACACACACACTCACCGAGCTCGGTCTCGCCCCAAGCTTTGAATATCCCACCCGCTCGATAACGACCAATCAAATTTGTTTTCCTTACTCTGGTAAACTCGTGCGACAACTCGTGGAAACTCGACAAACAGGACAAACGGCCATTTCTGAACAAAGTTTGTATTGAACAGAAGAACACAGCACAGAACCTGCTGAAGTCTCCTCCAACTGTCGACACTGGTGGTGACACCAAGTTGTTCAGACGGTTTAACACAAGCAGATACTTTAAAGTTTAGTACAACTATTTAAATTATATATAACCATAGACTGTAAAAAGAATGGACGTAGCGTCCGTGACGTCACCCATTGGTTTTGGGGAGTCGTTTTTGTGACTCAAATATGGCGGCCTGAACAGCGCCATGTTGGATTGGCCGGCCGAGAACCCGCCCACTGGCCTCGAAGCAGCTGTCCACGGAGCTGCTCGGACCTGTCACTCAACGTTTCCGCGCCCTAATTGGCCAGAGTTTTAACCTAATAACAGTAAAACGGTAGAGTTAAAAAAAATTCACCCCCCTCAGAGTGTGTGCGGGGGTAGAAACTATCGATTGAGACAAAAAAACGTTCTGACACCAGGCTTTTAACATGTTTACTGAGGATGTAAAGTTGGCGATTTTAACATGGGGGTCTATGGGGAATGCTGCTTTCTGACACCAGCCCCCAGAGGAAGAAGAGGGGATTGCAGCTTTTTGAACGCGGAAGTGAGCTTCACTTCTCAGACTGACAACTGCCCCCTTGTATATAACGTATTGAATTACATCACAGAAACCAAAGAGAGACAGAGACGCAGAGAAATTTGGGTTTGGAGAAGAAAAGAAAAAGATGTCTTGAGTTGACTGGTTTGGAGAAAAAATCCAGACCGAGACAAAACCAAGACCTTGAAGATGTGTTGGACTCTATGAAACGATAGAGTAGATCTGGATGTAATCTTCTGTGTGTGTGTGTGTGTGTGTGTGTGTGTGTGCGTGTGTGTGTGTGTGTGTGTGTGTGTCAGCTCCGCGGTGGGTGGACAGCCAGAAGTCGACGGAGACCAGACAGAGCACCTTGGCCGACTACTGCCACTCGCTGGTCAACCTGCCGCCTCACATCTCCCGCTGCTCGCTGCTCACCGCCTTCTTCAGGGTGCGACCCGAGGACGAGAACCCGGGCGCCACCAGCACGTCAGTTATCAAACACACACACACACTCACACACACACACACACACACACACACACACACACACACACACACACACACACACACACACACACACACACAGAATCTACAAGTCAGGATTATGGAAAAATGTTTGATTTTTCCTTTAGACTGAGAAAAGCCAAGACGTCAGCGGGGACCAAGGAGGCGGCTCAGGGAACAGTGGCTGGTAAGAGACGTTTTAAAGGGATAGTTCAACATTTTTTTGTCAAATTGGCCCATTGCCATAATAATCCCTATAGTCATAGCAGTAGGTTCGTTACCTTTAATTGTCGGTGCAAGCTATTTTTAGAACGGCGGAGCAGAGCTGTGAGCTGCTCAGAGCTACGCTACGGAGGCTCATTATGGGATTTCTTGGTTTCACCTCATCAAACTCATCAAATACACAATCCAACAACTCCACAACGCTCTGGTGGACAAGTTGTGAGCTGCACATTCACCACGCTATGAGATAATAACACAACGTTACCACACAGAGTTGTTTTGGAGGGAAATTCAGAGACTGTTGATGAAAAACTGTCCCTGAAGGCAACGCGCATCAGTGGCTTTGCATGTATTTCCCTCTAAAACAACTCCATGTGGTAACGTTGTGTTATTATCTCATAGCGTGGTGAATGTGCAGGTCACAACTTGTCCACCAGAGCGTTGTGGAGTTGTTGGATTGTGTATTTGATGAGTTTGATGATGAGGGAAACCAAGAAATCCCATAATGAGCCTCCGTAGTGTAGCTCTGAGCAGCTCACGGCTCTGCTCCGCCGTTCTAAAAACAGCTTGCACCGACAATTAATTAAAGGTAACGAACCTACTGCTATGACTATAGGGATTATGGCAATGGGACTACAGTATTTGCCAAAATGTTGAACTATCCCTGTTGCGGCTTCCAAACAAACCTTTAAAGCCGCTGAGAGTATGAGGTTGGGTCCTCAGGTACGTAGATTTGTGACGCGCTATAGTAGATTTTGATAAAGATACGCTGAGATCCAACAATGCTTTTGGTGCATTTATTGTAACAAAACAGCACAGAGCTATCACAGCGCAGCAAGGATGGATAAACGTAAAAATGAGACTGGCAGATTAAACAGGAAAAAAGGGTGATTAATGAATGAATGAGTAGCGGTCAACAAAAATTACGGCTACTCCCAACCCTGACTCTCTCTCTCTCTCTCTCATCTGTGTCACCAGTGAGTGCCCACCTTTACGCACACACACTTCCGCACGCACACACGCCTACTCCCAGGTGAACCACCCACTCTGCAACACACACACACACACACACTCAAACACACCGTGCTGCTCATCTTCAGCCTGTATGTCTCTTACACACCAGCCCCTAATTATTAGGTCTCACATAATAATTCACATTTCAAAACACAATAGGAGACATAATAAATCATCATATCAATTTCAACGATAATGCAAAAATGTCTAATAAATTGCTCAAGTCCATGAAAAAGGTCATTACAACGAATATTCCTTCTTCTGGTCGTCATGACCGATTAGTGCAAAGAAAGTCCATCTGACGTCCGAAAACACAAAGTCCATATAGAGGTCAGCAACGTCCTCATGCTGCCTCCTCCTTCTCCAGCAACAAACACACCTTGGATATGGGTCTGTCCAAGCAACTGGTTCTTGTCTTAATCCGAATTTGACGCACAAATCCCTTGCGATCTGGAAAAGTTTGCAAGACACGTCCCATAATCCAAGAATTACGAGGTGCAGTACTGTCCATAAGCAAAACTAGATCTCCTACGACAAGGTTTCTCTGGACTCCAGTCCATCTCTGTCGTTCCTGTAACAGAGGCAGGTACTCCTTTGTCCAGCGCTTCCAGAACAGATCAGATATGTACTGGACTTGTCTCCATCTTCTTTGTGCGTACAGGTCTGCTGCTTGGAACTCTCCAGGTGGTAATGAAGGCTGGTTTTTTAGCAGTAACAGATGGTTCGGCGTCAGTGCTTCCAGGTCGTTAGGATCTGTGGAGGCCTTGGTGATGGGCCTGCTGTTAATAATGGCTTCCACTTCGCAAAGAACTGTGTGGAGTCCCTCCTCATCCAAGCGTTGTACTTTGAGAGTGGAGTTCAGGACTTTCCTCACCGATCTAATAAGCCTTTCCCACACTCCTCCATGATGTGATCCAGCAGGGGGGTTGAACGTCCACTTAATGCCCTTTTGGAGTAACACATCATGCACCTGTGCCTGGTTCCACTGCGCAATCGTTGTTTTTAACTCACGTTCTGCACCCACAAAATTTGTCCCATTATCAGAGCGCAGCTCGCGGACCTGTCCTCTTCTGGCTATAAAACGCCTTAGTGCATTTATGAAGGAGTCAGTGTCCAGAGAAGGTGCCACCTCGATGTGAATAGCTCTCAATACAAGACAGGTAAATAGGACACCATACCTCTTCACTGTACTCCTCCTGCTCCTCACTTCGATGGGTCCAAAATAATCAACCCCTACACAAGTGAATGGAGGTTCATCAGGCTTGAGTCGGTCTGTGGGCAAGTCTGCCATCTGCTGGCAAACTGGAGTAGCATTAAGTCTTCTGCAGATGGTGCACTTGGACAGAACTCTCCTAATGGCAGTACTTGCTCCTGTCATCCAGTATTTCTCCCTGAGCTTGGACAACATGTGGTTGCGGCCGCTGTGTCCTACCTCTTGATGTATATTTCTCAGCAGCAGGGTAGAAATGTGAAGATCTTTTGCCAGAATGATAGGATGCTTAGACTCCAAAGGCAGTGCTGCTTTGCTAAGCCGTCCTCCCACACGCAAGACTCCATCCTCCAGCCTTGGACACAACTTGTACAGGTGACTATTTTTCTTGACATTTTGTCCCTTTTCCAGACATGAGAGCTCCTCAAAAAACTTTCTCTTCTGGCAAAACTGAATTATGGCCAGCTCAGCCTTGTCAATGTCCTCCACTGTAGGAGCACCAAGGACAGCTGCACCTTTAAATGTGCACCTTTCCTGCTCCAACATTCTCTGTTGCTGCATGCTCTCTTCACTCTGATTGGCTATTAGCCTTTTTCTCTTCCTGATACAGGACCACAACCATTCCTTGTATTTCAGCCACCACGCCACAGCTTTCTTCAATCGGATCCACGAGGAATAATGATGGATCAGGTGAGTAGTGGGATCCTCTTCAGCTTGTACAGCATTGACAACAGCAGTTTTCTTCACCTCTGGATCGTCCTGAGGGAGATGACTCACAGGCTCAGGGTTCACAGGCCATTCTGTTTCAGGTTGGCAAAGAAACGGCGGTCCCGTTAACCAGAGTCTGTCCTTCAGAAATGCCTCCACTTTGAGCCCTCTGGATGCTGCGTCTGCTGGATTTGAAGCTGTATCCACGTATCTCCACTGAGCAGGGTGAGATGATTTCAGGATCTCCGAAACACGATTGGCAACAAACACCTTAAATCTGGAGCTTTCGTTGTTAATGTATTTCAGCACAGAAGCACTATCAGTCCAAAACACAGATTCCTGAAGACTCATGTGTAGTTCTTTCTTCCACAGGACCTCCATGCGACTGGCCATTGTTGCAGCAATCAGTTCCATTCTTGGAATTGTAACTGTCTTCAGTGGGGCAACACGAGCCTTTCCCATAATGAAAGCACTGTGCATTTGGAGGTGCTCATTCTGTAACAGCAGGTAAGTGACTGTACCATAGCCTTCCTCGGAAGCATCGCAGAAATGGTGTAGTTGCGCAGTAATAACATCTCCAAACTCCAGAGGTTTTAGACATCTGGGCAGCTCAAAGTTGTCCAGCAGGTGGAGCCCTTGCACCCACTTAAGCCACTCTTTGGAGACAGTCTCTGGTATGGGATCATCCCAACCGACTCCTCTTCTGCACAAATCCCTCAAGATCCTTTTTGCTGTCAGAACAAGGGGACTTAACATGCCCAGAGGGTCATAAATGGAGCTTACAGTAGAAAGGATGCCTCTGCGGTTGAGTGGTCTGTCCTTCCATACAATTTTGAATTTAAAGGTGTCTGACTTGATACACCACTCTACACCCAGCACTCTTTCAATGGGCACAAACTCCCGGTCCAGGTCCAACTGCTCCATGCCTTTAGCTCTGCGGGGCTCTGGGATGGTCTTGAGCACTTCAGATCTATTACTGTGCCACTTGGTCAAACAGAATCCCCCTTTAGCGCACAGAGACATGAGCTCATGACAGAGGGTCCGTGCTTCCTCCTCTGTTGCAACTGCCACCAAACAATCATCCACATAAAAGCAGTGCTGCAGCTTGTCCACTGTCTCCTCCTTATGCTCATGTCCAAAATCCTCTGCACATTTCCTGAGGGCAAAGTTGGCGCAGCTAGGGGAGGATGTAGCTCCGAAAAGATGTACCTTCATCCTGTATTCACATGGTGCTTGGTTCAAGTCTCCTTGTGACCACCAGAGGAATCGCAACAGATCAGCATCATCTGGGGGCACTTGCACCTGGTGAAACATAGCTTCTATGTCAGCCATGATGACCACAGGTTCCCTCCTGAACCTGGTCACAACTCCAATCAGTGAGCTGGTTAGATCGGGCCCTTGCAACAGCTCTTCATTCAGAGATTGTCCTTTGTAACTGGCACCACAATCAAACACAACTCGGAGTTTTCCCTTTGTCGGGTGATAGACACCATGGTGCGGTATATACCAGACCCTGCCATCACTTCTTTCCAGCTCTGCATCAGGAACCTTTTCAGCATAACCTTTACCAAGTAGATCGTTAATAAAGGTGTTATACTCCCTGTAAAACACTGGATCCCTCTGGAGCCTCCTCTTCAGATGGTTTTGACGCTGTTCCACCACTTTCCTGTTATTTGGCATGCTGATGTTTGGATTTTTCAAAGGCAGGGCAACCTGGTAGTGACCATTGACATGTTTGGCTGACTTTGTGACCATGTCCATGAACCTCAGGTCTTCCCTGGACAGACCCATTTGTTCCTCCACAGCAGATTCTGGAAAGTCCATCTTAAATTGCTGTTGCCACAGTTCATCCAAATTTACAATGGACACACGGTTCACAGTTACTGGCTGCTCACAGTAATTGGCCTTTCCACCGTTTCCTGTCAGTGGTCCATTTACCGTCCAGCCCAGCACCGTCCTTATAGCGTAGGGTCCATTGTGCTCACTGCGAATGACTTCCAGCGGTTCCATGGCTCGTGGAACATTCGTTCCAATCAGCAACTCAATTCCAGCCTCAATCTGTGGTAAGGAGATGTGTTTTAAATATGGCCACCTTGTCAGATCCTTATTTGTGGGTATGTTTGCTTTGTGGACTGGCATTGACAACTGAGTGTACGCTTTTGGCAACTCAATGAAGCTGTCATCTTCAAGTGCTGCCACCTCCAGCTCTGGCACGATGTAGCTACTGACCACCTTCTCCTGCCCCATGGTCCTGAGAAGAATGTTGGCTCTCTTCCCAGACAAATTGAGCTTCTGCTTCAGACTCTCAGTACAGAACACCGCAGTACTTCCCTGGTCCAAAAAGGCGTATGTGAGAATGATTTTATTGCCCTTCTTCGCCTTCACTTGGATCGGCACGATAGGAAGCTTGCAATCCATCTCACCAGCCCCTGTAAGCCCACTGGAAACCAAGGTGTCGTCCACTGTAACCTGGATGCTTCTCTCAGCCGGTTCTGCCGTTGCCACACTATCCTTATGGAGCACAGTTGGATGTCTTAGGCCACACTTCGAGCACGAAATCTTCCTTTGGCAATTTTTGCTTATGTGTCCTATACACAGGCAGCGAAAACAAGCACCATTTTCCTTCAGGAAGTCAATTTTCTCTTTGTGTGCCATTTTTTCAACCGTGCACACACATCCAATGTGTGTCCTCCAGTGCAGCAGGGACAGATCTTCTTCGCTGGTGGTTTTATGTATGTAGCTTTATTCACAGGTTGAGCTGTTCTCTCCACACGATTCACTGTGGTAGCGAAGCTGGTTCCTCTGATGCTGGAGCGAGGGGGAGGTTTGTGTCTCATTTGTTTAGTTGTTATAACAGTGTCCTGAATGTTTCCAAACACAGGGTCTGTCAAGATTTTTACCTGTTTTTCAACAAAGTTGGCAATGTCCACAAACCTTGCTCTCCTGTTGTACCTTTCCTGCAGGTCACATGCGTCGCACCTCCAGCGGTCTCGGAGTTTGTACGGCAGTTTTTTGATGATTTCCACCATGTTTGTGGGTGTGTCCAGATCATTTAAATACTGCACATCCTCCAAAGCGTTGCAGCATCCACGCAGAAAGAGGCCGTACTCCTGGAGGGCTTTCACATCTTCTGTTTTAATAGTGGGCCATGACAAAGCTCTCTCCATGTATGCTGCTGCCACCTTTTGCTCATTGCCATAATGCTCTTTCAATAGAGCCTTTGCCTTCACATATCCTCTGCTCGACTCAATGTGCTGACAGCTCCTCACTAGTCCCTTTGCATGCCCTTTGGTGTATTGTTCAAGGAAGTAGAGTCTGTCACAGTTGTTGCTGGTGTTTCGCTCAACTCCATTTTCAAATGCTTTAATAAACGAATGGTATTTGAGTGGGTTACCATCGAAAATGGGAATTTCCCTTTTTGGGAGTGCTGAGAGGCATTGTTGTTGCATCAAGAGTGTTGAAATTTCATTTTGTTTTCTCATTATGTCCAGCACACTGTCGTTTTGTGATGCATCAGTTTGTGTAACATTGGTCACAGGATCTTCAGGAGTGGCTAGATAACGTTGGAGCATGTAAGAAGGACATGGGAGATGTTTTATGTCAGGTAAGTGAGTGACTTTAGGCTTCACAACTGTCTGCGTGGTTTCAATTGCGTTGGGTTTTAGTTTAACTGGCAGTGATGGGACAAATTCCGTAGCATTGATGTTAAGTTGTTGTTTTGAGCATGTCTTTTCATAGTATGAATTCATCCCATCTGAAACCTTTGACTTTGATTTACTGCCAACACTGCTTTGTGATTTTATAACACTTAGTTTTGCCATTTCCTCAGCGATTTCATTCTCCAGTAAAAGCTCTTCTCTTCTTTTGCGTAGCTTTAACTCCTCTTCATCCAATGCATGTTTTTCCTTTAATGCCTTTTGTTTTGCTGCCAAAATCGCAAGATTTGTTTCCGTTTTTAAGCGAGCAGATGAGCGTGAAGCCAAGGATGAGGAATGATGTGAGCGTGATTTCTTGGTTGCATTTGAGATGCTGTCACAGGGCTGTAGTTCATCCTGGGGATCTTGTTCAGTGGGAACAAGTACTGGAGGGTCAGCAACAGACAAATCCTTGCTTTTTTCGACAGGAATTTGTGCTGCGTGATTTATTTCCTTTGTTGGTTGCTCAGAAGTATTTGTCTGAAGTGGTAATTCATTTGAGTTTTCATGCGGATTTTCCTTTATCCATTTTTCCACTTGTTCCTTGAATGCATCACTGTAATCCATAACGCTAGAAAACCACTCTTTTTGTTTTTTATGTTCATCATCAGGAAGAAGTTGCAATACTTCGTTGTGCAGGTCAGTGGCCTTTTTACACAGTGCATTCAAGTTATTCAGTTGTGAGGGGATTTCAGTTACATTTTCTTTTGATTTCATGTGCGCTTTTATTTGCGGAATAAGCTCTTTGATTTTATTAACGGCACTTTTGCGCTCATGCTGCAACCGTTCGATTTTATTTTCTATAGCTTTGGCCGTCAGTTTGATTTCCCTCTTTTCACGTTCCATGTTTGAACATTCAGCATCAGCGTTTATTTGACTCATTTTCGTTAGATTGTATTTTTGTATAAAGCAACACAATCACATTTCATTCAAGAGCGTATTCAAATCCATCCATAGACATTGCATTTAAATTCATTGACAGAGCAGATTCGATCCAAGCATTTTCAACAAGCAGTAGGTCTTTAGACAACATCAGCCGCCACATATGCCACAAAGTCCCGACATCACAATCCAATAAAGCACGGAGAATATGCGTCACCATCAATGCGCCAATGCAACCAGCGTATCCATTTAATACATTGTCCTCATTTGACACAATGCATTCCAATCGAAGCGGATTCCTCAATCCACAAACATTAACAGGTTCAGGCCTACCTGTTCCCAGGTGAATGGATGGCGTGGTGTGGCACTTAGCTGTGGCTCCTTTGTTCTCGGGCTAGTCGGTGCGTGACGACTTGGTTCTTTGATGCGGCTTGATGATTTTCATTAAACGCCTTTTTGTTGACAAAATGTTGCGGCTTCCAAACAAACCTTTAAAGCCGCTGAGAGTATGAGGTTGGGTCCTCAGGTACGTAGATTTGTGACGCGCTATAGTAGATTTTGATAAAGATACGCTGAGATCCAACAATGCTTTTGGTGCATTTATTGTAACAAAACAGCACAGAGCTATCACAGCGCAGCAAGGATGGATAAACGTAAAAATGAGACTGGCAGATTAAACAGGAAAAAAGGGTGATTAATGAATGAATGAGTAGCGGTCAACAAAAATTACGGCTACTCCCAACCCTGACTCTCTCTCTCTCTCTCTCATCTGTGTCACCAGTGAGTGCCCACCTTTACGCACACACACTTCCGCACGCACACACGCCTACTCCCAGGTGAACCACCCACTCTGCAACACACACACACACACACACACTCAAACACACCGTGCTGCTCATCTTCAGCCTGTATGTCTCTTACAATCCCTTTAAACTTCAATATCCTGTAGGTTAATTTATAAATAACATGATGATGATGAACCATGTTTCCCCCGTCAGAGATCTCAGGCCCCATCATACTGGACACCTACAGGGTGATCGCTGACTTCACCAAGACGACCAAACACGAGATTCAGCTGCACACGGACGACCTGGTGGAGATCGTAGAGAAGAATCCAAACGGTGAGAAAAGAAAAAAAAAAAAAAGATTTAAGAAACATTTAAAGATCAGGAGCCAAAACAACCTCAGTTAAAAAAAGCTTCATACAGTATAAAGGTAGATGTTTGTGTTAAAGCTCCTTCAGAATAAAGGTAGATGTTTGTGTTAAAGCTCCTTCAAAATAAAGGTAGATGTTTGTATTAAAGCTCCATACAGTATAAAGGTAGATGTTTGTGTTAAAGCTCCTTCAGAATAAAGGTAGATGTTTGTGTTAAAGCTCCTTCAAAATAAAGGTAGATGTTTGTGTTAAAGCTCCTTCAAAATAAAGGTAGATGTTTGTGTTAAAGCTCCTTCAAAATAAAGGTAGATGTTTCTATTAAAGCTCCTTCAAAATAAAGGTAGATGTTTGTGTTAAACTTCCTTCAAAATAAAGGTAGATGTTTGTGTTAAAGCTCCTTCAAAATAAAGGTAGATGTTTGTATTAATGCTCCTTCAAAATAAAGGTAGATGTTTGTGTTAATGCTCCTTCAAAATAAAGGTAGATGTTTGTGTTAATGCTCCTTCAAAATAAAGGTAGATGTTTGTGTTAAAGGTCCATACAGTATAAAGGTAGATGTTTGTGTTAAACTTCCTTCAAAATAAAGGTAGATGTTTCTATTAAAGCTCCTTCAAAATAAAGGTAGATGTTTGTGTTAAAGCTCCTTCAAAATAAAGGTAGATGTTTCTATTAAAGCTCCTTCAAAATAAAGGTAGATGTTTGTGTTAAAGCTCCTTCAAAATAAAGGTAGATGTTTGTGTTAAAGCTCCTTCAGAATAAAGGTAGATGTTTGTGTTAAAGCTCCTTCAGAATAAAGGCAGATGTTTGTGTTAAAGCTCCTTCAAAATAAAGGTAGATGTTTGTGTTAAAGCTCCTTCAAAATAAAGGTAGATGTTTCTATTAAAGCTCCTTCAAAATAAAGGTAGATGTTTGTGTTAAACTTCCTTCAAAATAAAGGTAGATGTTTCTATTAAAGCTCCTTCAAAATAAAGGTAGATGTTTGTGTTAAACTTCCTTCAAAATAAAGGTAGATGTTTGTGTTAAACTTCCTTCAAAATAAAGGTAGATGTTTGTGTTAAAGCTCCTTCAGAATAAAGGTAGATGTTTGTGTTAAAGCTCCTTCAGAATAAAGGCAGATGTTTGTGTTAAAGCTCCTTCAAAATAAAGGTAGATGTTTGTGTTAAAGCTCCTTCAAAATAAAGGTAGATGTTTGTGTTAAAGCTCCTTCAAAATAAAGGTAGATGTTTCTATTAAAGCTCCTTCAAAATAAAGGTAGATGTTTGTGTTAAAGCTCCATACAGTATAAAGGTAGATGTTTGTGTTAAACTTCCTTCAAAATAAAGGTAGATGTTTCTATTAAAGCTCCTTCAAAATAAAGGTAGACGTTTGTGTTAAAGCTCCTTCAAAATAAAGGTAGATGTTTGTGTTAAAGCTCCTTCAGAATAAAGGTAGATGTTTGTGTTAAAGCTCCATACAGTATAAAGGTAGATGTTTGTATTAAAGCTCCATACAGTATAAAGGTAGATGTTTGTATTAAAGCTCCATACAGTATAAAGGTAGATGTTTGTGTTAAAGCTCCATACAGTATAAAGGTAGATGTTTGTGTTAAAGCTCCATACAGTATAAAGGTAGATGTTTGTGTTAAAGCTCCATACAGTATAAAGGTAGATGTCCATGTGTAGTGTGATTATAAAGCAGCTCTAGGTTCTATATTAATACTGTGAAAGTATCAAAGCCTCAGTCCACAGAGAAATGCACACAGCCTGTATTCAGAAACTGAGCCTTTTTAAAACCAGCCATCAGGACTTCCTGTCACTTTGTGATGTCACAACTTCCTCCCCGTCAGGTTGGTGGTTCTGCCAGTGCGACTCCAGACGAGGTTGGGTACCGGCCTCCTACCTGGAGCCGCTGGACAAACCGGAGGAGGACGAGGACGCTGAACCGGACTACGAAGGTCTTGATTGATTGAAGTGTTTATTTTGAATATGAAAATAAAATAATTAAAAAAAGAGAATAAGACAAAACATTTAAACATGAGAAAAAGGAGTGAGAAGAAGTAAAACTTATAAACTCCCACCCCCTCTCCTTATATATGACTAGCTAAGATCCTTGTCTAAACATATCTTAGGCTATGTTACGAAATCATGAATATAATTTATTTATAATTTACTTTACGTTTTTTTGGTAACACTTTACAATAAGGGTCCCTTAATTAACGTTAGTTAGTACATTATGAAGCATTAATTAACTGTTTACAGATATATTAACAATCATTTTCATGTATTACTTAGAATTAGTTAACACATTAATTAATATAGCCTATTAGTAAGCAGTTAATTAATGTTTACTACTCAAAGTTAGTTCATAAATTATTAAATAATTAGTTATCATTATGTATGCATTACTCAGCATTAATTAACACATAGTTTATATATTAATGCTTAATAATGTACTAACTAACGTTAATTAAGGGACCCTTATTGTAAAGTGTTACCGTTTTTTTTTTACTTTACGTTTTAATTTAATTTACGTTTACTTATAATTTACTTATACACACTAATTATACAAACATACAAACATACATACATACACATGTCCACATACAGATACATACACAAACACACGCGCACATACGTACATGCAAAAGGAAAAAAAACAAGTCTGAGTTTGACTTTGAGTTGGTTGAGTTTTTTTTTTTTTTTTCATTGTGAAACATTTTTTTATTGATGTAAATGTGTTTTCTGTACACAGGCTATGCTCAGAGGCTGCGCTGCTCTTTCTGTCCAATAACACCCATGAAGCATAAAAATGTGTTTCACTGAGTTGATGTCAGGTTTAATTTTTGTGCGTCTTCACAGTTTGTGTTGTGTTGTGTGTTGTTGTGTTGTGTGTTTTCTGCTGCAGGAGAGCTGTACGTCACCATCAACGCCTACGAGGCCGAGCAGGACGACGAGATCTCACTGGAGATCGGTGAAACCATCGAGGTCATTCACAAGCTGCTGGACGGCTGGTGGGTCGTCAGGTACGACACACACACACACACACACACACACACACAGTAGGAGGCTACACACACGCTCAGTGATAACAATGCACTGCAAAAACTCAAAATCTTACCAAGAATATTTGTCTTATTTCTAGTCAAAATGTCATTTCTAGTCAAAACTAATCTCTTTCCACTTAAAATAAGACTCATCACCTAAAAATGAACTTGTTTTTAGATCATTTCACTTGTTCCAAACACATTTTCACTTGAAATAAGTAGAAAAATCTGCCAGTGAAAGCAAGTTTTTTGTGCTTTGAAAGAAACAATTGCTCCACTATCAGATTTTTCTACTTATTTCAAATTAAAATCTGCTTGAAAGAAGTAAAAAGTGTCTAAAAACAAGCTACTTTTTATGTGATGAGTCTTATTCTAAGTATAATGAGATTTGTTTTGACTAGAAATGAAACATTTTGACTAAAAATAAGAGTTAGTAGTGCTTGTAATAAGTTTTTCTTTCTTATTACAAGCACAAAAAACTTGCTTTCACTGGCAGATTTTTCTACTTATTTCAAGTGAAAATTTGTTTGAAACAAGTGAAATTATCTAAAAACAAGTTAATTTTTAGGTGATGAGTCTTATTTTAAGTGGAAAGAGATTAGTTTTGACTAGAAATGAGACATTTTGACGAGAAATAAGACAAATATTCTTGGAAAGATTTAGAGTTTTTGCCAGTGTGTTTAGGAAGTCGGTTACAGTAACGAAGAATGAACTCACATTTGCAACAGCACATGATGAAATTAAAACAAACCCACTGAAACAATCTGACCTTTATCTTTACACAACATGAACGAATACAACAGAATTAAACTAAAATGCACAGACGGTTAAGTTTGGAACGAGATCCATTCAACTCTTTTGTGTAAGATATTTGACTGTGGAGCAAAGTGTTGGATGTTGACGTGACATCTGTACAGTAAATCCACCGCTGGACTATTAGATTAGTTTATTAAGGGACCGTGTGCAATGACATAGATCATTCGCAAGAAAATGAGGAGATGGTAACTTGCACCAGATTCACCTACAGCTGCTAATTTCCATCTGCACTCCCAACATGCAGGGCCGTTGTATAGGGGAGAAAGGTGATGATAACTCTAGGGGCCCAGCGCCCAGTGGGGCCCATAAAAAACCCCAGTAGTCTAATCTTTGTATGACTGATTTATTCTGCGTAAGACCCTGACTATAGTACAACATCTTTCCAAGAATATTTGTCTTATTTCTTGTCCAAATGTCTCATTTCTAGTCAAAACTAATCTCTTTCCACTTAAAATAAGACTCATTACCTAAAAATTAACTTGTTTTTAGATCATTTTCACTTAAATTCACAATAAATAGAAAAATCTGCCAGTGAAAGTAAGTTTTTTGTGCTTGTAATAAGGAAGAAAAACTTGCTCCACTATCAGATTTTTTCTACTTATTCCAAGTGAAAATATGCTTGAAAGAAGTAAAAAGTGTCTAAAAACAAGCTACTTTTAATATGATGTGTCTTATTTTACTTATAATGAGATTTGTTTTGTCTAGAAATGACATTTTGACTAGAAATAAGACAAATATTCTTGCTAAGATACTTGAGTTTTTGCAGTGTAATGCTGCATTAGCATCAAAACAAAGAAGGCTAAATAAAAAACGATAATACATACGTAGTCTAAGAAAAAAAAAAGAAAAGTTAGGGGGAGGGGCCCACTTTAGTATTCTTCAAGGGGGCCCAGAATTCCTAGCAACGGCCCTGCAACATGTAATAGATTACACAACAGACACACACCACAATCTAAAACATGATACATAAAGTAACAGAGACAGAGACAATACAGACACACAATTTACACATTAAAAATGATCGGTAACACTTTAGAATAACGGCCCCTTAATTAACGTTAGTTAGTACATTATTAAGTATTAATTAACTGTTTACAGAAATATTAACAATCATTATTATGTATTACATTAGGAAACACATTGATTAATGTAGCCTATTAGTAAGCAGTTAATTAATGTTTACTACTCAAAGTTAGTTAAAGTTGAATAATGTAATTAGTTATCATTATGTATGCATTACTCAGCATTAATTAACACATTAGTTTATATATTAATGCTTAATAATGTAGGCCTACTAACTAATGTTAATTAAGGGACTCTTACTGTAAAGTGTTACCAAATGATCAAGTCAAGTGCAATGCATTTGATAAAAGGTGTCGCTACCCTGTACGGTCAATGAAAGAAGAAAAACTACGTAATTTAGAGCTAAAAAACACGGTAAAACATTTAAAATCCTATTACAAAGATCTTAAAAATATTTCCTTGCATTTAACTCAATGCATTTAAAAGTACTAAAGTAGATAAATGACCAGTTTCAGGTACAGGTGTCGTGCTTTTAACAGTGCAGGCAACTTCGGTTCTCCATTGCCAGCCTTTGTTTTAAGTTATGAAAGAAATTCTAAAGGGTTTGTTTTTGCTTTCTTTGATGGTTGTCCATGAAAAGGCCAATTGAGCCGATTGAGCCGAGCGTCGCATGGGAATAACGCAGTCGCCCCTGGAAACAGATCTTAGGGGTCTGACTGTAAATTCAGAGCAAAGTTGTAAAAAGGAGCTGCATTGTGTATTATCTCATGAGCCTGTTGAATATTATAGAGTTTCATTATTAAGTTGTCAAAACTCAAACGTTATGTTGCAGTGGTTTCCTGTCCAGAATCTTTTTTATCTTTTCTGCTTTTTTGTACATATTCTGCTCCTCTCTTCTCCTCTTATTAACGTGGACGTTCTGTTAATGCTGCTTGGTGCAGGAAAGGAGAAGACACCGGCCACTTCCCGTCCATGTATCTGCAAAACGCCGGCAAGAAGGAGAAGAACAGGACGAACCTGCAGGGACAGAAACCACCGCCGCGCAGGTGAGAGGGGAATCTACCAATTCATGTGATTCTGACACACACACACACACAATATTAAACTTTAAAAATAATATTTTATTCAAAGCTCAATCTTACCACATATACAGTAAGTACTGTAGTTAGTTAGTTAGTTAGTTTAAGTTTATTTCGGACATGTTAAAAGAAATAAAACATAATACAGAAATGGACAGACATAACAAATAAAAACTTTGCAAAGACAACATATGAACAAAAAATACAATAATTGAAAATATAGGTAATTTGATATTTTTTGTTTGTTTGTTTTTTTTCATATCCAAAAAGGAGAGGGAAGAAGTAAAACTTATTTACTCCCCTTACCCCTTATTCATAAATTATCTATCAAGTTACCTAGTCATTATAGTCTATACAGTAATTAATTTATGAGTTATTTAACTGGATTTATTCTAATATATTATTATATTTATACACATATAGAGGTATTCTAACATATAATTAC
Organism: Trachurus japonicus; assembly: GCF_045865225.1. Lineage (NCBI taxonomy): Eukaryota > Metazoa > Chordata > Actinopteri > Carangiformes > Carangidae > Trachurus > Trachurus japonicus. The sequence continues at coordinate 2,565,047 of NC_140920.1, read as the reverse complement.
TAATCGTTATCTCTCTATACATATAAAAACATACTGTAGAGCAGCTGTGTGTTAGGCCACGCCCCCACATGTGCAGGTGCAGGTTTGCACGTAGGCCCTGTGTGTTGCCACTCTGGTGTTTTATTATGAAATTCAGAGGAAGTGTGTTGTTGTCACACTCTCTGCCTCCCTCTTTCACCACAACTTGTGATTTCATTTCTCTTTGTTGCTGAATTCACCTGTTTCCTCCTGAAGGTTTAGTTTGACTCCACACACTGCAAAAACTCAAAATCTTTCCAAGAATATTTGTCATATTTCTTGTCAAAATGTCTCAATTTTAGTGAAAACTAAACTCTTTCCACTTAAAATAAGACTCATCACCTAAAAATCACAAAAATCACTTGTTTTTAGATAATTTTCACTTGTTTCAAACTAATTTTCAATTGAAATAAGTAGAAAAATCTGCCAGTGAAAGGAGGTTTTTTATGCTTGTAATAAGAAAGAAAAACTTGCTCCGCTGTCAGATTTTTCAACTTATTTAAAGTGGAAAATCTGCTTGAAAAAAGTAAAAAGTGTCTAAAAACAAGCTGCTTTTTAATGTGATGAGTCTTATTTTAAGTATAATTAGATTTATTTTGACTAGAAATGACATTTTGACTAGAAATAAGACAAATATTCTTGGTAAGATTTTAGATCACCACGTTCAGACCGGTTTCTACCGGTGATCTGATGATACAGATGCATTCAGAGTCTAGAGTCTGGACCATAGATCTATATAAGAAGACTATAAATGACTCACTTGACGCTGCTGCCTAATGAGATGGTGTCGCCACACGGCCGCCATCTTGGCTCAGCCGACTCGCTCCCTCAGAGCATTAAAGGGATAGTAGCATTTTTTTTAAAGTGGGGTTGTATGATCTCCAAATAGCCCCTAAGTACTTTAATTGCAGTAGAAGACTCTCTGCACTCCTCCCGTTAGCAACGCCAGCCCATAATAGCCCTGCCCAGAGATTTACAACATACAGTGTTGTGAACAGACCCAAAGAAACGGCCTATTTTCGCGACCTGAAAAAAAATACACAGTAAATAAACAATAAAAACTGCGTTTTTTTCCTGCACTTTGAGGGGCTGGAAAAAATTATATTATAGCGAACAATGGAACTGTGTATTTTTTTTCAGGTAAAACCTCTTTTAGGCCGTGAAAATAGGCCGTTTCTTTGGGTCTGTTCACAACAATGTATGTTGTAAATCTCTGGGCAGGGCTATTATGGGCTGGCGTTGCTAACGGGAGGAGTCCAGAGAGTCTTCTACTGAAATTAAAGTACTTAGGGGCCATTTGTAGATCATACAACCCCACTTTTTAAAAAAATGCTACTATCCCTTTAAGCCTCTGGTGCATCTTTTACTCAGTTTTTGACCAGAAATGCAGTTATGATACTGCATATTTAAAATCACACTAATAATAATAATGTGAGCTACATCTGCGTGTAGTCCAATCCACCATCTTGGTCTGGACCACACCACCACCTACTCTGCTGTTGTTCTCTGACTTTTCTCGGTTTACGCCCGATTTCTCCAATCACACAAAACATAAACGCTTTGTGTGAAATTGGTCATAATTACTGTCTGAAGTTGTGAGTGACCTTTGACCTTTGACCTTCCAACTATCAAAATCTAATTGAGAGTTCATCCTTTTAGTCCACGGGAAAAGTTGTAGCTACTAAATTTAAAGATGTTCCCTTGAGCTGACATAAACCCAGGACAGAAGCGTTTACACCTGGCATTAATATTAAAGGAGAATTCCGGTCATTTTTGACCCCTAAATTGTTGTCCTGATGGTCACCCAGTGTTGGTTGGAGCAAAAAATTGATGCAGGCAAACTCGAGTTACCATGGCTACAACGCTAACCTATGGGGGCAATTCTTTATACCACAACAAACACTCAGAAAACAATCAAATATCTCTGGTACATGACTGGAATCCTTAGAGACACCACTGAACTCATAAACTGTACGGTTATACTGAGTATAAACAGTATAAACTTTGTGTTTTTGCATGTAGCCACTCACCTCAGATAGCCCAACTCTGAAACATCCTGGAAAGACATTACTATCCCATCACAGAGCGCCTGCTCTCCCCGCCACAGAAACTAACACTTTGTCCTTGTTGTGGTGATTTCTTTACAACAATAAACGGTGGAGCAGTGCAGTGCAATGTCCAAAATATCTCTGACCGTTTATTTTAGTTTCCGGATGGAAATTAGCATTGATGCTATAATCCGGTACATTTACATGTTTTTATATGTACATTGATGTGCACTGTCCCATCCAAATAAACAAATAAAGTAAAGTAAAGTAAAGAAATCATCACAACAAGGAAAAAGTGTTAGTTTCTGTGGCGGGGAGAGCAGGCGCTCTGTGATGGGATAGTAATGTCTTTCAGGATGTTTCAGAGTTGGGCTATCTGAGGTGAGTGGCTACATGCAAAAACACAAAGTTTAAACTATTTCTACTCTACACTATATGAGTTCAGTGGTGTCTCTAAGGATTCCAGTCATGTACCAGAGATATTTGATTGTTTTCTGAGTGTTTGTTGTGGTATAAAGAATTGCCCCCATAGGTTAGCGTTGTGGCTATCGCTAGCGCCGGGTAGCCATGGTAACTCTGGTTTGCCTGCATCAATTTTAGTCGCGTTTTTTGCTCCAACCAACACTGGGTGACCATCAGGACAACGATTTAGGGGTCAAAAATGACCGGAATTCTCCTTTAATAATGCTCCAGTGTCCACATTGAGATCATCCGATCACATATTTTGCACGGGTAAATTAAAAAAGAAAGAAGAAAATAAATAGAAGAAGAAAAGAAAACTGCCAGGTGTAAACGGGTAAAAAAAAAAAAAGGCGAATGCAAAAACATCTGCCAGAAACGAAACAGTTTGACTTGTTTCTGTGGAGAACATTTGGTCCAGAGCTGGTTTGTATTGTAAGCAGCTATGATTCATTTCTGCAACAAATCTGTGTGACTCACCGCTGCTGCTGCTGCTGCTGCTCGCTCCCCTCAGGTCCACCATCAGGAACGCCAAGAGCATCCACAACCGGTCTCGCCGGCGGCTCAGCCAGGACAATTACCGCAAGAACAGCCGTCGGTACCTGGAGCAGAAGGGCGGCCGCCTCGCTCCGTCACAAAGGAACTCTGGGAAAACCCCCAAGTCTCCGCTAAGGGAGAGGAAGAACCAGGGTAACAACCTGCTGCAACACGTTAAAGGGATAGTTCAACATTTTTGGCAAATTGGACCTATTGCCATAATCCCTATAGTCATAGCAGTAGGTTCGTTACCTTTAATTGTCGGTGCAAGCTATTTTCATGGGATTTCTTGGTTTCCCTCATCAAACTCATCAAATACACAATCCAACAACTCCACAACGCTCTGGTGGACAAGTTGTGAGCTGCACATTCACCACGCTATGAGATAATAACACAACGTTACCACACAGAGTTGTTTTAGAGGGAAATGCAGAGACTGTTGATGAAAAACTGTCCCTGAAGGCAACGCGCATCAGCGGGTTTTGCATGAATTTCCCTCTAAAACAACTCTGTGTGGTAACGTTGTGTTATTATCTCATAGCGTGGTGAATGTGCAGGTCACAACTTGTCCACCAGAGCGTTGTGGAGTTGTTGGATTGTGTATTTGATGAGTTTGATGAGGGAAACCAAGAAGCACCGACAATTAAAGGTAACAAACCTACTGCTATGACTATAGAGATTATGGCAATGGGCCAATTTGCCAAAATGTTGAACTATCCCTTCAAATGTGACATTTATTATTATATTTCTAAAACGTCCCTCCAATCTTTTTGACTTCTTACCCTCAGACAACATCCCCGAGGTGTCGGGCTCGAGCTCCGAGGGCGAGGCCAAGCGGGAGGCTCCGGTCGTCCCTCCCCGGCCGAGCGCAGAGCTCATCCTGGAGCGCTGCACCGACAACACCCGCAAGAGGGTCAGCGTCCACAAGTCACGCTCCGGCTCCGAGGGCTAGAGCGGGAAAAACTGAAGAACAGGAAACACAAGCAGCTTCGTTTAGGTTTAGAAAAAAACATTTCCTTATTTAATGTGACTTTACCTTTTTTGGATCGTTTAAAGGGACAACGAGGAGTTTCTATTTGGTTATAAAAAAGTCTCATATTAATGTGGATGAATCTACGTTACCACTTGTTAATGGCTCCATTTTAGATAAATCTATGGTTTTGTCTCTATGGTTATTTTGTTATTATTAGTGGTGGTGGAAATGCTGGGCGAGCCGACCAGCGTTTCCTTACTTTCGGTTTCGTGGCGAGTCATGAGAATAACGCCGCCGAATCTCCGTTTATGGTGGGAACTACGACGGTATGTGATCGTCTTCCAACCTCTGACTTTAATTCTTGACGAATGAAAACATGAGTCTGTCTTGCGCCGGTCAAAGAATTTCACGGTGCGGAGGCTCATAAATGTAGTGAGAAAACACTTCGCTTTTCCAAAACTCCTCGTTGTCCCTTTAATGTGACTCTATATTTTACTTATTATCATTCAATTCCATTACAAAAGCCCTGTGCATCATCTACTGATAATAGTTTACCTTTTTTGGATCGTTTAAAGCAGAGGTGTCAAACTCATTTCAATTTCAGGGGCCAAATTAAGTGCAATGTGATCTCAAGTGGGCCGGACTGGTAAAATAATAGCATAATATCCTATAAATAATAAGAACTCTAACTTTTCTCTTTGTTTTAGTGCAAAGAAGCGCATTATTAAGAAGTTTACATTAAAGAACTATCCTATTACAAAACATATTATGACCAACCTGAAATTTCTTGAGAAAAATACATGCAATTTCAACAACATAATGTCTCTTCTGTCTTCTATGTAATTTTTAAATCTGGTAAATTCATCCTGCGGGCCGGATTGGACCCTCTGGCGGGCCGGTTTTGGCCCACGAGCCACATGTTTGACACCCCTGGTTTAAAGTCTAAAAAGCTTCTTTTTTTTCCATGACATTGAGGCCTCGACCTCGTCTCACTGTATTTTAAAACCTTTCCTTTGGCGCCACCGCTGGTCAAACGAGGAATAACATTTAATTTTCTAATCTTGCATAAAGAAAACTCCCAGTTATTTTACATCCGTTTTCTTGTGAATGTGGATTTATTTACCTGTTTTAACTTAAACAAAAAGTATAATGTTGTGATGCTTCTGTTTTTTTTGGTATGTGCAACACTTGAGATGAATAATAGATAAAGAATGAGCCTTACGTCAACAAAGGTCAACAACAGTGTCATTGTATTCAAGGTAACCACAAGGGAACCACGACATGAATCACAACATGTTCAACAAGTTTGTGTACCTGTATTTAGTATTTTTTTTTGCGTGTTTTGCTTTAGTCAGACGTGTTTATCTGTTCACCACATTCTCATCCGCTTAGAAAAACAAGTAGTGGCCGAGAAGCGAGGTCAAAGCTGAATTCATTTCATCACAGTGTTTTGTTTTTTTTCACAGTGTTTTTTTCCCTGTTTATGACCCGTGTGGAGCTTTGTTTTTATTTATTTGCTTAATAAATGTATTCATTAATAAAAACATGTTGAGCTTTTCTCTCTCTGCATTATTTAGGCTGTAATCAGTGTTTCCAAGGGTATACTGCTGATATATCTCAATATATCAGTCAATGAACAGTGAAGTATATTAAATTAAAAAAAAATACATCATCACAATTAAATAGTTGCGGATTATTATTATTTTTTCTGTGGATCCATTGAGCTCTTTCCCTCAAACATCCCATTCTCAAACAGTGGACGGAGGTGTATACTGTCTGTGGTTTTGTGGGACAAAGACAGAGGAAGTAGGCCTATGTCAGAGAATGTAGGTCTGTCTTTAAAAAGAATAGACGCCAACAACCTACATCACAGTCAGAAATGAGGCTAAGGACAAAAAGTAGATTTAATTATTCTCACGTCAGATGTTCCAGTTCTAACCTCTGATTGGCTGTTTGCATAAAGATCTTCAGATACTGTACATGTGAACACATTAATGTTTTCCATTTATCATTGCCATTTCTAAGCCACACATTATTATTTTTTTTGTTTTTTTTGTTTTGTTTTTACATGTATCTGCATGATTTCTGCCTCAGTCTCAATCTCAGGACTGCAATTAATGACTATTTTCATTAGCTAGGCTACTTCATTACATTTCATTTCACATTTCTTTATATTCTTGTTCTCTTTCTTTCCATTACTGTTTTCAAAATTGATAAATATTAAATGCATCATATTGTTGCCTAAAGTTAAAATTGCCTCAAAAACCTTTTGAAAAAAAAGAAAGAATGAAATAGGTAACCATAGACTGTAGGTAACAGATAATTATAGACATTTGAAAATGTATTTATGTGTCCTTATTTCTTACCAACATTGTAGTATTGAATTTCTACATTCTGTTTTTCTAAATGCGTCTAATGTTACATTGTTAACAAAAAAGAATAAAGCAAAAAACACGTAACAATTATATTTACACTGAAAATGAGAAGACAAAACTTTTGACCCCGACGTGATTTGAACACGCAACCTTCTGATCTGGAGTCAGACGCGCTACCGTTGCGCCACGAGGTCCCGTATCACAGCTGTTACATATTGCCCTTATAACTGCCGACCTAGTCCGTTTGTGTGTATGTGTTAAATAGTAGTTTTGTAATGTCTTCTGAATGTCTAAAAGTAACGAATTACCCAATGCTAACATGTGGGATGAATAAGCAGAGGACGGGTCGTTTCTTAGCCCCGTAGTTTTTTAAATAAAACAGTTTAACAGTGACGTTAACGTGGCTTACCGACAGTTGTAGTAACATGGTGAATACCAGCTAACTTAGTCCGCTAACTGTAACGCCGGGGACTCAGTAACCGAGTTACAGATAGTTGTCGCGGGATGATTCATCAGCAAGTTAACGATAGTTGTAAGTAGGCTTTTGCTAGCCAGCCAGCTAACCAGCTCCACGTTTCCATGTGACTGAGGGGGGTAGTAAATGCTAGCTTAACGTTACTACTTGGAGAAACACTGACTGATGCCCCGTTTACCCAACAACCCCCGAGGTAAGATCAATACAAATGATCTATATATTATATATAGATCATTGAACTCCATCAACTGCGACCAATACTACTATTATCACCAATAATACTACTACTTAGACACTACTGTACTAGTACTGGGTTTATAAACCGGAAGTCAATCTAACTGTGTACACCTCCCTGGTGGTCTAGTGGTTAGGATTCGGCGCTCTCACCGCCGCGGCCCGGGTTCGATTCCCGGTCAGGGAACTACCTTTTTTACTTCGTATAATACGAGCCAGAAAAAGAGTTACCGGTAAGTGTTTGTTTATTTATTTATTTATTTATTTATTTTTTAACACAATACTGCTGATTTTATGTTCACTCCGTAACACTTTGAGATGTATTTGTTTTTATCAAAACACATCTCAAATGTAATGTAATTGATGGCCAGTCTGTTAATGCCTGTATGGAGTTTCTCACTGTATTTACACTAGAAACATGAGGCCGTGTCTGTAAACAAGTCAGCCTCAAGTGGTGCAACAGGAAGCAAAGCAGTGCTGCAATCAATAAATATGTAGCCCTTTTCTGATCTAATAACATATGTAGTTTTTTTTCTCTATTTAAATAATCTTTGTACATACATGTATTTGTTTTATATATATATTTGTATACAGTGAAGTCTTTATATTTCTATTCCTTACTTCTTTACTTGTCCTGTGCTTCCATGCTACTGTTGCAAGTGAATTTCCCACACGTGGGATCAATAAAAAGTCTTATGTCTGGCCTATAATGTTATAAAACTACATTCAGTGCATACACTAAGTTACAGAGCATAGCTACCACTTGAAAAGGGCTGCATTTTAATATCTATGTGTAATAAATGTCTTTACATCATTACATTTATTTCTGTTGTAGCCTACTGATCTTTTGCTCAAGGAAAACATGAAAAGGTCACGTTTCACATACAAAGAGCGCATAATATATTAATTTCATAAATATTGTATTGTCATATTTTGTGTTAATATCAGTAATGTTACAGCAGTAGGTAGCCTAGTGCTCCTGTGTGATGGCCGCTGCAGTAACGTCAATGTGACGGTGACAGCAGAGAAACGGTGATTTACAGCAGGACAGAGCTGGTTAAAGTAGAGGTGCCCTCTCTCCTCTCGTCTCGTCTGTGTTTGTCTTGTGCATCTTCATCTCCACTTCTCTGCAGAGAGATTGCGTGTCTTGGATGCTGCAGAGAAATCGGCCAAGTTAAACCCATTTACGCGCGAAGCCATCCTGGTGATTATCCCGTCCCTTCAAAATAAAATACCAGTGAACTCTTCATTCTGGCACAATCCAGTGCAACAACCTCCATTCTCCATCTTAGAATCATCGTTACAAAATATTGTTTTGGCAAAAGTCTGGTCTTTCTTTCTTTCTTTCTTTCTTTCTTTCTTTCTTTCTTTCTTTCTTATTTATCAAATTTTTTTTACCTGTTATTTTTGTAGGCCACTTCTCTTTTCAATGGCACCGAAAGGAGGATTGAAACTCTAAATTTCTTTGTGCTTGTTGCAAAGACAATAAAGAAATTCTATTCTATTCTATCTTCCACTTGCATTCACATTGACCAGGGGTGCCCAAACTTTTGCATGCCACTGTATTTTTCCACAGGCAAGGCAAGGCAGCTTTATTTATATAGCGCATTTCATACAAAGGGGCAACTGTGCTTTACATGAAAATAAAACATTTAACAGTATGAATTGGAAATGGGGAAAAAAACATAAAAATTAAACTAACTAAAATTAACTAAAATTAAAACCCAAAATAGTACAAATTGGTAACATCAAACATACAATTAAAAGGGAAAAAAAACATAAAAGAAAGTACCTACAGGAAAAAGAGAGAAAAATAGTAGCCTAAATATCATAACATAAAAACTATAGAGCATAAAAAAGGGCTCAACCGTAAACACATGAAAAGAGAAATGTTTTTAACCTGGATTTAAAAGTGCTCAGAGTTAATTAAGCTAATTTCAGTTCTGCTGGTAGTTTGTTCCAGTTAACGACTTAGCATAACAACTAAATGCTAAATGCTGCTTCACCATGTCTGGTCTGAACTCTGTGCTCCACTATCTGACCTGAGTCAGTAGATCTCAGAGCTCTGCTGGGTTTATACTGGTCCAGTTTTAGGTCCAGGATACAATTCATCCTGGACCTAAACCAGTCAGTGATTTGTAAACCAGTAGCAGCACTTTAAAATCTATTCTGTAGCTGACTGGGAGCCAATGTAAAGACTTAAAGGGATAGTTCACTTAAAATTGAAATGTCACTCATTATCTCCTCCCCCTCATGTGGACTAAGGGCTGGGAGAAGTTTCAGAGTGCCGGCGTCAGTGCGATTACTGATGAGAGATTTGGACGGACCAGGAAGAGAAGCTTCCGCTACAAACAAGCTTGAAATATAGACATCTTTAAAGCAGAAGTAAGCGATCCGGTCGTTTTGGCTAATGCTGCGTTCCAGGCAGGCTTTTGAAACCGTAAATTACAGCTTCAAGTCACGACTTACGACTTTGTAGCGTTCCAGGCAACCCACTCGTGTTTTTCCGACCTGTGAAGTCGTACCAGTTCGATCTGGTACGACTTCACAGGTCGGAAAAACACGAGTTACGGGTTGCCTTGAATGCACCATAACTTCTTGTCAGCCGATGGAGTTAGCAGCCCCCGCCCTCGTCATGGATCTATTGGTCCTCGTCCCTACGTCACCACATTCAGGTGCATCCCTTGGCTGCACACACAGAGAGGACTGCCCCTTTATGCCGTTCTCTCTCCTCATTGGATAAAAACTGTAGGATACGAGAAAAGTTTTCTCCTGGGCTCAGAGCAGAGCAGAGTGACTGACAGACCCGTGTTTCGGTCCAAACACTCTATAGAAGTGATTGCTGTCGGAAGATACAACTATTTAACAGCGCCGTAACGTAACCGTGCGGGGCCCCCCCGCGGCCGTTCACCGCGGATGACGGCGGTGATGACGGGCGGGGGGGGGGCGAGGCGATGGCCGCGATGACGGGGGGGCTAGGAGCTATCCATGGTTAGTTAACCAAAAGTCTCTTGAAATATCAAACAAAGAGGAGAACTATGGACTGTGGAAGCTTGAATGGCCAAAATACAGAAGTTATCATGACGTGAAACAAATGTTGCAGTGTAAAAAAAAAAAAAAAAAAAAAAAAAAAAAGACCGTTGATTCGGTGGAAACTCGGCTTAACGGGCGGGGGCGGGGCCCCCACGGCATGCGGGGCCCCCCCGCCTCGCGGGGGCTGCGGGGGTATACTTTACGGCCCAGCTATTTAAGACTTATATTAACACAAAAATATCGCTTACTTCTGCTTTAATTTTTTCCTGAACAATTTCGCATTTCGGGGCTTCAATACAAGACGGACATTACATACGAGCAGCATGGAGGTATTTGGATGTTTTTTGGTGTGTCTTTTTGTTACGAAGACAGTTGGTATCCATTTGCAACTGTTATATGGACATGCACTGCTACGCCGAGACCCCCTGTAACTCAGAGAAGCCACAGAGGACTCTGAAACTTCTCCCAGCCCTTAGTCCACATGAGGGGGAGGAGATCATGAGTGACATTTCAATTTTGGGTGAACTATTCTTTTAAGAACTGTGTGCTCTGATCTGCCAGTGTCAGGGCCGTTGCTAGGAATTCTGGGCCCCCTTAAAGAATACTAAAGTGGGCCCCTCCCCCTAACTTTTCCTTTTTTTTTCTTAGACTACGTATGTATTATCGTTTTTTATTTAGCCTTCTTTGTTTTGATGCTAATGCAGCATTACACTGCAAAAACTCAAGTATCTTAGCAAGAATATTTGTCTTATTTCTAGTCAAAATGTCATTTCTAGTCAAAACAAATCTCATTCTACTTAAAATAAGACACATCATATTAAAAGTAGCTTGTTTTTAGTCACTTTTTACTTCTTTCAAGCATATTTTCACTTGGAATAAGTAGAAAAAATCCGATAGTGGAGCAAGTTTTTCTTCCTTATTACAAGCACAAAAAACTTACTTTCACTGGCAGATTTTTCTATTCATTGTGAATTTAAGTGAAAATTATCTAAAAACAAGTGAATTTTTAGGTTATGAGTCTTATTTTAAGTGGAAAGAGATTAGTTTTGACTAGAAATGAGACATTTGGACAAGAAATAAGACAAATATTCTTGGAAAGATGTTGAGTTTTTACAGTGTACTATGAGTATTAGTCAGGGTCTTACGCAGAATAAATCAGTCATACAAAGATTAGACTACTGGGTTTTTTATGGGCCCCACTGGGCGCTGGGCCCCTAGAGTTATCATCACCTTTCTCCCCTATACAACGGCCCTGGCCAGTGTAAAGGGTCGCCTAACCATGGCTCTTATTTTGAAGGCGTCACCGGAAACGCGTGGCCGTGCCTCTGCCGCCTTCACGCCGCCGCCGCCGCAGCCTGCGCGGTCACCGACCAGAGGAGGAGAGAGACGTCCTGGTCCTGCAGTCAGACCCGGTCCACCCCGCTCTGCTCCACATGCCACCGGACTCCCGCAGCGGCCTCCAACCGGACTCACCGGACTCACGACGGACCGGACTCGGACTCAGCGGGAACCGGAACATGGCGGCGGGAGCAGCAGCAGCAGCAACGGCCCCGTGCTCGATACCGTAGCGACCAACCGACGATCCTGCACGAGAGGCAAGAGAGGCACGAGAGGCTGGGGACGGAGGAGCATCACTGCACTCAGGTCAGCATACAGGCCATCTATCTATCAATATATCAATATATTATCTATCTATCTATCTATCTATCTATCTATCTATCTATCTATCTATCTATCTATCTATCTATCTATCTATCTATCTATCTATCTATCTATCTATCTATTATTGAGTGTATGTAAAGTGATGAGCCCTGTCAAAGACAAATTTCTGCTACCCTTTGGGGCAGACAATAAATTATCTATCTATCTATCTATCTATCTATCTATCTATCTATCTATCTATCTATCTATCTATCTATCTATCTCTATTCAATTCAATTCAAAACAGCTTTATTGGCATGAACAGAAATGTGTTGTTGCCAAAGCATTGTACAAACTATTTACAAAGACATCTATCTATCTATCTATCTATCTATCTATCTATCTATCTATCTATCTATCTATCTATCTATCTATCTATCTATCTATCTATCTATCTAGGTCTATTTCATATTCACAGTGTCACACACACACACACACACACACACACACATATATATATAGTGTAATGAAATACAAGATGAATGTAGGCCCTACCACTATTATAGCTATTATCATTATTATTATTAATTAGTTATGAGATATTGATGAGTTGAGGTTGTAATGTGGAGACAGATTGATGTTTTGAATTCATTAGTGAGACAGACGTAACGTCCCCATTGGACGGTTTGACCACAGGTCTTCTTCTTATTGCTGGAAGACATCTTATTAACATTATTTATTTATTTAAAGGTTTAATAATCAGGGACAATGCACATTAATAATTAATGTTCTGGTCAAACATGCAGCCAGAATTAGCCAAGAGGCTATTTCACATCTACTGTCCCTGGGCTGTTAGAAGTTAGTTAGCCAAAACCACCGGATCGCTTACTTCTGCTTTAAGTAGTCACCCATTTAGCCAATTATTAACATTTACAACTCACCAACTTATTATATAACTGATTATTAACGTGTAGAGTTTGGGTTATGTTAATTTTTTAAGCAAAAATGTCAGAGAATAGTGAAAACAGTGAAATAGACGCCATTAGTTTCATTGGGTCCAACCAGTAGATGATGTTCAACATTAACCTCTTCATGCAGAGGACATTTTTGGCAATTTCCGCCTGTTAAAAAAAAAAAAAAAGATAGTGTTATAGCCAAAACCACCTGAGACCAGGTCCAAAACCATCACTGTGTTCAGTCCCAGTCATCATAATAATAACCCTGTGTCTTGATATTTACATTTTTCCTCCTCAGCTACAAAGAAAAGATGATTTGATGTAAAATCTAAACCATATTTAATGTAAACAAAGTTTGTATTGAACAGAAGAACACAGCACTAAGCTGCTGAAGTCTCCTCCCACTGTTGTCATGGTGACACCAAGTTGTTCAGGTGGTTTAACACAAGCGTACAACTATTTGAATTATATGTAACTTATTGAATCACATCACAGAAACCAAAGTGAGACTTTGACACCGAGACATTTGTGGTTGGAGAAAAAAAAATCCCGTCAGGACCAGTTAGTGTTTAGTTCCTGTTCACTTCAGGTTTTTTGTCTTTGTCTCGTCACTTCCTGGTTTTATTTTGAAGTTTTGTGTCTTATTCCCGATGTTTCTGTCAAGTTTCCCGCTCTGTGCTTGTGTTCCCCCTGGCCTAATGGCTTCCACCTGTGTCTGGTTGTTGTCTCTCTGTCTTTATGAGCTGTTTTCTCTCTGGGCCGGATCGTCCTGTTGTTCCTACGTCAGCGGTCCGGCCGGCGGTCCGTCCTTCCCTCCTGTGTTTCCTAGAGAGTGTAGCTATGACCGGCTCCTTTGTTGATTATCTGCCGGCCTGGTTTCGATTTTCGAAATGAATAAACTGACTCTGATTTTGCCTGAACCCTCCCTGACTCTGTAATCTGTACTGAGAACTGAGCCAAGAGCAAAATGTCTCTCAGTTCGAATACTTCCATGAGCCATGAGCTCACTAAAGTCATGTAGTACTTTACTATCTACACCAGTGGTTCTCAACTGGTGGGTCGGGACCCAAAAGTGGGTCAAAAAAGTAAATAATATTTAATGCACATCTGATGTTGGACATGTCTTTTATTTTGAAAAATAACTTATTTTGAAAGGCACACGAGACACGTGAACACATGCAGTTGTAATGGTCCTCCTCACTTTCTTATTATTTGCTCTGAATGCAAAGATATCAGTTTCTTATTAATGTGGCCTGAATGCAGTGAAAATACCTTGTTTTGTTTTGTGGGTCTTTATTTTGTGCAATTTGATATTTATTCACTTTTGTGAACATGCTCTGAATGCAGAGATGCATTAGAAGTCAAATATATCGTTTTGTTGGTCTCCATTTTGTGCAGTTTGATGTTGTTTAATTCACTTCCGTACATGCAGTTGTCATGGTAACTCCTCAGTTTCATTCATGTGCTCTGAAATGCACTTTGCTCAATAAAGAGCAAAATGAGTTTTTAAAGGCTTAAAAAAAATTCTTGGTTTGAATTCTATAAAAGTGGGTCGTGACTTAATGACCATGGGAAAATGTCCCAGAGTGAGACTAGTTGAGATGTTGTTCTTACTTCTGTAGTGCGTGAATTTCGACAGTTAGTGTCTCAAATCGAATCCTGTCATTGTGCACGTACTGGGAACTAATGGTCACAATGATCTTAAAGGGACATTGTGTAACTTCTCCTGTTATCTATTCACGAAAATCGATTATTTGGTTCTTCAGTCTGTTTTTCATTACTCAGTAATCCCCCCCATCAACAAAGTGAAGTGTTCCTTTCAGCTCTGAATGAGCCGTTCATATCATTCATATCTCCATGGAGCGGGTAAGCTCGGTGCTGGAATGGAGCGTTACACTGATGCTGCATTCACCTGCAGTCGGGCAGACGGCCGTCGCTAACAAACCAGATGTCGTTTTAGTCACAGAAGTCCAGAGAAAGCCGGTAAAACAATACCACATCGCCATGACAACATGTTGTCACGTGTATTGTTTTGCCTCGTGCTGACGGACCACTTGTTTACATAGAGGCTTGTTTATGCCGTTACGTGCAGCGACTGTCGTCCGTCGTCCGTCTGCCCAATTTCAGGTGAATGCAGCATGAAAAATACGATTGAGTTGCTTGCAGGTAGGAATTCCTACACAATGTACCTTTAATGTTTCATCAGCTGGAAACAGATATTTCTTTAAAATATGACATGAAGTCAAATCTGACATGTTGATAAATGTCATGGCTTCTCCAGGCCAGTGTCAGCCAATCAGAAGAGAGGAGGCTCTGACCCTCTCTTCTGATTGGTTGACTGTTTACTAAATGACCCAATGGAGCAGATTTCAGAATAAAACACTCAGAGAAACTAAATCCTGCAAAGTTGTTGGATGGTGAACAAGTCCAGGTGGTGGGCAGGGCTTAGTTGTGACATCACAAAGTGACAGGAAGTCCTGACGGCTGGTTTTAAGGCTCAGTTTCTGAATACAGGCTGTGTGCATTTCTCTGTGGACTGAGGCTTTGATACTTTCACAGTATTGATATAGAACCTAGAGCTGCTTTATAATCACACTACACATGGACATCTACCTTTATACTGTATGGAGCTTTAACACAAACATCTACCTTTATACTGTATGGAGCTTTAACACAAACATCTACCTTTATACTGTATGGAGCTTTAACACAAACATCTACCTTTATACTGTATGGAGCTTTAACACAAACATCTACCTTTATACTGTATGGAGCTTTAATACAAACATCTACCTTTATACTGTATGGAGCTTTAACACAAACATCTACCTTTATACTGTATGGAGCTTTAACACAAACATCTACCTTTATACTGTATGGAGCTTTAACACAAACATCTACCTTTATACCGTATGGAGCTTTAACACAAACATCTACCTTTATACCGTATGGAGCTTTAACACAAACATCTACCTTTATACCGTATGGAGCTTTAACACAAACATCTACCTTTATACTGTATGGAGCTTTAATACAAACATCTACCTTTATACTGTATGGAGCTTTAACACAAACATCTACCTTTATACTGTATGGAGCTTTAACACAAACATCTACCTTTATACTGTATGGAGCTTTAATACAAACATCTACCTTTATACTGTATGGAGCTTTAACACAAACATCTACCTTTATACTGTATGGAGCTTTAACACAAACATCTACCTTTATACTGTATGGAGCTTTAATACAAACATCTACCTTTATACTCATTTAAGATCCATTTATCTTCCAGATCTGTGTTCATCCAGGTAGAAAAGTATTTTAGATCGACCTATTGATATAAATCAGTTCAGTTAAACTGATAAAAGCTGCATGTGTTGTCTTGTATTTGTGCTAAAACATATGAATCAATGATAATAAAAACAGTGCAGAGGATGGTCCACTGACTGCACACTGAATTAAAACAAGCCCATTTTTTAATAACTGTGTAGTTTTGTCCCTGCAGCTGTACAACATCTGTTCATCAACTTTTAGTTTTAAGTTGGTGATGATGAAGAGGAGTTAAATATTTAACCGTGTGCATGTCTTAGTGTGTGCAGAAATCTGACAGTGTGTGTGTATATTTATCTCCGTCCACAGAGGCGATGAGGGGAAACCTGAAGGCAGCAGCCCGTTTCTAAGCAACAGCAGCAGCAACACAGCGTGTGGTACCACACACACCATGGGCTACAAGGTAACGTCTGAATGATGCTGCAGAAAACACACACACACACACACATAGGCTACATAAATAAACATTTAACAAAACAATTAAAAACAAGGACACTGTGGGGTTTTATCACCTGTGATGTTTAATAACTTCATACGTGTAAAAACCTAAACTGGAGACAGGAGAGCTGTAAACTCAGTGTGGTTCATCAGTCTGAAGCTTCGTTATGGGTTTTAAAATGCATCTGCAGTGGCTCTGTCCAATAAATAAATAAATAAATCAGCTAAAAAAAACAAACTAACTCAACTCAAAAGTCCTAAACTTCAACCTGTGTCGATTCAAATGAAAACAAAATGGGTTAATCCACCCGTCAGTCCCACATTACTACTTTTAAAGTCTGAGAATGGAGCGTTTATTTTGAAAAACTCATCTGGATGGGAGAAAACTGAGACTTAGAGGCTGTCCCAATATGCACACTCGATCACACTTACACACTTGGCCACTTGGCGTGTGCGTTCATGTTCTTAGTGTCAGTGTGTCTCAGTGTGTCCCGTTTCTCCAACGACTGAAAGTGCAGCGTGTTGATTTGCACTTTACCCACACTTAAGGTAAGACCGCATCCGAGCGGTATTTGGCCAAGTATAAATCCCACAATGCACCACGGTGAAGTCCGCCGTCACCCAGAGCCACAAGTCACGTTTAGGAAATGCGATTGAATTCATTTCAATAAAATGAAATTAACTTTCTATCTCATAATTATGACTTTTTAATGTCATATTTTATATTCATCATGCTCTGTTCATGTTTTTATTTGATTTTTTTCATTTTTCTTGTTTGGTTTATTTACTTACAGAGTTGGGCTTACACATTTATGATTTGAATCTTGTGCATAGAGACACTTTTGGAGTAGATGAGACTGTGATCCAGCAGCACTGTTGATTAAAACTGTTGCTGTGTGTGTGTGTGTGTGTGTGTCGTAGTTGTGCTACTGTGCACAACGGCACAGGCTGCACTTGTCAAGTTTGTCCCGATTGTTTTTAAATCTCCCCCCACGCACTTGGCCACTTAAAGCAGAAGTAAGCGATCTGGTCGTTTTGGCTAATGGTGCGTTCCAGGCAGGCTTTTGAAACCGTAAATTACAGCTTCAAGTCACAACTTACGACTTTGTAGCGTTCCAGGCAACCCACTCGTGTTTTTCTGACCTGTTTTACCTGTGAAAGTCACTATAACGGCCACTCGTAACTTCCGACCCGTGAACTCGTACCAGATCGAACTGGTATGACTTCACAGGTCGGAAAAACACCAGTTACGAGTTTCCTTGAACGCACCATAACAGTCCTCGTCCCTACGTCACCACATTCACGGCGTCCCTTGGCTGCACACACAGCCCTGCATGCTGTTCTCTCTCCTCATTAGATAAAAACTGTAGGATACGATAAATGTTTTCTCCTGGGCTCAGAGCAGAGCAGAGTGACTGACAGACCCGTGTTTCAGACCAAACACTCTATAGAAGTGATTGCTGTCGGAAGATATAACTATTTAAGACTTAGATTAACACAAATATATCACTTACTTCTGCTTTAATCCATGTTTGCACACTGTATGCAAATATATGTTCCACCGGCAAAACGTCACCAAAGTGCGTGCGTAACTGAGCCAAGTGTGGAGGAATGGGACAGGCCCATAGACTCCAGTGTCGGGCAAAAGCTCCTTGGAAATTTTAGCGAGCTAAGTAAGTTACAATAAAATGGCAAAAACATTATCTTAACTACATCAAAGCATTTTATTTTATTTTATTTTTTTTACATCGAACCAACTTAATTCCAAGTCTTTAATAATCGGTGATCAATAAAACTGGAAGACAAACCGATCGGCAAAAAATGTTTAGTTCAATAATTTATTAAGAAATAACTGCTGACTGAATTGTGATGATTATTTTAGCTTATGTGCGTGTGTGTGCGTGTGTGTGTGTGTCTTTAAATTCATGTTTGGCGTCCTGGACGTTGAGAGCAGCTTCATGTTTGTGTTGCAGAGTGAGCGTCAGAACTTGTAGTTGTTCTGTGAGGACTCGTTTATAAACATAAATGTGTCAGGATACGGCTGTTAAAGGGATAGTTCAACATTTTGGCAAATTGGCCCATTGCCATAATCCCTATAGTCATTATAGCAGTAGGTTCGTTACCTTTAATTTGTTGGTGCAAGCTGTTTTTAGAACGGCGGAGCAGAGCCGCGAGCTGCTCAGAGCTACGCTACGGAGGCTCATTATGGGATTTCTTTGGTTTCCCTCATCAAACTCATCAAATACACAATCCAACAACTCCACAACGCTCTGGTGGACAAGTTGTGAGCTGCACATTCACCACGCTATGAGATAATAACACAACGTTACCACACAGAGTTGTTTTAGAGGGAAATACAGAGACTGTTGATGAAAAACTGTCCCTGAAGGCAACGTGCATCAGCGGTTTTGCATGAATTTCCCTCTAAAACAACTCTGTGTGGTAACGTTGTGTTATTATGACTATCTAGTGGGGCAGATTAGCTGAGCAATCGTTCACTTTGTGATAAAAGCATGAAATTTGGTAGATGTGTTGGTGAATAGGTTTCAAACAAATCTGGATATTGGGCCACCTCAAAAGCGCCCCCTAGTGGCCGTGGCAGCCAATTGTTAATGCGAATAAATGAATGATGAATAAAAACTGCCCTTTTAATAATATCAACTATGTATTATAGTGTCATAATTATTGGAAAAAGTGTGTTAATTTGTCTTTGTATGATGTCTGGTTTAGGAGTTATGAAAATTGGCGTTTTCGCCATTCGTGCAGACATAAATTCAAAATGGCCACCGAAAAAACCCCCATGGGACATTAGTTGGCCCGGGCAACAAGCAAAAATCTTAAGTAGACATATTAAGGGTCCTTAAAAACCATGTTTCAAAAATGTATCCACCAACACCTCCACCAAATGTTGTGCTTCTGTCACAAAATAAACAATTGTTGTGATTTATTGAGCTAATCCACCCCACAGGGGATGCACATTTTTGTGGGGCACTACCCACACGTTTAGCCCCGTTGCTCATTCCACGAATGCACGATCCTTACAAGCTGTACCTCGTTGTAAAGGTGACTAATCAGGCTTTCCAACAATATACAATACATCACCTGTTGGTCTTATTAAAAGGGCAGTTTATATTCATCATTAATTTATTCGCATAACAATTGGCTGCCATGGCCACTAGGGGGCGCTTTTGAGGTGGCCCAATATCCAGATTTGTTTGAAACATATTCACCAACACATCCACCAAATTTCATGCTTTTATCACAAAGTGAACGATTGGTGTAAAATATTGAGCTAATCCGCCCCACTATATAGGGATTATGGCAATGGGACAATTTGCCAAAATGTTGAACTATCCCTTTAAAGGTTCCATATTATACTGTTCTTTAACCGTTTCACAGAGGTCAAAGTGGAGTGTGTTGCCCCAAAATCAATCATTGGCGGTTCTAAATCTCCGATCACATCTATTGATCGGTGAGTGTGAACAGGAAGTACTTAACTTAACTTCCTGTTGCTAACGAGGTTCAGACGATGACGTCGTCTTCTCGGCGTCTGATTGGTCGAAGAAGTTGAGTCGTTTTTCTGTCCGTGTGTCGGAGAGAAGAAGATTCAGACGGACGTGTTCACTTCGAATGTCTCGCTGCAGCCGACCAATCAGCATCTCCCTGCCGCTGACACACACACACACACACACACACACACACACACACACACACACACACACACACACACACACACACACACACACACACACACACACACACACACACACACGTCACCATCCAACTCTCTCTCTCTCTGCACAACCAGATTATCACACACACTCCCACCTTTTAATCTTGACTAGTTTATGCCTCCATAAATCCATGCATAACACTCTAACTGTCACACACACACACACACACACACACACACACACACACACACACACACACACACACACACACACACACACACACCTCTGGCTGCCTGTGTGTGTGTGTGTGTGTGTGTGTGTGTGTGTGTGGCAGGGGATTAAGGGTGACGTCTTTAAGCAGATATCAGGCGACAACACCATCTGTCTGCAGCGCTGCGGCCTGCGGTGCTGCACTGATGCACTCATTCATTCATTCACTCATTCATTCATTCATTCATTCATTCATTCATTCACTCATTCATCTCCTGCAACTTGTCAGATTTGTTTCTCTTTTACTTTATTTATTTAAAGCTACTACAAAGAAGTTTTAACTGGATATGCAAAAGCCTCTGGTTTCTGCTGGTGTCTCAGTTTGACCTACAACAACAAATGAGGTAATCGGTGGGAAGACAAGATGTTTCTAAATAGTGTTAAAGGGATAGTTCAACATTTTGGCAAATTGGCCCATTGCCATAATCCCTATAGTCATTATAGCAGTAGGTTTGTTACCTTTAATTGTTGTTAAACGTTACCAGACAGAGTTGTTTTAGAGGGAAATACAGAGACTGTTGATGAAAAACTGTCCCTGAAGGCAACGTGCATCAGCGGTTTTGCATGAATTTCCCTCTAAAACAACTCTGTGTGGTAACGTTGTGTTATTATCTCATAGCGTGGTGAATGTGCAGGTCACAACTTGTCCACCAGAGCGTTGTGGAGTTGTTGGATTGTGTATTTGATGAGTTTGATGAGGGAAAAACCAAGAAATCCCATAATGAGCCTCCGTAGCGTAGCTCTGAGCAGCTCACGGCTCTGCTCCGCCGTTCTAAAAACAGCTTGCACCGACAATTAAAGGTAACGAACCTACTGCTATGACTATAGGGATTAATATGGCAATGGGCCAATTTGCCAAAATGTTTGACTAAATTATCCCTTTAACCGCCCTGAGGTAAACTAAAACAGGTCAGTGTCACTTTCACATGTTTTTATTCAAAGGGATAGTTCAACATTTTGGCAATTTGGCCCATTGCCATAACCCCTATAGTCATAGCAGTAGGTTTGTTACCTTTAATTGTCGGTGCAAGCTGTTTTTAGAACGGCGGAGCAGAGCCGTGAGCTGCTCAGAGCTACGCTACGGAGGCTCATTATGGGATTTCTTGGTTTCCCTCATCAAACTCATCAACTACTTCCGGGGGCAGAGTTGCAATGACATGCGCACTGCGTTGCACTAGCGTCAATACAACAACAGAAATGACGGACGGGGATACGGCGCGAACCACACGAGTGATCAAAGATCCAACCATTACATTTAAATCGGATGTCTGGGCTAATTTCGGCTTTTATGAGCTTGATGGGAAGCTTGTGTTAAAGTCTGCCACACGAAAATAAAGTACTTTGGGAATACAACTAATATGACGAAACATTTTGAACGTTTCCACCCTGCGAGGACTTCGGCAGCATCATTACACTCTGAACAAAACAGAACTGGAGAATACAGCGCTTGCAGTGAAGGCATTAAGACCAATGAAAGATGCCACTACGTTGATGTCAGAGGAGAGCAATCCAACAGTCTGTCCGATTGCACCACTGCACACACACACAGCTCCTTCAGAACAGATCTCCTAAAGAGAAACAACTCTGAGGCAGAGAAGAAGCTGCTTTCTACAGCCTACAGCCCTGGACCCACTGCCTTTCCTCGCGTGGAGTGGAGATCTACAGAGGTGTCGTGACCGAGGCTGCAGCATTGGAGGTAATTTAATTTCACCTTCACATGTAAAACTAAACTTGCCATGTAAAATGTTTAAAAGTAAAACAATTCATCCTCATTGTAATGTTAAGTGAAAGTTTTATAAGACTGAGAAAAAATTGATGTTTTATTATATTTATCCATGAGAAATGCTGCATGGGCTTTATGCACAGCTCCACTACTTCCTGAACTTAAAGCAGAAGTAAGCGATCCGGTCGTTTTCGCTAATGCTGCGTTCCAGGCAGGCTTTTGAAACCGTAAATTACAGCTTCAAGTCACGACTTACGACTTTGTAGCGTTCCAGGCAACCCACTCGTGTTTCTCCGACCTGTTTTACCGGTGAAAGTCACTATAACGGCCACTCGTAACTTCTGACCGGTGAACTCGTACCAGATCGAACTGGTACCACTTCACGGGTCGGAAAAACACGAGTCTACGAGTTTCCTTGAACGCACCATAACAGTCCTCGTCCCTACGTCGCCACATTCACGCGCATCCCTTGGCTGCACACACAGAGAGGACTGCCCCTTTATGCCGTTCTCTCTCCTCATTGGATAAAAACTGTAGGATACGATAAAAGTTTTCTCCTGGGCTCAGAGCAGAGCAGAGTGACTGACAGACCCGTGTTTCAGACCAAACACTCTATGTAAGTGATTGTTGTCGGAAGATATAACTATTTAAGACTTATATTAACACAAATATATCACTTACTTCTGCTTTAAACCAGCTCCTTTATTTCCTGTCTTACTAGCCTACATTATTGGACTGGTTAAGTTCAGGAAGTAGTGAAGCTGGGCATAAGTCTAATGTTTTAAGTGCTAACTGCTGTTTTTTGCTTTGTTCACAGAGCGAGGGAACAGAAGCAGATGAAGAAGTTCAGGAAGAAGAGACGCTGTGAGTGGAGGACAATGTCCCCTCCTGCCCGTCTGCTGCCAGAAGGAGAGGAGAGGGCCTCATCATCGCTGCTTGTGGGTTTGCTTGGACATGCATTCACTGACAATGAGGCTGCAGTGCAAAACAAACCCCCCCATGCCAGGGCTGAGGAGGAAGTGGACAAACGACTGCAAATCTCCATCTCTGCCTCTCACCGAGGATCCCACACCTTTCCTTCCCTCTCCTGTCCGAGCTGTCAGAGAGATACTTCCTCTCCAGAGCTCCGGTGACCCATAAAACCTCCGCTCGGCCTCGCCAACGACAACGGCGACGGCGAACACCCGAACTTAAAAACCGAACTTAAGACAGCCTCTCTATCTGGGGACTAAAGTTTACGTCCAGTCATCTTTAAAAATCGGAATGACTTAGTTTAACGTTGCCACAATGCCGTGGGCCTGATATTTTTCTCTTCAGCACCACGTCTTCCACTGCAAAAACTCAAAATCTGTCCAAGAACATTTGTCTTATTTCTTGTCAAAATGTCTAATTTCTAGTCAAAACTAAACTCTTTTCACTTAAAATAAGACTCATCACCTAAAAATTCACTTGTTTTTAGATAATTTTCACTTGTTTCAAACTAATTTTCAATTGAAATAAGTAGAAAAATCTGCCAGTGAAAGGAAGTTTTTTGAGCTTGTAATAAGAAAGAAAAACTTGCTGCACTGTCAGATTTTTCTACTTATTTCAAGTGAAAATCTGCTTGAAAGAAGTAAAAAGTGTCTAAAAACAAGCTACTTTTTATGTGAGGAGTCTTATTTTAAGTATAATGAGATTTGTTTTGACTAGAAATAAGACATTTTGACTAGAAATAAGACAAATATGCTTGATTAGATTTTGAGTTTTTGCAGTGTCTGCGATGGAGGATTGAAGCGGAAGTACAATTGCCGCCAGAATTTTTAAAGAATGCGCATGCGCGAATCACTCAGTCTAATAAAAATGCTTTGATTAAAGCAGAAGTAAGCGATCCGGTCGTTTTGGCTAATGCTGCGTTCCAGGCAGGCTTTTGAAACCGTAAATTACAGCTTCAAGTCACGACTTACGACTTTGTAGCGTTCCAGGCAACCCACTCGTGTTTCTCCGACCTGTTTTACCGGTGAAAGTCACTATAACGGCCACTCGTAACTTCTGACCCGTGAACTCGTACCAGATCGAACTGGTACCACTTCACAGGTCGTAAAAACACGAGTCTACGAGTTTCCTTGAACGCACCATAACAGTCCTCGTCCCTACGTCACCACATTCAGGCGCATCCCTTGGCTGCACACACAGAGAGGACTGCCCCTTTATGCCGTTCTCTCTCCTCATTGGATAAAAACTGTAGGATACGAGAAAAGTTTTCTCCTGGGCTCAGAGCAGAGCAGAGTGACTGACAGACCCGTGTTTCGGTCCAAACACTCTATGTAAGTGATTGCTGTCGGAAGATACAACTATTTAAGACTTATATTAACACAAAAATATCGCTTACTTCTGCGTTAAAATTTAAAAAATCAGTTTGGTGCCTCGCTGTCAGTTTACGTTGTAGTGAAGTAAAAAAAAAAAAAATCGATTCAACCATAAACATAAACAAGAAAGTTTAGTTTAATTGAGCAATGTGATTTTTTTTATTTATTGGAATGAAAACAAACACATTAAATGAACAACAGCTTTGTTTCACTTTTTCCAGTGTGTGTCTGCAGAGAGAGTCTTCTCCACTGCAGCAGATGTTGTCACTGCAAAAAGAAGCGCTCTCAAACCAGAACATGTCGATCGCTTCGGAGAGAGGGAAGAGGGTCACCCGTTCTGTTGCATGCTTCGTTGCTAAAGATCTACGGCCCTGTTCTGTGGTAGAAAATGACGGGTGTAGTGGCAAACGTAGATTTCCAAAGCCACTCGATTTATTAGCAGTAGGCTGGTACAGCTGGCTCGACTCGTATGTTACTGTCTTGTGTTCCTTAACTACTCACAAACCACCGGAGAGTCAGGTCGTAGTTTCGTTGTTTTATTTCTCGTTGCAGAATCCAGGTATTTCCATTAATACACACCGTTCCAAGCTTCTCTTGGTTTTCACAACGGTCCACAACATCTTAACGTAACGGTAACATCTGAAAGTGACGGTCAAAAAACCTTTTTTCCCTGTACCTATTACCCACGCTAATCCACGTCTTGTACTTTGAACAAGTTCTTCAAAACAAAACAATGTGCATGTGCAGCGCCTAAGGCAGTATGCATGAGCAGCGCCTACTTCAGGTGCTGTGGTAAATTTGACATCTGTGCAATAAAAGGCAATAATGTCATAACACAACCAAAACTAATATAAAACACGCTGTAATCTACAGTAAAACAACTTTCTTTAACATAATATTGGCTCCTACAACGGGTTTCGCTACCATGTTTCAAAGTCTCCCAGAGTCTCGTGGAGTCGAGACCCAAGTTGACGCTCGGTGTGTTCAGGTGCAGTCGGAAGCTCCCGTTTGTGTCATAACAGAATATCAACTCTTGACTTGCTTGAAGTGTACGTTTTTTTCCGCAGACAGCGTCAGATGGCGACTTCAAACATGCGCGGAGAATTTTTTTTACTTCAAGCAAGTCAAGAGTTGATATTCCTGTGTTTATGACACAAACGGGAGCTTCCCACTGCACCTGAACACACCGAGCGTCAACTTGGGTCTCGACTCCGCCAGACTTTGAATTAGATCTAGTTTTGAAGGCAACGCGCATCAGCGGTTTTGCATGAATCGATTTTATAAACCATGTCGATCGATTCATAAAATCCTTAGATTGATCTTTTAGGCACTTTACTCCAGGCACTTTAAAAACCAGCACTTTATTACAGATGCACTTTAAAAAAAAATAGCACTTTATAATAGATGCACTTTAATGAATCTTCACAGCGCTATACGACACATTTGTCGATTAAATGCACTTAATTTTACTACTACTCCTATATTGTATATATTGTGATATTGTGATATGGTATTGTGGTTTTGTGATATGGTATTTGTACCATGTTGTACTTTGTTGTTATTCTCGTCCTTGTATAATTGTTGTTGTTGTGTGAACTGCGGGACTACGGATGTGTATTTACATTTTGTATGTTCATGAATACGCAGAGTCCCGTTACAAATAAACAAATAAATGAACTGAAATATACTAATGGGTCGTAGATTCAGATTTTAACAATAAACCTTGACTAATATTACACACTGAACCTTTAAACACGCACATGCAACTCAACCAAACACTTTAATCTTTTTTTCTTTTTTTTTAAATGCCTTCTGATGTGTCACGTCTAACTGTATCAGGGAGGTTGTTCCATCTTTTACTTGAGTATTAGAATTCTTTGGTACTTATTACTCTTACTTGAATACATTTCCAAGACAAATATTTTTACTTTTACTGGAGTTAATTAGTAGGAAGGCTGAAAAGTACTGGTTACTTTCAGGTCTTTTTCTAAAATCCTATTGGACACAAGCTGTGTTTGTCAAAGAAGGAAACCCTAACCCCTAAAAGCAGCACATCAGTGCAGCTGCTTTCAGAGAGTTCATTCTCAGAAACAAGAGTTAAAAGCTCCTTACATTCATTTAGAAACAATTATAGTCATTCATTGATGTGAAAAATAAGAAATGTACTTATAGGATTTCACATAAAGTGCTCATTGTTCAGTGCAAATAATATGTAAGAGAGGAGAAGGGACCTAAGTGGAGCTCCACAGGGATGGAAGTAGCTTTAAATCTCTGCCTGTGATGTTAACAGCAGCAGTGACAGTAACAGCGTGTCTGTGTTTTCTGTCTGGCTGGAAACAGGAGGAACAACACAACAGGAACATTATTGATCTCTGTATGTAGTGTTATTGTAGCAGTGATGTGTAGGTTAGTGTCCTATAGACCGGATGTCGGATCGATCTGTGACCTGTGTTGTGTTGTGTGTCACAGTCAGACCCAGGGTTTGTTCAGCCTCAATGTTCATGTTCGTGTTCGTGTCGAATCATCATCATGATCTTGATTCTCTGCTACCGACTCGTCCCCGTCTGAAGAGCAGAGATGCACAGAGTACTCCACCCCAGTACTTGAGTAAGAGTACAAATACTACTGGTCAAAATTTACTCTGTTACAAGTAAAAGTAGCTCAGTCGACATGTTACTCAAGTAAAAGTGTGTGAATGTGTGTGTGAATGGGTGAGTGATGTACTGTAAAGCGCTTTGGGTATCGTTACAGGTAGAAAAGCACTATATAAATACAGACCATTTACCATTTAAAAGTAAAAAAGTACTTGCTTTTAAATTTACTTTAAGTAAGAGTAAGAGTACATTTCTTATTTTTCACATCAATGATTTTTTCTAAATGAATGTAAGGAGCTTTTAACTCTTGTTAGTGAGAATTAACTCTTTGAAAGCAGCTGCACTGATGTGCTGCTTTTAGGGGTTAGGGTTTCCTTCTGTGACAAACACAGCTTGTGTCCAATAGGATTTTAGAAAAAGACCTGAAAGTAACGAGTACTTTTCAGCCTTCCCAGAAATTAACTCGAGTAAAAGTAAAAAATATTTGTCTTGGAAATGTATTCAAGTAAGGCAAGGTAAGGCAATTTTATTTGTATAGCCCGTTTTTACAAACAGTTTGTCTCAAAGGGCTTTACATGGCATCGTAACAACATCCTCTGTCCTTGGACCCTCACATCCACTGAGGAAAAACTCCATGGAAACCCAAGTAAGAGTAATAAGTACCGAAGACGTTTCTACCTGAAACATCTTACAGTTTACACTCAAACTCAACACAACTGTTGGTTCGGGGCGAGGTTAAAACTAAAATCCTTGATTACACAGCGAGTTTTCCTATTAAATATGATGGGACATGCAGGTTTAAAATGGCTGCGACTGTGTGAATTGAACGTGCAACATTTTTTCTACTTCCTGCAAACTTACATGTGACTTTTTTTAAAACGGAAAATACGATTGAACATTATGAAATCATGCAAGCTGCAGTATTTCATGCAGCGAACAAGCAAAAACGTACTCCGACACCTCTTCTCCAAACCAGAAAGTACAGTGAGGACTGTGATGCCCTCAGGCAACAAGCCAATTCTTTTTTTACATCTTTGCATCTCCACAATGCATCCCTTTGAATGATGACATACTCTAAAAATGAGAGAAGGCCATAGAGAACCAATAACAATGCTTTCATTTGTCACATGACTTTCAGGAAGCAATATTGAAACCCTCTTTTGCAGACTTTTTCAAAGGAAACATCACTTGGCCACTTTGCTCCACAGAAACGCTCTGAAAACATTATATTCTGTCCCTTTTCCTCTGGAGAAAAATATTTTCACAATAATATGTTAGTCAACCTTAATTTCTGAGAGTTTCATGCAATTTATTTGCAAATTAAATAATGAAAACGTGTTCTTTTTGCATTTTAAATTCTTTTGATTTCTTTAGATATTAATTTAGTCTACTTGAAGACATAAAAACATCCTAACTGGCATCATGAAGTGTACCATAAAGCGATTATATGATATGTTTGGACGTCCATCAGGAATCTCTAGATATTTTAAAAGGAACTACGTAACAACAGAAGTAACAGTGGACAGCAACAGTTTGAAAGAAACAAATGTATAAATAAATTTGAATAAAAAAATCTAATCATAAATGTGGAAGCCCAACTCCACAACAACACGGGATTAAACCGAGCTTGATGAAAAATATTCACATGTTCATAATAAGTCCTAATCAACAATTATGATGATAAAAGGTCAAAATGGTGAGATGTACACTGCAAAAACTCAAAATCTTTCCAAGAATATTTGTCTTATTTCTTGTCAAAATGTCTCAATTTTAGTCAAAACGAATCTCTTTCCACTTAAAATAAGACTCATCCCCTAAAAATTCACTTGTTTTTAGATCATTTTCACTTGTTTCAATTGAAATAAGCAGAAAAATCTGCCAGTGAAAGCAAGTTGTAATAAGAAAGAAAAACTTGCTCCACTATCAGATTTTTCTACTTATTTAAAGTTGAAAATTTGCTTGAAAAAAGTAAAAAGTGTCTAAAAACAAGCTACTTTTTAATGTGATGAGTCTTATTTTAAGTGTAATGAGATTTGTTTTGACTAGAAATAAGACAAATATTCTTGGTAAGATTTTGAATTTTTGCAGTGTAGAAGGAAAATGAGCCTAAATAAAGACAAAAAAAGACATCAGACGTGTGTGTGTGTGTGGGTAAAGCACCGGACTTTTGGTCGTTGCAGAAACGGGACACGTGCACTCAGCACACGAACGCACACGAACGCACACGTCAAGCGTGTGAGTGTGATCCAGCGTGTATAATGGGACAGAGCCAGACTGGCTGCACACGGGAACTCCTTACACCTTTTTATATGATGATATTCCTTTTATATGAATATGAATAACATGAATTTATTTATTCATTTAAAGGGACAATGAGGAGTTTTGGAAAAGCGAAGTGTTTCCCCACTACATTTATGAGCCTCTGCACCGTGAAATTCTTTGACCGGCGCAAGACAGACTCATGTTTTCATTCATCAAGAATTAAAGTCAGAGGTTGGAGACGATCACATACCGTCGTAGTTCCCACCATAAACGGAGATTCGGCGGCGTTACTCTCATGACTCGCCACGAAACCGAAAGTAAGGAAACGCTGGTCGGCTCGCCCAGCGTTTCCACCACCACTAATAATAACAAAATAACCATAGAGACAAAACCATAGATTTATCTAAAATGGACCATTAACAAGTGGTAACGTAGATTCATCCACATTAATATGAGACTTTTTTATAACCAAATAGAAACTCCTCGTTGTCCCTTTAACAAATAATCTGTGGTGAACTGGACTAATGATAAAAACATAGTGACCAGAGTTACAGTAGTGTTAGAGTATAAATAATCATTTATATTCTTTTACTCTTCTTTATTTAATTGGTAATATTCATGTTATTAAACCTCATCCCCCCTCTCTCCTTCACATTGTTGTCGTTGGTCTCCAGCCTCCCTCAGTGCATTATGGGATAGATACCATCCATCCTCTTCCTTTTCCTCCCCCTCCTCCTCTCTCTTACTCTTTCTCCTCCTCTTCCTCCTCCTCCTCTTTTAAGCTCTTTCTCTTTCTCCTCCTCCTCCTCTCCCTCCTTTTCCTCCCCCTCCTCTTCCTCCCTCCTCCCCCTCCTCTTTCTTGCTCTTTCTCTTCTTCCTCCCTCCTTTTCCTCCCCCTCCTCTTCCTCCCTCCTCCCCCTCCTCTTTCTTGCTCTTTCTCCTCTTCCTCCCTCCTTTTCCTCCCCCTCCTCTTCCTCCCTCCTCCCCCTCTTTATTGCTCTTTCTCCTCCTCTTCCTCCCTCCTCTTCCTCCTCCTCCTCTTTCTTGCTCTTTCTCCTCCTCTTCCTCCCTCCTCCTCCTCCTCCTCTTTCTTGCTCTTTCTCCTCTTCTTTTTCCTCCTCCTCCTCCTCTTTCTTGCTCTTTCTCCTCCTCATCCTCCCTCCTTTTCCTCCTCCTCCTCTTTCTTGCTCTTTCTCCTCTTCTTTTTCCTCCCTCCTCCCCCTCTTTCTTGCTCTTTCTCCTCCTCTTCCTCCCTCCTCCTCCTCCTCCTCTTTCTTGCTCTTTATACTCCTCTTCCTCCCTCCTTTTCCTCCCCCTCCTCCTCTCTCTTGCTCTTTCTCCTCTTCTTTTTCCTCCTCCTCCTCCTCTTTCTTGCTCTTTCTCCTCCTCATCCTCCCTCCTTTTCCTCCTCCTCCTCCTCCCCCTCCTCCTCTTTCTTGCTCTTTCTCCTCCTCTCCCTCCTTTTCCTCCCCCTCCTCTTCCTCCCTCCTCTTTCTTGCTCTTTCTCCTCTTCCTCCCTCCTTTTCCTCCCTCCCCCTCCTCCTCTCTCTTGCTCTTTCTCCCTGACTTCACCCGCCACCCGGGGCAGTGACGTCCTGCTTCTCTTTGTTCTTCTGTCGCTTCACTAACAGAGAGTCAGTGATTCAAACTCAGATAGCTTTATTATCTTACAACACATTCACACACATCATTTTTAAATTCATTCATTTAAAACACAATTATATTTAAATAACTATGTTGTATTATGATAATATAACACACTGTCTCATATACTGTTTTGTCATCACACCATCACACAGTTACATCACTTTACCTCATGTTATATTATATAAGAAGATCAAACTGACCTACATCCTTCGGCCACAAATAACTCACAACGACCAGAAGAAGTCATTTATAAACCAAGATTTAATCTGCACAGGCAGGAATCACTAATAGCAGATAATAATCTTTCAAACTGTGGATACGAGGCACTAGAACTAGAACAGATCGAAAAAATGCTTTTAGCCATTTCAACATGGCCGCTCACTCTATAGTTTTACCCCTGTACTGGGCCGGGGCAGATTTCTGTGATGTATAGTGATGGATTCAGATGTTTAAGTTTTCAACATGTGTGAAAAATTCTGCATAAAACACAAATTTACAAACCTTTTATTACAAATGATGAACTGAAAGTTTACAGTAATAAGAGTCCACAGTGTCTTAACATTAGCTAACAAAACTACAGTAGTTAGTGAGCATTTAAGATAAGATAAGATAAGATAAGATAATCCTTTATTTGTCCCACAGTGGGGAAATGTACAGGGTTGCAGCAGCAGACAACAGCAAAGAAATGTATAGGACAGATAATAAAATAGCTCAAGAAATAACAATTAATTGTGTCATAATATCTAGAAATAACCCAGAAATAACAGTCAATTTCATAGTAATGTAGAAAAATATAGCCAAGAAATAACAATTGATTGTGTTGAAATATCCCAGAAATAACGGTCAATTTCAATGACTTAGTGGAGAAAAACACTACAAAGCATGAAAAGTATGTGTAATATTTTGTCTTTATGAAATTTATGACATTACTATGAGATTGACCGTTATTTCTCGGCTGTTTCTTGACATTATCGTATAATTAGTGGCTTGTAAATTGAAGGGTTACCAAAGAAAGCAGTGTTTGTAGTAGAGTATTTATCATTTGAATTATGTTAATACGTTTGCAAATATTTCTTCATCAAAACAGTAAAACCTGATGTGTTTATGTCCAGTTAGCAGGAAGCTGCTGAGCTAATGATGTTAAGTAGAGTTAAAGCAGAAGTAAGCGATCCGGTGGTTTTGGCTAATGCTGCGTTCCAGGCAGGCTTTTGAAACCGTAAATTACAGCTTCAAGTCACGACTTACGACTTTGTAGCGTTCCAGGCAACACACTCGTGTTTTTCCGACCTGTTTTACCGGTGAAAGTCACTATAACGGCCACTCGTAACTTCTGACCCGTGAACTCGTACCAGATCGAACTGGTACGACTTCACAGGTCGGAAAAACACGAGTTACGAGTTGCCTTGAACGCACCATAACGTCTTGTCAGCCGATGGAGTTAGCAGCCCCCGCCCTCGTCATGGATCTATTGGTCCTCGTCCCTACGTCACCACATTCAGGCGCATCCCTTGGCTGCACACACAGAGAGGACTGCCCCTTTATGCCGTTCTCTCTCCTCATTGGATAAAGGTTGTAGGATACAAGGAAAGTTTTCTCCTGGGCTCAGAGCAGAGTGACTGACAGACCCGTGTTTCAGACCAAACACTCTATAGAAGTGATTGCTGTCGGAAGATACAACTATTTAAGACTTATATTAACACAAAAATATCACTTACTACTGCTTTAAATACTCGAGGAGGCACATTTTAATACTGCAAAAGCTGAAATATTTGTTTTTAGTGTATTTGTGATCACTCCAGCCTTATTTATTTGTGTGTGTGTGTGTGTGTGTGTGTGTGTGTTTCCTGTGCAGATTCCCGGGGCGGCGATGGACAGAGTGAGCCTCCTGTGGCGTCTGCGGCGCCGGGCTCGCCGCGGCGTGCTGTGCATGGCCTTCTTCTGCATCTCCATGGCGATGCTCTACGCCCTGTGCGCCGAGAACAGCGTGCCCGTCACCGACGCCATCTTCGGGGTGCGGGCGCGGACCCGAGCTCAGCCTCGCGCACACTCCGTCATCAAGGTCGGTCGGTCGGTCGTCGGTCCGCTGTGGTTAGAGAGTTAAGTTAGTTAGAGAGTTAGAGACGCAGATCGATGATTTTCACCAGAATCGTTCACTTGGTGACACGAGCACGAAGTTTGGCACAAAAAAAAGAAAAATTTGCTGGCAATTCAATATGGCGACCATTTTTTAAGATGCAGCGATCTTCAAAACAACATTTCACATGGCTGTTATGACAAAAACAACACTTATAATGATGAAATATGAAATATCAGACCCATAAAACACTTTAGACCAAAATGAATTGATACAAACTAATGTAACTGTCCCATCACTATGACAGAGCAGTGCAACGGCTGAGTTAGATGATTGCATTCACCCTCTACATCTCTGTTTCCAGTTGCTACTGTCAGGGAAAAGTCCCCAAGGCAAATAATAACTACATCTACAAAAAAAACCTTTGTCCCTGTGGCCATAAATCACCTCAACCAGTAGAGATAAACACCTTCACTGCAAAAACTCAAAATCTCACCAGGAATATTTGTCTTATTTCTAGTCAAAATGTCATTTCTAGTCAAAACAAATCTCATTCTACTTAAAATAAGACTCATCACATTAAAAAGTAGCTTGTTTTTAGAATTTTTTTACTCCTTTCAAGCAGATTTTCACTTGAAATAAGTAGAAAAATCTGATAGTGGAGCAAGTTTTTCTTTACAAGCACAAAAAACTTGCTTTCACTAGTAGAATTTTCTACTTAACTCAATTGAAAATGTGTTGAAACAAGTGAAAATGATCTAAAAAGAAGTAAATTTTTAGGTGATGAGTCTTATTTTAAGGGAAAGAGATTAGTTTTGACTAGAAATGAGACATTTTGACAAGAAATAAGACAAATATTCTTGGAAAGATTTTGAGTTTTTGCAGTGTTGAAGCCTGCTACATTTAACTTAATCAAACCACAACTGCGTAATAATGCATTTTATATTTATACTGTTTTTATACTTGACTTGATACTTTTTCATGTGGCTGCTATTGGGACTGATTGATTTATTATGTAAAACTTTTATGTCAGTTATTTTAAATTGACTACGAGGAGTTTCTGAAAGTGAAGTGTTTTCATTTCGCTTTCCCATGAGCCTCAGCACGCATGGTGAAATTTTTGGACCGGTGCAAGAGGGACAAAAGCGAAAGCATTTGCCAAGAATGTTTTAATTAATCGAGTGAAAGTCGGAAGTTCAAAGACGATCAGATACCGTCGTAGTTCCGACCATAAACGATGCCAACTAGCGATCCGGTGGTGTTATTCCCATGACCTGCCGGACAGGAAATGATGGCAGAGTCGCCCACTAGATAATATCAAAATAACAAGAAAGACAAAACGATATATTTATCAAAAATGGACCCATTAACGAGTGAGTAAAGTAGATTCATCCACATTAATATGAGACTCTTTTATAACCAGATACAAACTCCTCGTCTCTTTAATGTGTTGCTGCTGATGTTATGAAATGTTTTCTTTTCTTTTTTTATAAATGTGTTTTTATGCAAGCCAAGGACACATTCCTGCCTTTGCGTGTAAATGCAGACAATAAAGTATTTCTATTTCTATTTCGATAATTACACGCTGCTGATATCGGACATATTGGTTCCATATCCGGAAGCCATCTTGAAAAATCGGCCTCCATATTGAATTTTTTTTGAGTGACCTTTAGAGAGCATCTGAGCCAAGTTTCCTGCTTGTGTCACCATGTGAACGATTGTTGCCATCATTCTTTTTTTATTTTTTCATTCATTTTTCGATTTATTTAATTCATGGTATGTACATTCTCACATAGTTGCACATATACATAGTGTACACATTTTCACCATGAATGAAAAGGAGCAGGATGAAGAAAACTTATAATACCTGCCCCTCTCTGTTGTTACAATTTCATTGGCTTACTTCAACAACAATATTATTCTCTGTTTCAAAATATTAAAGATGATGAAACATAGTAATGACAAAAAAACAAACAAAATAACGGTAGACACCACTCGTCTATCTATCTTTTTCTTTTTTTCCCTTCTTTTTCTCTTTCTCCTTCTTCTTTTTTGTAGATACTTATCTTTTCTTTTTTAAACATTTTCTTAAACTGAGACATACTTCTACAACTTTTCCGTTCCTTGCTTTGTGAATGCCGTACTTTTACACCTGCAACAGAAATACACATTTGTTTTAAGCTTAACCTTGCAAATGTAGGTTTAGAATCAAGCTTCAGTCTGTTTCAGTCCTCTTCCTCCAATTTAAACAAGCTTTGTAAATGTTCTGGTAATGATCTGTTCTTTGCTTTAAAGGATAATTTCCGTTTTTTACAACCTGGACCTTATTTCTAGCATAAAATACGATCATTTTACTCACCCAGACAACTTTGGTGTCATTTGGAGTCGTTTTGACGAAATTAGCCCCAGTGGAGCGGCGCGTATATCCGTATAATGCGAGAACACGGGGCAGCAGAATGCAGCCTCTAAATAACACATTATCCGCCGCAAAACTCATTCATTTTGCCAATATTTTGTTATGATACACTAGTGCTATTCCCCTCTGAGTCCGTGGTGGCATGTTATCAACATCCGGGGTCTGTAGGTTGACCTACTGACCTCTGACCTGGATGATGTCATCTCTAAGCACGGTGCGGCGCGGCTAACTTGCTACCGCTAATGCTATGGTTGGTTTCTGTGTGTTTCTGACTTGTCAGAACAAAATGAGCAGCTGGATGAAGTTCAGCTTCCTCAGGCTTCCTCTCCTCAACCTGGACTCACTAAAGCTCCGGCTAGTTGAGATAAAAATGGACCCGAATGCCGAAGCAGAATGATTATTATCAGAATGAGCCGCACGGCGCTCAGAGATGACATCATCCAGGTCAGAGGTCAGTAGGTCAACCTACAGACCCCGGATGTTGATAACAGCTAACCCCGGACTCAGAGGGGAATAGCACTAGCCTATCAGAACTAAATATTGGTGAAATGAAGGAGTTTCTCTGCAGATAATGTGTTATTTAGAGGCTGCATTCTGCTGCCCCGTGTTCTCGCATTATACGGATATACGCGCCGCTCCACTGGGGCTAATTTCGTCAAAACAACTCCAAATGACACCAAAGTTGTCTGGGTGAGTAAAATGATCTTATTTTATGCTAGAAATAAGGTCCAGATTGTAAAAAACGGAAATTATCCTTTAAACATTATTTTTAGGGTCTGTAATTCTATTATATCGGCCACTTTCAACAAAGCTGCAGAAATAAAAAATCTATTTGAAGGATCTCTATTACCTGCCTTGTGGTTAACTCTTACTGCTCTTTTCTGTAGCAGAAACAGAGGAGCGATGTTACTTACATAAGTGTTGCCCCAATCACTCAGGTGCTGCGCGGCGGAGCCAAGCCCATGTACATCGACCCTCAGAAGCTCCCGGGCGTCGTCCCCGGCGACCCTCGTCGTCCAATCCCTGTGCTCTCCTCTCCCAACCACACGCACGAGGCCCGCGAGGCGCCGCCCAAGAAGAAGCCGAGGGAGCGCGAGCCGTCCGGCTTCTTCGCTCACCTGCTGCCGCGCCCCTTCACCCGCGCCCTGGAGACCCTGTTCGGCGGCCGGCGGCGCGGCGAGCTGAGCGGCCGAGGGGGCGACGCCGAGTTCTTCGGACCCAACGGGCCGCTGGGAGAAGTGTGGGACGACGAGATGTCCAGCAACATGTTGGGAAGCAGACTGAGGAAGGTGGTGCAGAACTACCAGGTGAGCTGCTGCAGTGGTGCCTTCAGGGCCCAGCTGTTCAAGAGGAAATCCCATGTTTTTCACGTAATCCATCTTTACTTTTATCATAGCTGTTCAAAGCAAAGTTGGATTGGATCAGTCTGATCCAGATACAAACTTTACAAGATCAAATCCAGATAACGAGTGTTAAAGCAGATATCAGTGGAATGTTTTTGTTAATATAAGTCCTAAATAGTCCTATTTTCCGTCAGCAATCACTTACATGAAGTATTTCAGCCTAAACACGAGTCTCTCCGTCACTCTGCTCTGCTGTAACCCGAGGAGAAAATTTTTCCTTGTGGATACAAGTGTTATCCAATGAGGGGAGTGAACGGCATGAAGGGATGTGTGTGCAGCCAAGGGATGCGCGTGAATGTGTGACGTAGCACAGGACCAATTGATGCCTGGACAATGGGCGGGGCTGCTAACTCATGGTGCGTTCAAGGAAACTCGTACTTTGTGTTTTTCCTTCCTGTGAAGTCATACCAGTTCGATCTGGTACGAGTTCACGGGTCGGAAGTTACGAGTGGCCGTTATAGGGAACTTTCACAGACAACAGGACGGTAAAAACACGAGCTACGGGTTACCTGGAACGCTACCAAGTCGTAGTTGTGACTTGAAGCTGTAACTTACGGTTTCAAAAGCCTGCCTTGAACACAGCATTAGCCGAAACGGCCGTGCCACTGATATCTGCTTTAAAGGGATAGTATCATTTTTTTTAAAAGTGTGGTTGTATGATCTACAAATAGCCCCTAAGTACTTTAATTGCAGTAGAAGACTCTCTGCACTCCTCCCGTTAGCAACGCCAGCCCATAATAGCCCTGCCCAGAGATTTACACCATACAGTGTTGTGAACGGACCCAAAGAAACGGCCTATTTTCACGGCCTAAAAGAGGTTTTACCTGAAAAAAAATACACAGTTCCATTGTTCGTTATAATATAATTTTTTCCAGCCCTTCAAAGTGCAGGAAAAACACAGTTTTTATTTGGACCTAACCAACTGCTGAATCGGGCGGGCGCTAACACCCTGGGCGGAGGGATACGGAGTTGGTTCGGTCCAAATAAAAACTGTGTTTTTCCTGCAGTTTGAAGGGCTGGAAAAAATTATATTATAACGAACAATGGAACTGTGTATTTTTTCAGGTAAAACCTCTTTTAGGCCGTGAAAATAGGCCGTTTCTTTGGGTCTGTTCACAACACTGTATGTTGTAAATCTCTGGGCAGGGCTATTATGGGCTGGCGTTGCTAACGGGAGGAGTGCAGAGAGTCTTCTACTGCAATTAGGGGCTATTTGTAGATCATACAACCCCACTTTTAAAAAATGCTACTATCCCTTTAAATGTGACCGTGTATCAGACTGAAGGCCGATAGGTCTGGAAACAGCAGGTAGAACAGCAGCATGACGTCACTCACTGCAAAAACTCAACATCTTTCCAAGAATATTTGTCTTATTTCTTGTCAAAATGTCTCATTTCTAGTCAAAACTAATCTCTTTTCACTTAAAATAAGACTCATCACCTAAAAATTAACTTGTTTTTAGATCATTTTCACTTGTTTCAAACGTATTTTAACTTGAAATAAGTACAATAATCTGCTAAGTTTTTTGTGCTTGTAATAAGAAAGAAAAACTTGCTCCACTATCAGATTTTTCTACTTATTTCAAGTGAAAATCTGCTTGAAAGAAGTAAAAAGTGTCTAAAAACAAGCTACTTTTTATGTGATGAGTCTTATTCTAAGTATACTGAG
Organism: Trachurus japonicus; assembly: GCF_045865225.1. Lineage (NCBI taxonomy): Eukaryota > Metazoa > Chordata > Actinopteri > Carangiformes > Carangidae > Trachurus > Trachurus japonicus. Next base: position 2,526,451 of record NC_140920.1, on the reverse strand, counting down.
ATTTGTTTTGACTAGAAATGACATTTTGACTAAAAATAAGACAAATATTCTTGGTAAGATATTAGATTTTTTGCAGTGCTCAGAGTGGATTTATCTGAAAATGGTTTGTTTGCATTGTTTTCTGTGCTGTTTTTTAGTTTCTTTGACGTCTTTTAAACAGCCAGACCTGATCTAAATTAAATCCTGATATAAATTAAAGGGATAGTTCACCCAAAATTCAAATTTCACTCATTATCTCCTCCCCCTCATGTGGACTAAGGGCTGGGAGAAGTTTCAGAGTCCTCCGTGGCTTCTCTGAGTTACAGCGTGTCCATATGACGGTTGAGAACGGAGCTCACTTTTCTTCATCCAAAAAGACACCAAAAAACATCCAAATACCTCCATGCTGCTCGTATGTAATGTCCGTCTTGTATTGAAGCCCCGAAATGTGAAATTGCCCCGAAAAAAATTAAATAAGTCTATATTTTAAGCTTGTTTGTAGCGGAAGCTCCCAATGTTTCAGTTCACTGCTCTTCCTTTGTCCGTCCCAATCTAGAGCAGTGCTGGGAGCTTCCGCTACAAACAAGCTTAAAACATAGACTTATTTAATTTTTTACTCGATCAAATTAAACTTTTGTGTTTCCTGTGTTTTGTCCCCCGTCCTTCCAGGCGATGAATAAATACGGCGTGGAGGTGTCGGGCCCCGGCGGCGTGTCCAGCCGGCCGAAGCTGAGCGGGCCCGAGCTGCTCTGCCAGCTGAAGGACAAGGTCGAGGTCGCCACGCTGACCCCCGAGCTCCCGCCCTTCTCCTCGTTGCCGTGGGCGACGCAGCTGCCGCCGAAGCCGCTGACCTCTGACCTCGGGCCGTACAAGAGCTGCGCCGTGGTGTCGTCGGCCGGCTCGCTGCGATACTCCGGACTGGGCAAAGAGATCGGTGAGAGGATGTTCAGATTATATTAGATATTAGGCTTTTATTTTGAAAAACTGGTTAAATTAAAGACTTAAAGCTCCTTATTTCCCTCTGTGTTTTATTTTGAAGTTTTGATCCATGAGCAGATATAAAAACCACCTTAGGAGAGGAGAGGAGAGAGGGAAGAGAGGAGAGAAGAGGAGAGGAGAGGAGAGAAGGAAAGGAGAGGAGAGGAGAGAGGAGAGGAGAGATGAGGAGGGGAGAAAGGAGGAGAGAGGAGAGAAGAGGAGAGAGAAAAGGAGGGGAGGAGAGGAGAGGAGAGGAGAGAGAAGAGGAGGGGAGGAGAGAAGAGGAGGGGAGAGGAGAGGAGAGGAGAGGAGGAGAGAGGAGAGAAGAAGAAGAGGAGAGGAGAACAGAGGAGAGGAGGAAAGGAGGAGAGGAGAGGAGGAGAGAGGGAAGAGAGGAGGGGAGAGGAGGAGAAAGGAGGAGAGGAGAGGAGGAGAGTGAGGAGGAAAGGAGGAGAGGGAAGAGAGGAGAGGAGATAAGGAAAGGAGGAGAGAGGAGAGGAGAGGAAAGGAGGAGAGGAAAGGAGGAGAGGAGAGGAGGAAAGTAAAGGAGGAGAAAGGAAGAGTGGAGAGAGGAAAGAGGAGGAGAGAATAGAGGAGGAGATGAGAGAAGGAAAGGAGGAGAGGAGAAAGGAGAGGAGGGGAGAGGAGAGGAGGAGAAAAGAGGAGAGTAGGAGAGAGTAGAGGAGGAGAGGAGAGAATAGGAGAGGAGGAGAGGAGAGAGAAGGAAAGGAGGAGAGGAGAGTTTTCTTCCAGTTTTTCCTGTGACTTTTGGATTCTGTGACATTTAACTAAAACCTGTTCTTGTACCTGGAAACATCTGAGTTTCTTCACTTCCTTCTGTCTCTCTGAGGTGTTTTATTTTGTGTATTTTTTTGTGTCTTAACAACAACAACAACAACAACAGACTCTCACGACGCCGTGCTGCGCTTCAACGGCGCTCCGACCGTCGGCTACGAGAAGGACGTCGGCTCTAAAACCACCATCCGCCTCATCAACTCACAGGTGAACACACAGCTGCTGCTTTTAGGCTTTAAATGGAAACCGGGAAAGGTATTAGTCGAAGATTATTCCTGTTTTTAGTGACTTTTAATCCGCTTTAAATGTATGTAAACGTTGTATATATAGTATATTATCTGTCTGTGGACATTGACAAACTCATTGATCATTAGATTAATCCAGGGGTTCTCAACTAGTCTCACTCTGGGCTCCACATGTTCCCATGGTTATTAAGTCGCGACCCACTTTTATAGAATTCAAACCAAGAATTTTTTTTTAAAGCCTTTAAAAACTCATTTTGCTCTTTATTGAGCAAAGTGGATTTCAGAGCACATGAATGAAACTGAGGAGTTACCATGACAACTGCATGTACGGAAGTGAATAAAAAAGATATCAAACTGCACAAAATGGAGACCAACAAAACGATATATTTGACTTCTGATGCATCTCTGCATTCAGAGCATGTTCACAAAAGTGAATAAATATCAAATTGCACAAAATAAAGACCCACAAAACAAAACAAGGTATTTTCACTGCATTCAGGCCACATTAATAAGAAACTGATATCTTTGCATCTCATTTCTAGTCAAAACTAAACTCTTTTCACTTAAAATAAGACTCATCACCTTAAAGGACAATTCCAGGCGAATTCAACTCAGGGGTGTATTTTCATATCATTTTAGGTCTAAAAGAATGAATCTGAAGATTTTCAGTTTAATCGCTCCTGTTTTGCGGTAGTTGTGTCTGTCCCCGCATCGCCACGGCAGCAATGAATGGGAGTGGATGTAAGTTCTGCTGTTTAGGCTGTTTCCAGCCCTCAAAGCCACAATTTTTTTCCACAGACAGCATCAGATGGAGACTCAAACATGCACCGAGAAGTTTATTTACTTCAACAAGCCGACATGTTTGTAAAACTAGATCTAATTCAAAGTCTCCCGGAGTCTCGCGCGAGACCCAGTTGCCGTGCTCGGTGTGTTCAGGTGCAGTGGTAAAAGCTACCGTTTGTGTCATAAACACAGGAATATCAACTCTTTACTTGCTTCAAGTAAAAAAAACTTCTCGGCGCATCTTTGAGTAGCCACCTGACGCTGTCTGTGGAAAAAAATGTACACTTGAAGCAAGTAAAGAGTTGATATTCCTGTGTTTATGACACAAGCGGTAGCTCCGACTGCGCCTGAACACACCAGCACTGCAACTTCGGGCTCGCACGAGACTCTGGGAGACTTTGAATTAGATCTAGTTTTACAAACATGTCGGCTTGCTTGAAGTAAATAAACTTCTCGGTGCATGTTTGAGTCTCCATCTGATGCTGTCTGTGGGAAAAAAATGCGGCTTTGAGGGCTGGAAACAGCCTAAACAGCGGAACTTACATCCACTCCCATTCATTGCTGCCGTGGCGATGCAGGGACAGACACAACTACCGCAAAACAGGAGCGATTAAACTGAAAATCTTCAGATTCATTCTTTTAGACCTAAAATGATATGAAAATACACCCCTGAGTTGAATTCGCCCGGAATTGTCCTTTAAAATTCACTTGTTTTTAGATCATTTTCACTTGTTTCAAACACATTTTTATTTGAAATAAGTAGAAAAATCTGCCAGTGAAAGAAAGTTTTTTGTGCTTGTAATAAGAAAGAAAAACTTGCTCCACTGTCAGATTTTTCTACTTATTTCAAATTAAAATCTGCTTGAAAGAAGTAAAAAGTGTCAAAAAACAAGCTGCTATTTATGTGATGAGTCTTATTTTAAGTAGAATGAGATTTGTTTTGACTAAAAATAAGACAAATATACTTGGTAAGACCCACTTTTGGGTCCCGACCCACCAGTTGAGAACCACTGATCATTGTGAATCAGTGTCGTGTTGATGCGGGTATGTTTGTGCGCGTCGTGCAGTGCAACACAGAACCAGACTCTGATGGTCCGCAGCTGGCCAGTTGCTACGGTAACCGTTGGTGTTTTGATCTATCTGGTCTATTTCTGTCCTCACGTTTTCCCACACGATGGGAAAATGAAGAGACTTTATGCGTGACACACATTTTTTTTTTTTACATTTCCCCTCCACAGTGAGGACAAGCTGCTACTTTGTTGTTGTTTTGCCGTTGAATGAATTCAGTCCAACTTTTATTTAAGACGTAAAACATAAGATTTAAGAACTGTTTATTCATTTAAATGTGGTTGTTACATTACAAGGCTAAAAAGTAGAAGAATAACAAATGTAGAGATATAAAAACGATGCAAGACATACCACAATGTTTCAGTAATATACGTATATATACATATATATATAGTAGCCTACATACAGTACTGTGTTATGGTTTTAGGCAGGTGTGGATAAAAAGCTGAATGCTCCTCTCCTCTCCTCTCCTCCACTCCTCCTCTCTCCTCTCCTCACACATTTTGTTTTTTACATTTTCCCTACCCTATATATACAGTACTGTGCAAAGGTTTTAGGCAGGTGTGGAAAAAAAAGCTGAATGCTTTCAAAGATGGAAGTGTTAAAGCAGAAGTAAGTGATATTTTTGTGTTAATCTAAGTCTTAAATAGTTGTATCTTCCGACAGCAATCACTTACATAGAGTGTTTGGTCTGAAACACGGGTCTGTCAGTCACTCTGCTCTGCTCTGAGCCCAGGAGAAAACTTTTCTCGTATCCTACAAGTTTTATCCAATGAGGAGAGAGAACGGCATAAAGGGGCAGTCCTCTCTGTGTGTGCAGCCAAGGGATGCGCCTGAATGTGGTGACGTAGGGACGAGGACCAATAGATCCATGACGAGGGCGGGGGCTGCTAACTCCATCGGCTGACAAGACGTTATGGTGCGTTCAAGGCAACCCGTAACTCGTGTTTTTCCGACCTGTGAAGTGGTACCAGTTCGATCTGGTTCGAGTTCACGGGTCAGAAGTTACGAGTGGCCGTTATAGTGACTTTCACAGGTAAAACAGGTCGGAGAAACACGAGTGGGTTGCCTGGAACGCTACAAAGTCGTAAGTCGTGACTTGAAGCTGTAATTTACGGTTTCAAAAGCCTGCCTGGAACGCAGCATTAGCCAAAACGACCGGATCGCTTACTTCTGCTTTAATTTTTTTTTTCATCAATTAACAAAATGCAGTGAATAAAGAGACGAGAATCCTAAATCAAATCAATATTTGGTCAATTCTTCTAGGTATAGGTACCTGCACATGGTTTTTGAACGACCTGGGCCGGTGGTTTTCTCCTCGGATCGTTCTGTCTCTACATGTAATCCCAGACAGACTGGATGATGTTGAGCTCATGTATTATTTATATGAGCAGTGTGAAAATAAACAGAGTAACAGTGAAAGTGTTAACAGCTACACACACAGGACATGTGCTTTTAGTTGTTAGTTGTGACAGTGGAAACACATCATACTTATTAATTATACATTTTGTATAATAATGACAACAACAATAATGATTTCATTCATTTATTTATGTATTTAGAGGACAGTGCACATTAGTGGACGTTGCTGTAAATGTGCCAGTTGTAGCCAAAGGCAGATTTCCAACTAATAATAATAATAATACATTATTTCACTTTGACTTCAGTTTAGTGGAGAGGAGAGGAGAGGAGCGGAGGAGGGAAGAGGGGAGAAGAGGGGAGAGGAGAGGAGAGAAAAGGAGGAGTGGAGAGGAAAGGAGAGGAGAGGAGAGGAGAGGAGAGGAGAGGAGAGAAAAGGAGGAGTGGAGAGGAAAGGAGAGGAGAGGAAAGGAGAGGAAAGGAGGAGATGAGAGGAGGAGAGGAGGAGGGGGGAGGAGAGGAGGAGGGGGGAGGAGAGGAGAGGAGGAGGACAGGAGAGGAGGAGAGGAGAGAAAAGGAGGAGTGGAGAGGAAAGAAGAGGAGAGGAGGGAAGAGGAGAGGAGAGGAAAGGAGAGTAGAGTAGAGTAGATAGGAAAGGAGGAGAGGAGAGGAGGAGAGAGAGAGGA